>NW_020664389.1:11224507-11262616 GCF_002925995.2 Terrapene triunguis
CTCTGGTTAGCTAGGAGACTTTGCCTGATGGACAACAATCAGGCTTTGGCTGTAAACATCTACATCAGGGGTCGGCAACGTTCGGCACGCGACTCGCCAGTGTAAGCACCCTGGCGAGCTGCATGCCGAACGTTGCCAACCCCTGATCTACATCAATCTCCTATCTGGACTAAAGCAACACAATATACCTGGGTAGTAAATCATCAGTCAAAACTCTGCAGCAACATGGGTTATTGCAAGCACATCAAACCTGTCCTCCACTCTCTGCACTGACTTCGCATAGACTATAGTGTTCATCCTTATTGTCAAGTCATTCAGTGACCTAGGCCCAGCATATCTAAAAGATCAACTAAACCTCTGGGATGAAGACCATCATAGGCGCCAACTTTGTGGGTGCTCCAGGGCTGGAGCACCCATGGAGAAAAATTAGCGGGTGCTTAGCACCCACCACCAGTCAAGCTCCCCCCCACCCCCCAGTGCCTCTCCCCCACTGGTGGCCCTGCTGATCATTCCTTCCCCACCCTCCCAGCACCTCCCGCCTGCCACAGACAGCTGTTTCATGGTGTGTAGGTCGGCTCTGGGAGGGAGGGGATGGGGCACACTCAGGGGGAGGGGAAGGAAAATGGCAGGGAAGAGGCAGGGCGGGGGCTTAGGAAAAGGGGTGGAGTGGAGGCGGAGCCTGGACAGGCTCCACCTCCAGGCGAGCACCCCCCACGTAGAGGGGAAGTCAGAGCCTATGAAGACCCTGGTCAACAACTCCACTCTCCAGGCACAATGGAGTTGTCCATAGTGAAGGTAAAGTTCATCTGTGCAAGAGAGAGAGCTTTCTTAAGGATAAGTCCCATATTCTGGAACAAACTCCCATAGAAACTAAGGACTAGAGCTGACTGGGAATTTTTTGATTAAGTGTTTTTTCAGTCAGAAAATGCCAATGATCAAAACCAAACTTTTTTGTGAAAACATATCAATTTCAATTAAAACTTTCATAGGGAAGTTTTCTCTGGTCCTGGATGGAATTACTGGTCAAAGCCAGAGAAAGATAGATCCCACCATAACCCCAAAATAGCCAATTGTCTGATGGTTAGAGCACTCAGCTGGGATAGGAGAGAGGCTTGATTCAGAGCAGGAACTTGAACCTAGATCTCCCCCTAACTCCTGGGCTTTTGGCTATTCAGGGGTTTATGTCTCACACATCTATTCATGCATGTTTTTGAAAGGTCTCATTTTCATTCTACAAAACCAAATTCTGAAACTTTGAAGTTTTTCACAAAATTGAATTCATACTAAGGACCATCACAGACCTCACTGCCTTCCATGCGAAGTGCATGCTGCACTTCTTCAACCTAGCTTTCGCTGACAAACACTTAAAAACATTTTTTAAATGACTAACGAAAAGAACCCTACCAAAATAAAACATTAGGATGAGGGAAAGAATGATCCACATATGACAGACATTAGTCACATTACATAATGCACTATAGAACGGTGCTCCGGTGCTCAGATACGTTGGTTATAAGAAACTGTTCAGAACAGAGTAAGAGCTAGATTAAGCAATCCCTATTAGAACACACGCAAGTTAAGGATGAGACTCTGACATATTTACTCATAATGGCATAAATTGTTGAGTCGGATACTCTCAAACTAAAGGTAACAGAATCTGAACCAAAGGGGGAATGTCACTGAGGCACATGTTACTGAGGCACATTTGAGCAGATTAAATGGAAGAAGAAAGTGCATATTTTGTTTAAAAGAAATGTTTATAGATCATTTAAATGGGACATAAAAGAAAAATATCTTTGCATTACATGCATAAGTATCACACCTTTTGATTGATTAATTTTATACCTTCACACCTTTGAATGATTCATTTATTATACTTCTGTAGCATACAGCCATTGAGAAGATGTCTGTTATCACCACACACTTAATGATATGGGATCTCTTTTGAGCAGTGCATGAATTAAAATACCACTGTAAAAAAATGGTCAAAAATTTTAGGCTGCTACTCTGCCTGTTACTCTGAGTTTCCCTCCAGTTACTTTATCTACTTTGGTTAGTGCCCATCCTGTGTTGAGCTATCTCAGACAGTTGGCCAAAAGTAAAGTGTAATTTATGAGATCATATGTTCAGGTTGTACCACATGTACTCTATGCTCACTAAAACAATTTGCTTATAAGAAATGTGGTTATCACATATTATTTGCTTTCCCTTTCATTCTCCTAATGTGTCACATGACCCTTCACAATGACACTCAGAAATATCCAGCCCTGCACTCTGTATTTGACACAGCAGCAATATCACGGCCTTGTCACTGAGTCTAAGCCTTGATCTTTATTTAGGTCAGAGCTTATTTGTCAATATAACTCAAACATGTAATTACTCCACATGTATGTAAAGAAACACAATATGAGGTACTCATAATTCTATCAGTGGTTTTTTTTTGCCAACACATGTACAATTTATTAAACACCTGATCTTGACAAGCCTCCCATCCAATTCCAACAAATCCCTTTGATGTTCCCACCCCCAACATGTCTTTTTTGGCCTCACACCTAGACATACACACACACACACACATACATATATGTCTATACATATCTAAATCTGTCTATCTATATTAGGGCTGTTGATTAATCACACTTAACTCACACGATTAACTCAAAAACATTAATTGTGATTATTCAGTTTTAATCGCACTGCTAAACAATAGAATACCAATTGAAATGTAGTAAATATTTTTGGATGTTTTTCTACATTTTCAAATATATTGGTTTCAGTTACAACACAGAATACAAAGTGTACAGTGAACACTTTGTATTATTATTTTTATTCCAAATATTTGCACTGTAAAAGCAATAAAATAAATAGTATTTTTCAATTCACCTCATACAACTCTTGTAGTGCAATCCTTTATGGTGAAAGTGCAATTTACAAATGTAGATTTTTTTTTGTTACATAACTGCACTCAAAAACAAAACACTATAAAACTTTAGAGCCTACAAGTCCACTCAGTCCAACTTGTTCAGCCAAACGCTAAGACAAACAAATTTGTTTACATTTATGGGAGATAATGCTGCCTGCTTATTTACAATGTCACCTGACAGTGAGAACAGGCACTTGCATGGTACTTTTGTAGCAGGCATTGCAAGGTATTTACGTGCAAGATATGCTAAACAATCATATGTCCCTTCATACTTCAACAACCCATTCCAGAGGACACGCTTCCATGCTGATGATGCTTGTTAAAAAAATAATGCATTAATGAAATTTGTGAATGAACTTGAGGGAGAATTGTATGTCTCCAGCTCTGTTTTACCTGCATTCTGCCATATATTTCATGTTATAGCAGTCTCAGATTATGACCCTGCACATGTTCGTTTCAAGAACACTTTAGCTGAAGACCAACACTCCGATGCAGAAACTACAGAACCCGAAACACGCCCACCCAAAAGATCAACCTTCTGCTGGTGGCATCTGACTCAGATGATAAAAATGAACATGCGTTGGTTCACACTGCTTTGGATCGCTGTTGAGCACAACTTGTCATCAGCATGGACGCATGTCTTCTTGAATGGTGGTTGAAGCATGAAGGGACATACGAATCTTTAGCACATCTGGCATGTAAATATCTTGCAACACCAGCTACAACAGTGCCAGGTGAATGCCTGTTCTCACTTTCAAGTGACATTGTAAACAAGGAGGAGGCAGCATTATCTCCTGTAAATGTAAACAAACTTGTTTCTCTTAGCAATTGGCTGAACAAGAAATAGGATTGATTGGACTTGTAGGTTCTAAAGTTTTATGTTGTTTTATTTTTGAATGCAGTTATTTGTTGTACATAATTCTACATTTGTAAGTTCAACTTTCATGACAGAGATTGTACTGCAGTACTTGTATTAGGTGAATTGAAAAATAAAATGTCTTGTTTTTTATAGTGCAAATATTTGTAATAAAAAATAAATATAAAGTGAGCACTGTACACTTTGTATTCTGTGTTTTAATTGAAATCAATATATTTGAAAATGTAGAAAACATAGAAAAATATTTAAATAAATGGTATTCTATTATTGTTTAACAGTGCGATTAATCACGATTAATTTTTTTAATCGCTTGACAGCTCTAATCTATATATATCTAGATATAGATATGTCTTGGCTGTTTCATCAGGTCTCTACAGTGGCACTTCTCAGCGGCCCCAGCTGCTGTGCTCAATAGACCCTGTTCAGACTTTAAGCTCCCCTCGCCCTGAGGTTCATCTTTCTCATCTCTTCACGGGCTCTGAGCCTCAGGCAGTTCTGCTCAACAGCTCTGATCTCTTCTCGCTGGATGGAAACTCTGCCAGACCACCCAGAAGAAAGATTGTTCATGCACAGTCTGTGTAGATGACCAGAGCTAAAGCAAGAACTGTTATGCTGGCAAGGGAAATGGGAACAATGACTTTTTAATTATTTATCCACACTGGAATAGTCTTGGGGAGAGAGGGGCAAGAAAGACAGAGAAAGAATGACTATGACTCTGTAGTCTAGTGGTTAGGACACCTAGCTGGGAGGTTCTCTTCCCTTTTCCCCACCATTCTTTCATTATTTATCCAGAGTTCAACAGCTTCACCAGGAGAGTGAGGGAGCCCCACACCAGAATACAGCTCAGTGGTTAGAGCACTCTCCTGGCAGGTGGAGACCCCTGTTCAAATAGTCTCTCACCCTAGCAGAGAGGGGGAAATTGAACCTGGGTCTTCCACATCCCAGGCAAGTGCTCCAACCCACTGAGATAAAAGTTACAAGGTTGGCACCATCACCTCCTCCTCTGGCCAAAATTTGGAATGGGACTGACCCAGCGGATCATGACCCACGGAAGACTTAGGCAGCGAATACCTACCTTCCCCCAGTTCATGAATTACTCTGAGGCTTAGGCATGGGATAGGTGTCCAAATGCCTAGAGAGAGGCAGAAATGTGCATTCCCGTAGGCAGAAACATAGGCACCTAGGAAACTTTTGCTCTGAAAAAACTTAAGGTTCCACAGAAGTTTTGTGGATTGCAGTGGAACCAAAATTGTTTTCTTAAGAGCCTAAACCTGACACTTAGGTGCTTAGCTTGTGGGTTTAGGCATTTAAGCACTTTCATGGATCCCACCCTAATTTCCTTCAGATGGGAGCACAGTCACATTCCCTTAAAGGCCAGGCTACCCAGAAATCTGTATAACAAGGACAAGCACCTGCAATAATGTGACTGCACAATGAGTGAGGGTACTAGTCTTTCCTCATCAGAGACAGAATAGAGTATTAATATCCTGTTACAGTGCTCTGTAAAATGTGAATTAATGAGTTGTTCTAATATTACAAGCCTGTTGCTAAACTTACATTTTGATGTTCTAAAACATTATGCTGCTTAGATCGAGCATTCTAATTGGCTGCAAACATATTAACAACAATGCTTGGCTATTAAATAGAACTTCATACCCATTAAATAATTAATCCTCCAAACATCCCTGTCAGGGCAAATAGGCAAGTGTTATTATCTCCCTTTTACAGACAAGAGGAGTTACAAGTGGCTTGCCTAAGGAGACAGTTAGTGGCTGGCAGAACAGGGTTAAAACTCAGTTATTTCTGGCTCCCTGTCATATATTTAAACTGCTAAACTACATTGGCATGGTCATGCCATGAAGCGACAAAGAAACACACATAAAACTAGATATAAATAAAAACAGCTGGATCTCCTTTTATCAATGCTCTCAAGAATGGTGGGCACAAAATACACCTCTACCTCGATATAATGTGTCCCGATATAACACAAATTCTGATATAACATGGTAAAGCAGTGCTCCGGGGGTGGGGGCGGGGTTGTGCACTCTGGCAGATCAAAGCAAATTCGATATAACGCGGTTTCATCTATAACACGGTAAGATTTTTTGGCTCCTGAGGACAGCGTTATATCGAGGTAGAGGTGTATTTTTTTAAAACCTATACTCAGCATGTCAGGAGTAAACCAGAAGAAAGATGGTTTTCAGGCTAAACTTCAGAATGATTGTTGCTATTTCAGCCAAGCAATGGAGAAAAAGTAGTATCTAAAACTCACTATATTTTATAATCACTGTCTACCATTCTTTATGAGATGTAGACAGCAGCATACAAGAGCAATGTAAAAAACGGATGAGAAAACAGTTCATGATACTAATAATTTGTTCATTATGTGTCAAATGTTATTCCTAATTACATTATTCCTTCACTTGTATAAATAGTCATTATCTAACATGTCGTTACTGAAAAAATATTAGTGTTTTAATCTCATTTTAATAAAAGATGTATATAATTTCAAAATAATTGATCAACTAAGTATTATTTATAAGGCATGCAAGGCCATCTAATAAAATATAATTTTAAACTTAGGGCCCAATGAACACTGCCTGGCCCTTAATTCTGAAAACTCTCCCTCACTGGCTAGTTTTTACTCACATGAGTAGTTCTATGGGGTTCAATAACACTATTTGTGTGGGGATTAACAATATAAGTTGGGTTTGCAAGACTGGGCCCTGAACTGGGGATGAGGGAGAAAACTAGTTGCCTCCTCTTGTTCTGCAAAACATGTGATAAAGCAAACAGCATCTGCTCCTAATATGCCCATCCCAAGATCATGCTGATAAAACTTCTATATTACATCAGCATATATTCCCTGGGTATAAAATAATCATCTCTGGAAATATGTAGAACAGCTTTTTCCAGACCAAAATATAGCATGAGCCAGATCCTCAACCTGTGTAATCTATTGGTTAGTTGAAGTCAATGGAGCTATGACAATTTATACTATTTGAAGATTGGGGCTCCTGACTTTAAAGCCTTTATCTCAGACTGTTCTAGGGCTGGGAGGGAGTGCAGTGTATACCATTGGGAGAGAGGGGAAGGAGGAAACATTTATTTGGCAGTTTACATTTTAAAAGTCATGTTTATTTGAAGATGCTCAAGAGATTTGAATGTTGGAATAAATCCCAAGGATTACTGGGTAGAGGACAAATGAGATTGTGGTTGTTAGGTGCACAGTAAACAAATGTATCACCCGATTATAATTTTTATCACATGGATATCACTTCCATACCATATTTATATATACATAAATATGTTGGAGAGATGGTTTGTTTTGCTCCTTTATAAGTTATATAAAAAACCCCAAAACACACATACCCTACATAGGTGTACACACCTACATGTGTAAATATATAGTGTAGGTATATATACATATAGGTGTATATGGGGGGGTGTGTGTGTATATACACACATACAAATACATACATACATACACACACACACACATAGAGTATGTGTACAGATAATAATCATACATAATAGCTAATTACTCTACAGTATAGTATACTCTATAGTAAATATAAATAATTGAAATAGCTAGTGTGTTACTGTATTAGTTTTAAGCACCCAATCTAGCTGTAAACAGGGGAGTTTGAGTGGGAGTTCTGTTGGAGGAGAAGGCATTTCTAGAGGCTGGTAGGGGCAGCGTGCTGGGAAGACACAATGAAGATGACTGGATGTGGAAGCTGCAGTATGTACATGATCCTGGAGGGGGTACCTGAAAAGAGTTTCATCTTCATGAATTGTCTCCTGATAGAGCTGATGGAAGAAAAGATCTGAGGATTGGAGATGCAGGTGGAAACTCTGGTTGAGATTAGAAGGGGGTTCGAGCAGATGATGGAGCAAAGACATGAGGAGGCTGAAGGGAAAAGCTCAGACTTGCAGATGGAAGCAGGACTAAAGAACTCTGAGCGGAGACTGCTGGGTGAGGAAAGTGGACAGTGGAAGCATGTGACTCAAAGAACCAGGCAGAGGAAAAGACTGGCTGGTGAAGGAGAAATAGAGCTCAGGAACAGGTTAGCGGATCTGGAAAATGAAGAAGGGGCACAGCAGGTGGTCACTGAAGGTGGGAGGGCAAGGAAGAAGAGAAGAGCAACTAGTTCTATAGGAAGAGGAGAAGAGTAAATGGAGATAACACCACCAAATATGAGCCCCAGGAGGACACAGGATGGGTTGCAGAGGATTGCAAAGGAGAATAGGAATTGAGAGGACTTGCAGCCAGAGGGAACAGGTGATACTGGCGGTATAATGTCTGTGCCTAATTGGGTAAAGAATGTGAGCAAAGCCAAACAGCAAAAATTAAGATGTTTGTACACCAATGTGAGGAGCCTAGGTAACAAAATGGAGGAACTAGAGTTACTGGTGCAGGAAGTGAAACCAGATATTATAGGGATAACAGAAACATGGTAGATTAGTAGTCATGACTGGAGTACCTTCAGTAAGGCATTTGATACAGTTCCACATTGGGAATTATTAGTTAAATTGGAAAAGATGGGGGTCAATATGAAAATTGAAAGGTGGATAAGGAACTGGTTAAAGGGGAGACTACAATGGGTCATACTGAAAGGTGAACTGTCAGGCTGGAGGGAGGTTACTAGTGGAGTTCCTCAGGGATTGGTTTTGGGACCAATCTTATCCAATCCTTTTATTACTGACCTTGGCACAAAAAGTGGGAGTGTGCTAATAAAGTTTGTGGCTGACACAAAGCTAGGAGGTATTGCCAATACAGAGAAGGACCAGGATATCATACAGGAAGATCTGGATGACCTTGTAAACTGGAGTAATAGTAATAGGATGAAATTTAATAGTGAAAAGTGCAAGGTCATGTATTTAGGGATTAATAACAAGATTTTTTGTTATAAACTGGGGACGCATCAGTTGGAAGTAACAGAGGAGGAGAGTATTGGTTGATCACAGGATGACAATGAGCCACCAATGTGATATGGCTGTGAAAAAAGCTAATGCGGTCTTGGGATGCATCAGGTGAGGTATTTCCAGTAGAGACAAAGAGGTGTTAGTACCATTGTACAAGGCAATGGTGAGACCTCATCTGGAATACTGTGTGTAGTTCTGGTCTCCCATGTTTAAGAAGGATGAATTCAAACTGGAACAGGTACAGAGAAGAACTACTAGGATGATCTGAGGAATGGAAAACCTGTCTTATGAAAGGAGACTCAAAGAGCTTGGTTTGTTTAGCCTAACCAAAAGAAGGCTGAGGGGAGATATGATTGCTCTCTATAAATATATCAGAGGGATAAATACCAGAGAGGGAGAGGAATTATTTATGCTCAGTACTAATGTGGACACAATAGATATAAACAATGGCCATCAGGAAGTTTAGACTTGATATTAGACAAAGGTTTCTAACCATCAAAGGAGTGAAGTTCTGGAACAGCCTTCCAAGGGGAGCAGTGGGGACAAAAGACATATCTGGCTTCAAGACTGAGCTTGATAAGTTTATGGAGGGGATGTATGATGGGATAGCCTAAATTTGGCAATTAATTGATCTTTGAGTATTAGCGGTAAATATGCCCAATACCCTGTGATGAGATGTTAGATGGGGTGGGATCTGAGTTACTACAGATAATTCTTTCCTGGGTGTCTGGCTGGTGAGTCTTGCCCACATGCTCAGGGTTTAGCTAATCGCCATATTTGGGGTCAGGAAGGAATTTTCCTCCAGGGCAGATTCGCAGAGGCCATGGTGGGGTTTTGCCTTCCTCTGCAGTGTGGGGCACAGGTCACTTGCTGGAGGATTCTCTGCACCTTGAAGTCTTTAAACCATGATTTGACAACTTCAATAGCTCAGAAATATGTTAGGGGTTTATTACAGGAGTGGGTGGGTGAGATTCTGTGGCCTGCGTTGTTCAGGAGGTCAGACTAGACTTTAAAGTCTGAGACTCTATGACTCTATGTCTCCTATGAGGGGTTAAGCTCTGATTTCAACACATCAGACCACGCTTCTTCACATTATTATATTGTTTATTAACGTTTCTACAAAGATTTTGGACATTTAACAAATCTTCATATTCTAAGTAATTTGTTGTCAGTTAATTGTTTTTTTTTTCATATTTCCATTCAGTCTATTACCTTATTCTCAGTTTTCCATTTTATTTTGAAAATGATGTATGCATAGCTTATTTTTTAAAAAAACAGAATAACACCTACACTAAGGCCCGGGAACGGCTGTCTTTTTATGCATTCCAGAGGATGCCACACATGGCGTTTCAGAGGATGTTTTCAAAAAAATTCAAGATGCTCTTGTGCCAGATTCATTTGCTTCCCTCCTGCCGATCTGCCAAAGTTTAGAATATTCATAATTCCTATGGCAGCTAGAGGAGAGACACTCTACACAAGGATTATGACCACATACTGATCCAATAATGCCTTTTGTTGATCAATTTTTAATTATTAAATTAGTGCCACTGCAAAGCAATCCACTCTGCTCACTTCCCCATATAACAACGATGTATGAAACAGCAACCTCATTAGTGTAAAAAGCTTTGATTTAAAAAAAAAAAAAGACCGACAACTGCTTCTGTGCGTTAAAAATGTCTATCCATAATTCAAAGAGAGAGTGAGGGGCTCCAACATTAATTAGTGAGGAGCATGAAATTTAGGCCCAGATCCTGCAGCGAGATGCATGTAAACAAACCCCTGCATCTGCACAGAGCACCACTGAGGTCGATCTACATATTTTCATTATAGGATTAGGGTCTCATTTCTGCTTCTCAAAACTAGCTTAATCTATAAATCTGAAGTGGAATTTAATATATATATATATATATATATATATATTTGGTCTTGGTCAACTTTCTATGAGCCCAGTGAGGGAAGACACTTAAAAATGTCTCCTTAAGAACACTCAAGCACTTAACTGTGAAATTACTTAACAGATTTTAGAAGGATGTGCTTGAAGTACAATACACAAATGAAAAAGCAATTTTACACATGCAAATCAGATTAAAAGAGCAGATTAATTTAATAGAACCTGCTTCCTGTGGACAAGTTAAAATGCTTAGTGTCAGCTGATAAAGCAAAGATGTTGAATAGCAGGTTCATCTCATCCTTTTTCATTTTTTTCTGAAATAAATGTCTATCCCTAATAAATGGCAATTTCTACAGGGGTGGGGAAAAATTACTTTAGTTTTGGAGCAAATTAGCAACACTTGATCTTGGATAAAATTTGAAAATTCCCATGGAAAATAAAAGATTTTGTACACAAATGCCTGCAAATCAAAAAAGTGGTACTTTTATGTTACCCAGATCTACTTATCAGAATGCAAACCTACCCACAGAGGTACACAGTCACACAACCAACTATCTACAGACACACACAATCAATTTTCAAGTTAAAGATTGTGTTCTACATAGTGATATGCAATATGTCACAAAATGATATATTTATTTATTTTAAATATTTAACAAAGCTTTCTTTGATTGTATAGTGTGGCAGTTCCGGTGTCTATATGAAATTTTCTGTAAAATCCCAACTTTTCAGGAGTGAGAATTTTCTTCTGATTAAATGGTTATTTTTTAATGCAGATCTGAGATCTTCCAGGCTAAGCAAGCCTTAAAAAGTCATAGATTCTGTCTCTATGGGACGCCAAACAGTTTAGGAGAAAGTTTGACCTACTGTGGAAACTGATGACCAAGTAAGAAATACACAGCATTGTGCTGGAAAGTGATAGAGCTAACTGAGAAGTGGAGAGCTTATGTAACGAATTGCCTTTCTCCCACAGTGACCAAATCACAGAAAGTGATGCTGTCAAAATAAATCATATTTTAAAAGTCTTTACCCAACTTACTGACAATTTAAACTGGTAAACTGCAAAAATTTTAAAAATGTATTTTCTTCTTCATAATATATGAATATTAAGTCTTACTCTTTGCGTCAAACTTGAGTCCCAATTCAGGTAAGTACTTAAGCATATTCTTAAATCCATACATCTTCAGTAAAGCACTTTAAGCATGTTCTTAAGCCACACTGACATGCAGAACAGACAATCCTAAAAAGATATACTTTCTGGATCAGGAACTCAGAGAATCTTTCTGCTGACTTTAATGGGCTTTAAATCAGACCCTCAACTGAGCAGTTTCCTTTTCCAGTTCTCTAACATGGACTGCAGCATCATTTTGTGTTGGGTTTTAAACATTGAAGAACCATGTCTAACCAAAAATAAATGTTTTAATTTCTTTGAAAAATATGTTTAATAAAAAATACTTTCATTGAGTGAGTATTTTTTATTATTTTCATATAATACATTACTATTATAAAGAGGAATTAATCCTTACTTTAGCACACATCATCCACCTTGTATCCTGCATATTATTTTGAATTATTTAAAATTATGTATACAAACAGGTTTATTATGTTTATTTACCATATAGTAACTGTGGGTTTTTGACATTTCAGTGTGGATCCCACTCTAGGTTGCGCACCCCTAAGAGATTGGATTTTGCCCACCTCCCGGGAATCAACAACAACCTGGAGGACTTCCTGAGTAGACAATTTGTTAGTGCTCACAAGTGATCTTTGCAGAGCTCCATCATAGAACTGGTAGTCCTGTGTCGGAGAGTCCTGATGATAGACCTGTTCAACACCAACGTCAATACCAAGTTCTAGAACTTTTGCCCCAGAAAGGGTGCGAGCCCAGAATTAGTTTCCTTTTGCAGTGGTCTCAATGCCTTCTATATGCCTTTCCACCACTTTTCCTGACTCCCAAGGTGATTTCCAAGATCAAGAGAGACAAGGACACAATCATTCTCATAGCTCCATACTGGCTGAGGTAATTTCTGCTGACAGACCCATCATAGATGTCCATTTATCCTCCAATCCAGGTCTCAGACCTGATCTCAGAGCACTATGGCTAGATACTACATTTATATTCAAAGTAACTGCACATAAGAGCATGGCTTTTGTCTGGCTGAATATCATGGCCAGAGATTGCTCCCTGCAGGTATAAAAAATCCTGATACAGAGCAGGAAAACATCAACCAGAAGAACATATTATTCTGAATTGAAGAGGTTCTTGACATTGGCAGCTTAACATTGTCTGAACCCAGGCCAGCCCTCAATATCAATGATCCTTATGGTATTTAAAGCCGGTGTGCTTTTCATTCAACTTTATTTAGGTCCAGCTTCTAGTAATCTGAGCTTGCCATCCACCTGTACAGTTGTGTTCAGTCTGTTCTTACTCAACAATATCCAAGTTTCTAAAAAGACTATTAAATTCTTACCCACTGGTCAGAGAACATACTCTGCCCAGGACATCAGCCTAGTCCTCCTGAGGTTTATGGAGCCTTTATTAGACCCTATCAGAATGTTCTCTACACCACCTCACTCTGAAGACTGTCTTCCTAGCAGCTATTTTTTTGGCCAGAAGAGCGAGTATAGTTCATAGAGACAAAATGGTGTTGAGACCTCACCTGAAGATCATTCCTAAGGTAGTCTCAGAATTTTATCTAATCCAATCAACCTTACCATTTTCTTCCCAAAGCCACACTCTGCACTGGGAGAAGAGAAATGTCTTTAGGGCTTTTCTTTATTACACTGACAGTGCTAAACCATTCAGACTGTTGCCCATGTATTTCTAGCCATAGCTGGTAACATAAATTAAGAACATCTCATCACATAGGATATGAAAATGGATAACATGGCTTGTCTACCATTCCCCACCAAATGTCAAGGCTCACTTCACCACAGCACAAGCAGCATTCTCTATTTGCTTCAGTTATGTGCCAGTATCAGAAATCTGTAAGGCAACAACATGGAATAACCCAGTGATCATTGTTAAACACTATGCCTGGACTTAGCTGCTAGATCAGATGCCAAGTTCGGGAGAGCAGTATTATAGTCACTGATGGGCTGATGCAGCTGAAACTCCTCATTCCCAGCATCCTGAGGGGGTTTCTGCCTGTGAGTAACTCACATTGGAATCCACACTGACATACTCGGACAAGAAAGAACAGTTACTTATCCTACTGAACTGTGCTTTAAGATGTTGTCATCAGTGTGGCTCTCCTCCCCCACCCCCACCATCCCTGCTTTTTTGGAGTCTTCAGTTACCATGGACTTCAAATTGTGAGGGAAATGTACTTCCTTAGCCTTTTATAACCTCTTACAGGAGCACAAGGAGGCTCAGCATGCATGCGCAGCCCCAATAATTTTTTTGACTAGCAATGTCCAATCTGGAGTTCATGAGACACATGCACATGCACAGTGAGATCCACACCAACACACACTTGAAGAAGAAGTTCAGTTACTTTATTGTGCTACATTGAAATTGCAGTGTTTGGTGGCCTATGAATGCTTGAGATATAAAATTTGTTCTTTTATTTGTTTTATGGTAAACTCAATATCACTTAACAAGAGGGCCCTAGTTCTTGTGTGTGGTTGGAAGGAGGTGAGTATCATCAAGTAAAGGGTACAACATATCATAACTTCCTAAATTATTTTGTTTGAGAAAGAGAGAGAGAGAGAGTGCTATCATATAGTGGCAATGTGAAACACTGTAACCTACTCTTCTCCTATTGGAATTTCTTCATCCTTTCAATGTCTATCTACTATTCATTTTGCTTAAACTGCTGATATTATATTAAATATTTTTAAAACCCTATTAGTACTGTACCAAATTTTGGTCCTGAACTTCTTGGTATTGTCCCTTTAATTCTTAATTCCTCCATCCAACCACTCATGCATGAGGATGCATGGCTCTGACAGGACAGATCCACTGCTGGAACATTCTAATGTAGACAAGACCTAACAACTCACCCCAGTATTATTACATGCAGCTAACAGAGTGTGTGTAATATGAATTACAGTATTCTCCATAAACATCTCTTCTTCATTCATATTTTACCACTAGCTTACTACTAGTGGTGACTAGATATCACAATGATGGGTATACTATTAATACTGAGGAGCTGATCCTCAGCTGGAGTAAATCACATTGTTTCATCAGCTTCAGTAGAGCTATCATGATTTACACCAGCTGAGGGCCTGCCTCCTAAATTAGGCAGACAATATAGTTTCATGTTTGAGGTCTTTTAGGTTTTTGATAGCTTGGCCCAAATATTATATAATATACTTTAAACATAAACCTGGTAAGACTATTTCCAAAACAAACTGAAAGCTATATGTTATATAAAAGTGTTTGGCAGAGGTTTAAGATGATTGCATTATTAACAGTCACCCAAAAGTCTTAAAAGACGATACAGTTCTTTTGTGGAGTCAAGTTCTTGAAGCCGTGGGTTTAAAAAGATGGAGGGGGTGGGGTGGGAAATAACAGGCCAACAATCTAAAGCCAGTGATTGCTGAAGAAGTCATCAAGACTCTTATGCAAATATGATGTGCACAAGTAATTACTGAGGAAGGAAGAAATGCCATTCAAGATAACAGGTGCCACTTCCTGGGGTGCTTTTCTACATGGAGCAGTGATGAGCTGCTGTGATTCTATCAAAGATGATGGATTAAGAAAAAAGAACTTTTTAATAAGCAATATACCGGCACTCAGCTTGTGGAGCAAAATACAATTTAATTAGATTACTTACAAAAGAATTTATATTCTGCTACAAACAGCTTTTGATTCTGCTAAAAACATGCTTTCTTTTCCAATGAGGTCAGGAACCCTACACTCCCTCCCCACCTTTTTTAAAGTGTTTGCATTTTCTACCTGAAGAGAAAATGCCAAATTTTGGCAATATCGAGGTGTTTCCCTAAAACTCTGACGGCATTCTTTATAGAGAAACCGGCACTTGGTTAATGAAGGGCTGACAATGAAGTTCCTCAGCATGCCACATCATAACTGCCTGCATGAAGAACCACCATGTGACTACATGATGTGAGGAAAGCATCATCTTTGGAATGTAATGCTACTGAGAGAGAAATCACATTGCCAAAAAAATGAGCATTTCTTGCTATTAAGTTAAGAAGAGGCATTGGGTCTGAAACCAAAGAGAGTAGGCTCTGAAAACAGAAATTCTTCCCAAGCTAAAAGAACAGCTCCATCAAACTCAGCAATGAGAGGGAATTCTTACACACAGGTAGGTATACCACATTCCAGTAGGGAGCACTGATACATGTTCTCACAAGCCAGCGCACCACAATCATTGTCATATCATCACCAGAAGATCTATATGCAATGCTCCCCAACTAGGCTAACCATCTAGAAGAAAAGGCATATTAGACATTATTAGCCACTCCAAAACTAAATAAAACTGCTAATATGGCTGGTTCCAGAGTCTAAACATTTAGGATGTTGGCTGCCTCTTCTGAGTTTCCATAAGCAAACATAATTTATTATTATTCCTATTAGTAGTAATACTTTGTACTTCTACCAAGCCTTGTATTTGAAGGTTGAGTATTTGCAGTTACAGGGCCTAATTGTCTCATGCTGGTGTAAATCAGGAATATCTTGGCTGAAATCAATGAGTTACACTGGTGTGGTGGAGAATAAGGCTTACTAAAGACGTAAGCCTCAGAGCAACCTTATGAAGAAAGTCTTATTATCCTGATGTTATAGATGGGATAATTGAAGCATAGAGGGGATAAATGGCTTGCCCAAGGTAATTTGGAGAGTTGTTTTAGCTGTGTTGATCCAGAATATTAGAGAGACAAGTTTTTGTGCTTATGGAAAGTTCGTGTTCAGATCTGAAGAAGAGCCTCTTTATGCTCGAAAGCTTGTCTCTTTCACCAACAGAAGTTGATCCAATAAAAGATATTACCTCACCCACCTTGCCTAAGGTAATATAGGAAATTTACAGTAAAGCCAGGAATAGAACCCACATCTTCTTACTTATAGTCCCATGCATTAGCCGTAAGACCATCCTCCCTAATTTTGCTAAAATTCAAGTGTTTAAGTAAAGACTACAGGATAGGAAAAATAAGTAAACCACAGGATAGCATAAGGACGACATCTATATAAATTGGCTCATTGTTAGTTGGGACATGAGCAAATTTACCTCAGATCTCCTCTACAGATAAGTTACTGGTTAACACATCCATCTTACAAACCCATAAAGCAATTCACAAATAATAAATGAATAAAATAAATAAATAAATAATAAACAATAAAACAATATTTAAAACAGCCTAGTTTCCACGGCAGGATATTGGTAGTGTGAGCCATCCTACACCTGGGGAGTACACATTGGGTCCTTAATTCTAAAATTCCTGGCCTTTGTGGGCTTGTTGAAGTTCCATTTCAAGTGCAGGTTTTCTTGGGTGACTATGCCATTTTGCTCCCACCTGAATTACCAAGTATGAGATCCATTCTGTGTGCAGCAAATTATTATTAGATCCCACACCACAGATGCAGATAAAAGGCTAAAAAGATCAGAACAGAAAATAATACCTTAACCTTTACCTCAATAAATCATTCATAGTTTAAACAACAGCTGGGTCTGTAAAACATCAATTTTTTATGACAACTTAAAAAAAAAAACCCAAGCAGGTTATTCTTAAGTGTTCAATAACTTGATGCACTGCTGTCCTATTTTAGACTTTTGGAAATCAATACAAGGAATGAATCTGGTTGCATGGGAGACATCCACTATAAGCTTCCTTTCAGAATCTTATACAAAAAGAGAGCTGGGTTATATTCCTGAGGAAAAGTGTCATGTAGAAGTGATTTACTGTGTTGGCAACAAGCACTGAACAAACCAAAGTCAACCCATCCACAAAGAAACAGAGTATACTTAACAAAAAAAAAAGTCAGCTTGGACATAGCGTGCTATATCTACTTCAGTATACTGCATAAACTGGATATATAAAAATATAGCAGAAGGAGGCACTGTGAAAGACACATTAGAAGAAAGACAAGATTATCTGCCCTGGGCTCATATGTGCTGGCACAAAGGAGCCAGAACCTGGCCACACCTGCCGAGAGGAATTCTCAAGTGATGCAAACCTGGCAGAGTCAGCTTCAACACTAGTTACCCCTTCCCAGCATGGCATAGGAGAGATGACAGGGAGTGGGAGAAAGGGGCTCTGCTACTGCCAGTTCACAGTTATCCCACATAGGAACCACAGCCAGTTGTCATCAGTTAATTTATGTCAGGGCTGCAGCAGCTAGAAAATAAGGGAGCTATAACACTCTCTCTCTCTCTCTCTCACACACACACACACACACACACACACACACACACATTTGTTGAACGGATGTTGGTTCAGGAGAGAATCTGGCCCAATAATCTCCTTTGATTGCATTCTTCCAACTCCAGTCTTTTTACTAAATAGAAATGAATTATTATACACCCTATATATAGATAGAGGGTGACCAGATAGCAAGTGTGAAAAATTGGATGGGGGTGGAGGGTAATAGATGCCTATATGAGAAGAAGTCCTGAATATCAGGATTGTCCCTATAAAATCAGGACATCTGATCACCTTATGCAAATAGCAAGGTAAGACTATTTCAGGCTTTGGATTTCTGTTTGGCTTTTGTGGAGAGAACTTGTGCTATTTCATGATGTACCTGCTATGACTGGTATGGTAAGATGGCAACAGAGTGCTTCTTCTGGTCTCAAAGATCAGAGAAGGTGCAGATATGGCATTCTTTGTCTCTTACTAGGATAGTGAGGTGGAAACATCAGTGGTAACTGGTAAGTGGTAATTGAAGAAAGTGAGCAAACTTAGTACTGTTAACACCAAATATTCAAAAGTCCCGAGTCAAGCTCCAAAAATTGAGATTAAATAAACAAATAAAAATGATTTTTAAACCATTTATTAGTAGTACATTTTGGTGTTCTTTTTATTTGCCTTCTGGCTTTTGAGCCCTTGGGATACACTGCAGGGGAGGGGGTGCCACATTTTCACTGCGACCATAAGGGCTAGAAGCTTACTTAAAAAAAGAGGGAGAGCTGAGGTTCTCAATCATTCACATGACTTCAGAAGCTAGGGATTTAGGAAAAAAACTATTATTAGATTTGCGATAAAATTATGAAAGATGGCAACACTAGCTTTGGGACAGAGCAGTAGATGTTACCTCTCTTGTTTTACGAGCATATGAGGCTGCTGGGAGAATGTGAAGATATATTTGCAGTGATGCATTCATTTTGTTGATGACACCTCTACATTTGTAGTCTGTGACCTGGCTACGATGGTGGAACAAATAAGCAAATATCTCTCAACTTGCAGCTTGGATGATGTTTAGTTGTCTCGGCCTTAGGCAGAAAACAACAGAATACTGTTGGTAGGTTGTGGAAAGTAGCCAGAAGTGTTGGTGAAACTTATATCAGCTATGGACAGGACTATTCATTGGAACCATATACTGCTGTAATAGAGGTCAGCACAGATCAGCAGAGGTACCTGAGATGGAGCTCCCTCACCATAAATAGAAGAGAGTTGCTGGCAGGGCAGGAGTGGGCATGACTTTGAAACTTATTCTCCAATCCTGAGCCACCAGACCTTGGATTTGTTAATCTTCCAGGCATGTGCCAAAACCTCTCTCCCCCTCTCCCAGATTTTAAGGTGAGAGTTGAAAGGGTCTGGTAGTTATTTACAGATGAACAGTTCCCTTCTATTTCTGTATTGTGTATTGTAATTTACAGGATGGGTGCCTAGAGTGTAGCATGGGGCGCAACAGAGGCTTTCTGTAAATCCAAATAAAAAATAAATTGAAAGGAAAGAGGTGCTTGAGTGTGTAGCTTATCTAATAGTTAAAATACATGAAAGAGATTCAGAAAATCTAGGCTGTATTCCTCACTGCCACAGATTGCTTGTGTCACTGCAGATACTGTCTATCATTTGAACAATCTCTTCCTCAGTTTTCCCATTTGTGAAATGGAGATAATAAAAATTTGACTACTTAATAGTCCCAGGAGTGTTCTGAAGGGTAGTTCACTGAAATTTGCAAATATCTTAGGAAAGACATAACATTTAAGAAGCATTATTCTACATTTTTTTGGTCTCTTATAAAAAACACAACATAAAAGTTAAAAGCAACAGAGGGTCCTGTGGCACCTTTAAAACTAGCAGAAGTATTGGGAGCATAAGCTTTCGTGGGTAAGAACCTCACTTCTTCAGATGCAAGTAGTGGAAATTTCCAGAGGCAGGTATAAATCAGTATGGAGATAACGAGGTTAGTTCAATCAGGGAGGGTGAGGTGCTCTGCTAGCAGTTAAGTTATAAGTTATAGACTGATGGTGTATTAAACTATGCATGAGAGAGCAAATACATACTATCTGCCCCATTTAGTGCATATTCAGTTTGATAAAGGTGCACAACAGAGATTTCTAGAAAAGATTTATATATATATATATATATATATATAATTTTATTTTACATCTGGCGGCATATATTAAAAAATATCCCATAGCTTGAAAGTCAGGAGTCCATTTGGGTCAATGGTTAACAGATATTTAACTTTATCCATATATCATTTCCAGGTCCCAAAGCTAGTACAGTACTTTGCATATAAAGTAACAGTTTAAGATTTCCCTCTTCAGAGATACCCAATTCATTCCAGGTAGCCATATCAGTCTCATGTATTGCTAAGAATAGGTCAAGGCAAAACTTTTTTTCTCCATCATATAGATATTTTTGAGATTTAGAAAAAAATCATAAATCAAAATTCTGAAAAATATTTAGTTCAGGTCAATTGAAAATATTTTGATTATTTTGCAATTTTGTTTTTTTATGTTGTATTTACTATTAGCTGAATTTTTAAATGAAAAGTCATTTCAAACTAGAAAAGAGGAATTTTTCATTTAAAAAAAGGAAATATAAATGTTTAAACAATTTCAAACCTTTTTTTCCAAAATTTTGTTGAGTTGATATTTTTTTCCCAAACCAACTCTTTCCAGTGAAAAGTTCCTGTTTAAATGAAGTGTCATTTTTGATTAAAAAAAATTAGTCAAAGAATTCCCAACTAGCTGTAACAAAGAAGCTTGAGGCTTCTCACTAGGAACCTAATGAAAGTTTATGTTTGATAACAGTAAAGCATCCCCATAAAGCCAATTGGTAAGGATTCAGTAGGCAATAGTTATTGTCAGCCCTGGAGAGACCAGGAGCAAGGCAGCAATTATGATGTCCAACAAAGGCTATAGTTTATTTTGCTACCATCAGCAAACTATAAGGCTAGCACAGGGTAAGCAGACAGGAGGCCATAACACATCAAGAGATGAACCAAATCCATGCCAGGCTAATTTGACTTCTTAAAGATGTAAACACTCTCAAGACTTTGGAACAAACTCTCTCTGGCAACATTTTCCATAAGGTGCCAAACTGCTGCTCGAGCCATCTCTAATCGACGTGTTCCACTGTTTCAAATAAAGCATTACAAAAAAATGCCACTGTACTTATTCTCTGTGAGAAATTCTTATCTAGAAAGGTTAGGCAGAGTGTCTCAGTTCTCCGAAATTATAGCTGGTGTGAAAGAATATTTACTGGAAACATTTATGATACCTATTTTCAGGAAGAAGTTGAAATCATACTCACTAGGAGGGGAGGGATATGGATGTACTGATCATCTCATAAACAATATACTAAAGAGCATGTCATTTTGCTTCACTGCAGCTTGGTGGACACCTGTTACTTTTCATAGAGCACAGGAACACAATTTCCCACACTTTAATCATTTAAGGAGTGTGAAAACCCTACAAAGTAAGTTACGTTTTGCTATTTTGATAATTAATCTCTGTTCCTTTGTTTATTTTCATGTTTTCAGAAAGGAATCCACTTTAGAATACTAGGTCAAACACCGTGAGAACTATGTGGCATACTTTTCCTCAAGTTTTTCCAACTCCTTGCTTGTTTTCCTACTGATGTAAATGACATCATTTACTCATTTAGTAGTCTTTGATGTGCTATGATGAACCAAGATAGGGACACCCAACTAGAAGTTTTGCATCCAAATATCAGATTGCACACATTTTTGGAAATTATGAGGTAATGCAACATTAATCTTTAAATAAAATAGTTTGCTTTTAAAATTAACATTTTATTTTAGGGTGTTTTTACTAGAATTTGATATTTTTGTTTGGGAACTCATGTATCAAAGAACAGGTGTTCCCCTAATTTACCCAAGTCTAATCCACTCCAGGTTTTCCTGTGTATGTGAGGATAGAGGAAAGAGGAATTCTTTAAATTGTGTTAGATTTAAGTTTATTTTCTTCCTTTAAAACCTCCCCCTGGCCCAGGCTGCAATTTATGTAGAATAATCCATTGATGAGAAAGATGAGGCAGCTGCACTCTGCAGGATTATACCGTGTAGAATTCCTCTAGGGGGCAGTTCCTCAGCTGATGTAAATCAGCACACTAATTGAAATCAGTGTAGCTACCCCAATATATATCAGCTGAAGAGCTGGCCCCAGGAGTCACTGTAAATATATGTCATGTCTTACAGGTAAGAAGCCTAACATGACTCTTAAAACAAGATTTTTTATACCAAAATATTGTTCTGTATTTAGCTCACCTAAAGCACGTGTTTTTGTTCGCAATTTTCTGAATTTGTTGTAGAGAGGATGCTACACTGCCATTTGGAACCAAGCATTATATATTTATTGAATTTGATTTTTTTTAAGTATGCACCTTGCACCTATGCTCTCATACAAGTCATAAATATTATAGTTAAAATAACTCTTTGGAAGCAAATCACTTATGCTATGTAAACCACCTTGTAACGTTAAATGCAATTGCCCTCTGGTTAGTAAGGATCTTAACAAAAAGGGCAACCAATACCCACAATCTAGCCCCAAAAGTCTTAATGTCACCCCTGCTAGAAAAGCTTGCAGTAATCTCCACAGCTTGCAATATGCCCTGAAGGTCAAGAAATTAGAATGCTGTAGGCCCAAGTTCCAGACGGCGTTCTACCTTATATCTCTATCTTATACCACCGTCTTATATAGTTCAAATGCTTCTGGTGTTTGCCACTGTCATGGTATTGCATGATATGGCTGAAATCCAAATAATTTAGGGCTCTAAGTAAAAAGAGTCACATACTTAAGGTGTGATCATTGGAGCTGAACAGCAGTAAAACAGGTATAACACAGAAGCCATCTGTTTGTGTGTGAGAGAAAGAGCAAGAGAAGGGGCACCCTTTCAGTCATCTAATTGACTCATTACACTGTGGTTGTAGTGGTGTTTGTCCCAGGATATTAGAGAGACAAAATGAGTGAGGTAATATATTTTACTGAAGCAACGTCTGTTGGTAAAAGAGACAAATTTTCGAGCTTATACAGAGCTCTTCTTCAGATGTTTTCAAAGTGCTTGCAAACCTTGCATTAAACTGTTCCATACATTCCTTTCCTATATAAAACCACACATAGAAGGGAACTAATAGAAAAACTCTACATTTGTTGGCCCTTTCACTTCTCTTATGATCCAACAAAAAGCAGCAGTAGATATCAAGGATCCCCAACTTAGTGAACTGCAAACCAACCACATGGACTGGTTCTTCCTGTCAGCTCTCCTTTGTCCCTGGCTACCACAGCTGTGTTGCCACATGGCTGTACTGTGAGACCTCTCAGAGAATTAAAGAGTGCACAAGTTGGAGTTAAAGGCAGCATTCCCTATCTGCAACTTTCACTACGACTCTTCAACAGTTTGGGGAGCACAGGTTGGTACCAGCATGTTCTGCTGAGTGCAGCTCCATCCCAGCCACTGCTCTGCCCCCTTGGAAACACACGGCTAATGGGTCATACATACTTTATGTAGAGGAGATAACGATGGTTACAAAAAGATGAGGCAATCTGGATGTAGCCATTTTTCCCTTCTATAGAGCCCTTCAATGGCTTTTTCTGCCCTGTACACCCAACAGTAGTCCACCATGTACATAAGCAATTACAGTATACACACAGACCATGCATTTCTACATATATATATTGTATAGCTGGGTTGAGGGGTAGGTGCAACACTGAATTTAAAGGCTTCTAGGTAGCTCTGTAAAATGCTGCAAGCCAAACTCCCTGGTTTGCAATTGAATTCAGAGAGGTGTCAAAGCTCTATCAAATCAGGATGCAGGAAGCTGGATGAATGTCACATGGATGTGCCAGAGAGCAGCTTGTTCTCTGAGCATGCTTTGGGCCATTTTGTATCCAGAAATCAGAAAGGAAACAACTGCCATACCTGTTAGAAATATTTTTTAAGACATACAGTATCTCCCATGGACCTCAAAGTGCTTAAAGTCACTGGCTGGTCATGCAGCAGTCTGCAAACATTTACAGCAGTTTGCTTCATCAAATTAGTTTGCAATGGCCATATGTGTGTGCGCATGCTTAGCAGATCATGTGAGTATGTGCAGGTGCCTGTGCACTTAGCATGCGATGTGAGTATGTGAAAATGGGCACGGGAGGATTGAGAGACTAGAGAACAACATCAAACCTCCTTATTTAATAACACATGTAAATCATCAGTGCCTTTCACCTAGAGGTCTGAAAGTGCTATCCCCATTTTACTGCCACTTTTCAGGGCGACAGCTACCACAACTAATGGTCCCACTCACTATGGTCACTTCATCCACCATCTGCCACACCCAGTGCTTCATCTGCCAGAGCCACAGCTGCCACCAATCAGAGCCATTATATTATGCCTCCCAAACCAACTCCTCTATGGGTGCCGATTCCCCCTAAACAGCAGAAATGCAGTGGTTCTGTGTAAAATGCAGGATGGAACTGATGGGTTTTGTGCACATGCCTTACTAAGCATTTTGCTCTGCTGTGCAGTGATTACCCATATGCCAATGTGCAGGGAATAGATAGGAGCAGGACAGAAAGAAGGGGAGGAAAGGGATTGACCTGGAGCATCTGCTGTTACACACATTCTCATGTCCTCTCTCCCTTACCTGTCAGACAGCATATTAGGTTTATGGGATTTCAGCATCCCGAGGACTATAGCAACAAGCACAATGCAGATGGACAGCCTTTCCCTAGCCTTGTGGGGGAGATACCAAGAAAAAAGCCTGGTAATTTGGCCTGTGTGCTCAATCAAAAGATTTGTGCCAATCAAAAAAAAAAAAAAGTTTTGGCTGGAAAGCAGGTATATCCTAGAAATGGGAGAGTCAAAGTTTCTGCCTAAACTTGACCCCTCTCCAAGTTAAAGGGATAAAGAGAGGTACCCTGATTACCTCACACATCATTCCCTGGGCAACAATCCTGTAGTCCAGCACTGGGATATGGGGTATTGTTCTCCAGCTCTATCTCATAGCAAGTTCACCCCCTTCCATACAGGTTTGTGAAAGACAGTCCAAACAAAAAGGAAAATAGTTCCAAGGCCTCCTCCCTCATACAAAGTGGGGGAATCAGTATTTCAGGCTCCACGGATAGTCTCAGCCCCCTACTACAAGCTTAGTCCTGGAGATTTCAACAAAAGAAACAAACCAGTCTATCTTTTTTTCTCAGAGCATTCAGGCTTGGCCATACTCTCAAGCTGTTCCTCAGCAGATAATCCAGTACCCTGGTCTAGGAACACTATCTCTGCTTGTTTCAGAGTGCTACCCCTACCTGGGGCTGAGTTCCTCCCTTTTAAGGGTCTGTCCCCGGGGCTGACAAGCCAAATAGGTGAGGTGGGTTGGGCCTGATTGTTACCACAAGAATTCTTTAACTTATTCTTGACTGGAGGGAGGGGGGTATCTGCCCTATCACAGGGAAAATACACTGTATTTAAACACAGGGAAGAAAAGAGGCATTGGAGCCACAAGCAGAGATATGGTGCCACACACAATTATGTTTAATTTTATACAAAATAAATAAATAAAATAAAGGTACTGTCACCAAAATTTCCAACCTTGGGTGCCAAACTAAAGTTATTCTCCTAAATAAATTTAGGTACCTAAATAAAATTGGGCTGATTTTCAGAAGTACTGAGCGGCCAGCAACTCCCTTTGTCCTACAGTGCCTTTAATGCTTAGACAGTGCCAAGAAATGCTTAGACAGAATGTAATTGTATAGCTAACTAATAGGGCTGATCAAAAAATGGTGAAAATTAAAATGTCAATTTTTAAAAAAAAATTGACTAGCTTTTATAAATAACACACAGTCCCATTGATGGAGTTATTGGGAGGAGTTGGAGATGGTGGAAGGGCAGTGTGTACTGAGAGTCAAAACACCCGAGTTCTATTTCTGCCTTTACTGTTTAACATTGGGCACATCATGCATATGTTGTCCCCTCCCCCGCCAAGTTTGTGCCTAAGCAGCAGCTCTTCTCCTTGGCAACAAGAATCAATTCTTGATTTCACAATGATAAATCTAGTACACTCCATAGAAAGTATCTCCATGGATTTTGTCTTGAAAGAAAATCTAAATTCCTGAGAATACTGCCCTATAGATGCTGTCTTAAACTCTTCCGTTATGAAGGTTTCTTTTGCCAACAGGAAGAGAAAAGGTTTCAGCTAATATCTCATGATTTGCTTTTCAGCTCTGAGGTAAAATTGTTAAAACTACCTAAATGAATAAGGAGTCTAAGGACTCATTTTCAAAAGTGATATAGGAACCTAGACTCCTAAATTTCATTGAAAGTTGTGGGTTTTGTTTTGTGCACACATGTGTGTGCATGTACATGTCATTCATATCTGTTTTTTCCCAAGGGACTCATCAAAGCCATTGTTACACTTCCACCTTTTACTATCATCTCCTTTCCTGCAAATGTATTACACAAACTACTAATTATATTTTCATTTCAGCTAGTGTAATCTAGTAACTATATTTTCTTTCAGTATCTTGCTGACTGTACCAAACTATTTTGGATCCTAGTGGTGCATCCAAAATTATTACACAATGATGCCAAACATATTTTTATTTAAAAAAAAAAAAACAAAGTGAAACTGGATGGTCCAGACATGGTAGTGGGCTACAGAACATTTCACTTTTACGTAACTGTTTCAAATCTGACACAGCATAGCATTGACCAAAAGTCACAACCATGTGATGCTTCTATAGTGGCTATGTTGTCTCTCTTCAGTTCTTAGTGGACATGTGTCCAGATCATAGAAATTATGTTAGCCAGTGGGATGCGCTGGCATTATCACACAGACTAGTGACTGAATAGGTCTGAACGCTGACCTATGATGTTACTCCCTAGAGAGAGCCCTCCCAGATTACAGTTGAGATATGTTGGTGTGATGAAGCAGGAAAATTTACACAACAGCTATTTGTGCTGCAGTTGTCTTGCACATAAAGAGATGACTTCAGTTTCTAAAACTAGCAATCCAGCATCTCTTACAAGCACTAAGTCAACTAAAATTGATATTTTAACGACTACCTAAGAAAATAAGACTTTTGTTATTTCCTATAAACCAGACTGTATCACCCTTTCTGTATTTAAACTCTGTTTTTCAAAGCCAGATGTATATCGTAAGACGCCATAAGAACATCTAAAGAAGTGAGGTTTTTACCCACGAAAGCTTATGCCCAAATAAATCTGTTAGTCTTTAAGGTGCCACCAGACTCCTTGTTGTTTTCATAAGAACAAAGCTATTTAACACACAAAGCTGACAGTCAGCTATCAAAAATTGTTTAGATAGGGATGTTTGTCATGCTAAGAAACATGGTTTGATGTTGTTCTGAGAATGCTTGTCCAGGCATCATTCACAGTCCAACCCAAAGAGCTGAGCTTTAGCCAGCAGGCACAGCTGAGATAAGAATTAGACAAATGCTCTGCTGAAATTGGAGTTACTGTACCATGGCTCAAGTGAGATCTTAATGTATTTTCTGCCTTATTAACAGGTTAGATTGGGTGAAGTGTAACAAGAGACCTAGGACCAGTGTGTGAGTGGGATTGTGCTAACTACATTGTTGCAATCAATTAGTGCAGTATCAATGAATGTGACTCCAAAAGTCTTGTGTATCAAGATGACCAAACTCAACACACTGTGCTATGTACTTATAATCAACACCCACAGTAGTTTCTGGACCTATTAGTACCTGCAGTTTATATAGATAACAGCATGCTACATGATCACGAGAACAGCCGTGCACTCTGGTAAAAATAAACATAAATAATGAATAGTGTAGCAATAGCTGTAATCATTACATAAGTTGTTTCTTCCAAAAATACTTTTGCTGTAGAAAAAATAAATATATTTTTAGCAGAGTTTATGCAGCAAACAGAGCAAACCACAATGTCAGCCCCTAATGACTCCTTAGACCAATCATACATCTTTCAAAGCAAACTTTATTTATTTAAAAATCCTATCACCATTCATTTACCTGGCTTCACATTGTCAAGATAACAAACTTGATTATGGAATCATTTAAAATGAAATTGTTCTGCCACCTAACTTAGAAACTTATCAAAAGTCAAGTCTGAACAAGAAAATTAGATTCACAGTTCCAACACTTAGCATTACATTTGGGAAGACAGCTTAATTTCTTTCTCAATAAACTTATTTGTTTGCATGGAAGGTGCTTTTATTAATATAACTAAAATGTAAACCATGTAATTAACAGCACCCCCAAAGTGTATCTGTTGTATGGTCAATTTTATATTTATGTCACACTCCTTTAGAAAGAATTGAATGCTATAGGTTAAACCCTGTCCTATCAAAATCAGGTAGTTTTGCCATTGACTTCAGCTCTGAAGACAATCTTTTGATCCCTAATCTCGTTAGGATCCCTTCACTAGAGGGCAAGGCTAACTCAGGGAGAACAGGGGTTTAAAAAGCCAGCTCCTAGGTGGCCAGACAAACTAGCAAACAGGGGAGTTTTGCAAGGGAGGTTAGAAAGGGAACGTCAGAGCCTGATCCACCAAACAAACATTCTGGGAGTGGACCCCAGTTATTAGGAGGAGACAGGTCATGGTAATGGGGGATTCAATTATTAGAAATATAGACGTGTTTGTGATGACCGGGAGATGCAAAGATTGTGTACCTCTCAAGATATCTAAATAAATTTATGAGCAGTACTGGGGAAGAGCCTGTGGCCTTGGTAGATGCCAATGACATAAGGAAAGGTAGGAGAGAGGTCGTGGAAGCCAAATTTGGGCTGCTGGGTAAGAGATTAGAGTCCAGAATCTCCATAGTATGATCCTCTGAAATGCTTCCAGTTCTATGCCTAGGGCCAGTTAGAAAGGCCGAACTACAGGGTTTAATGTATGGATGAGGTGATGGTGTTTGGAGGAGGGATTTCGTTTTATTAGGAACTGGGGAATCTTTTGGGAAAGAAGGATCCTGTACATGAAGGGCCAAACCAAAAAGGAATTAGATAGCTGGCAGCTAATTTTAAAGAGGTTGTCAAGGAAATTTTAAACTTTTAAATATTAAGGGATGGGGGAAAGCTGACAGGTAGAGAGGAGAACATGATTCACATGGAAATCTCTTAGGGGACAATTTATTAAAGGGGATTCTCTATTCTAGTAAAGACAGGATAGAAGTTGATAAAGTACAGGCAGGAACTGAAGAGAAACCATCAAATGAAACATAGTCCCATTCAATTACATCATGTGAATGCAAACAACTAAATATTGACAAATTTTATAAGTGCTTGTACACAAATGCAAGCAGTCTAACTACTAAGACAGGTGAACTTACATGCCTGATATTAAATGAGTATCCTGATATAATAAGCAGCACAGAAACTTGATGGAACAATGATAATTAATGGGACACGGTAACACCAGGGCACAAAATATATAGGAATGATAGAGTAGGTCATGCTCGTGGGAGAGAGGCACTATAAGTGAAAGAAAGCATAATGTCAAATATAGTCAACATTTTAAATGAATCAAACTGTACCATAGAATCTCTATGGATAGAAATTCCATGCTTGAATAATAAAGGTATAGCAGCAAGAATATACTACTGACCACCTGACCAGGATGGTCATGTTTTTTTGTGAAATGCTCAGGGAGATTAGAGAGGCTATAAAAAATAAAATAAAATAAAATAAAAACCCTTGATAATAATGGGGGATTTCAACTATTCCCATATTGATATGTCACCTCAGGATGGGATACAGAGATAAAATTTCTAGATATCATTAATGACTGCTTTTTGGAGCAGTTAGTCCTGGAACCCACAAGGGGTGAGGCAATTCTTTATTTAATCCTAAATAGCAAACAGGATTTGGTCAAAGAGGTGAATATAGCCCCTTGGTAATAGCAACCATAATGTAATAAAATTTAACATTATTGGGGGGGGGGATACTAAAGAAACCCACCACAAAAAAAATTGAATTAAAAAAAAAAAAAAAAGAGGAATTACACAAAAAATGAGGAAACCTAGTGGAACAGAAATTAAAAGGAACAGTCACAAGAGTGAAATGTCTGCAAGCTGCATGGAAACTTTGTAAAAACATCACAGTAAAGTCTAAACTAAATGTATACTCCAAATTAAAAAATAAAATAAAAAGCATTAAGAGTCCCAAAACCCTCCCCTGCAAAAAATAGCACCATGACTAAATAACAGAGTAAAAGAGGTGGTTAAAGACAAAAAAGCATCCTTTAAAAATTGCAAGTCATATCCTACTGTGGAAAATAGAAACTCTGCATAAACTCTGGACAAGTTAGGCATAATAAAGTCCGCCAAAAAAGAATTTGAAGAGCAACTAGCAAAAGATAAATAAAACTAACAGCAATTATTTTTAATTACATGAGAAACAGGAAGCCTGACAAACAATCAGTGGGGTCACTGGACTATTGAGATGCTAAAGGAGCATTCAGGAAGACAAGACCACTGTGGAGAAGCTAAATAAAAGTTTGTTGTTAGTCTTCATTGCAGAGGATTCAAGGGAGATTCCCACACCTGAGCCATTCTTTTAAGTGACAAATCTGAGGAACTGTCCCAGATTGAGGTGTCAGTAGAGGAGGTTTTGAAACAAATTGATAAATTAAACAGTAATGTCACCAGGACCAGATGGTATTTACCCAAGTGTCCTGAAGGAACTCTGATATAAAATTGCAGATCTACTAACTAAGGCATGTAAGCTATCATTTGAATCAGCCGCTGTACCAGGTGACTGGAGAAGGTAGTTAATGTTACCCCAATTTAAAAAAAAAGGCTCCAGAGGTGATCCTGGCAATTACAGGTTGGTAAGCTTACCTACAGTACCAGACAAAGTGGTTGAAACAATAGTAAATAACAGAATTATCAGACACATAGATGAACACAATTTGTTGGGAAAGAGTCTTTTGTAAGCCTTTGTAAAGGGAAAACATCCCTTATCAATGTATTAGAATTCTTTGAAAGGGGTCAACAAACATGTGGAAAAGGGTGATCCATTGGATATTGTCTAGTTGGACTTTCAGAAATCCTTTGACAACATCACTCACCAAAAGCTCTTAAGCAAAATAAGCAGTCAAGGGATAAGCTGAAGGTCCTCTCATGGATCTCTAATCAGTTACATGATAGGAAACCAAAGGTAGGAATAAATGGTCAGTTTTCACAGTGGAAAGAAGTAAATAGTGGGGTTCCCCCCAGAATCTGGGTGGATTCAGTTCTGTTCAGCATATTCATAAATGATTTGGAAAAAGGAATTACCAATGAGGTGGCAAAGTTTATAAACGTAAAGTAATACAAAATTACTCAAAATAGTTAAGGCCAAAGCTGACTGCGAAGAGTTAGAAAGGGATCTCACAAAATTGGGTGACTGAGCAACAGAATGGCAGATGACATTCATTGTTTATAAATGCAGAATAATGTACATTGGGAAACATAATCCCACGTATTCAGACAAAACGATGGGGTCTAAATTAGCTGTTACCACTCAAGAAAGAGATCTTGGAGTCATTGTGGATAGTTCTCTGAAAACATCCACTCAATGTACAGCAGCAGTAAAAAAAAACCCTAAGAATGTTAGGAACCATCAGGACGGGGACAGATATTAAGACAGAAAATATCGTAATGCCATTATATAAATACATGGTACATTCTCAACTTGAAGATAGCATGCAGTTCTGGTCACCCCATCACAAAAAAATTGGAAAAGTTATAGAAAAGGGCAACAAAATGGTTGGGGGGAAAAAAACAACTTCCATCCGAGCAGAGATTAAAAAGACTGGGACTGTTCATTTTAGAAAAGAAACCACTAAAGGGGGATATGATAAAAGTTCTATACAATTATGAATGGTGTGGTGAAAGAATACAAAAGTGTTACTTACCCCTTCATATAAGACAAGAACCAGGGGTGTGGCAATGAAATTAATAGGCAGCAGATTTAAAACAGCCACAATGCACAACCTGTAGAATTCGTTGCCAGGGGATGTTGTCATGGCCCAATATATAACAAGGTTAAAAAAAGAATTAGACAAGTTAATGGAGGATAGGTCCATCAATGGCTATTAGCCAAGATGGTCAGGGATGCAACACCAGTGTCCCTAAGCCTCTGACTGCCAGAAGTTGGGATTGGATGACAGGGGATGACAGGGGATGAACCTCTCAATAATTGCCCTGTTCTGTTTATTCCCTCTTAATCATCTGGCACTGGCTACTGTCAGAAGACAGGATACTGGGTTAGGTGGACCATTGTTGTAACCCAGTATGGCAATTCTTATGTTCTTAAGTTCAATGATGCTTGGAACACAACATGTAGGACAGCTAGATTGGCAACCAAATTGACTGTATGTTATAGGGCATCAATTATACAGCTAATATTTCAGCAGGTTAAAAACGTGAATATTTCTGAATTTCATAGTAGCCATGTGTCTATTAGATTTGAGCAGAATATAGCACCATTCTAGTTAAAAGCCAGACTGTTGAATATGTAAGACATGTTACCGGTTAGAAGTATCTGGTGCAGTACAGAAGGGACTATGTAAATAAATGGAAGAAAAAAATTAAGGGGTGGCTTACAGGAAACTTAAATCCTACATTTCTAATTGTTGGACATATGAACAAAAAGGACACCACTTCCTTAAGATCTTCAGGATATGAATTCCATTTAAACTTAAAAAAAACCACATTCTTGTTCAATATTTCTCATATAATACAAAAAAAAAAATTTAAGCAATGCAATTAGAATCAATATTGTACAAATAAACTATCTTTTCCACATGTAGAAAGGAACTGTTACAAACAACAAACATAGTATATAGTGTTTTGGGGAACCTCTTCAACCATGAACAAGTTAACCCATCTCTGTTTTCACTTTGAATAGGCAGCACTATCCTTTAAGTCACCCACAAATATATCTTTTAAAATTATGGAATGAACACAGAGATTTTCAATTTAGTTTCCCTTTTAAGGTGAAATACTGGAGATGAAAGAAACTAAATAGAGAATTTAGTTAGGAGATTGTATCACTTACCTAGGGGTAAGTGCTGATTCTGACTGTTTTTGTGTGATTTAGTAGGTGTGCTGGAGTTCTTGCTGAAAGGGGAAAAAATGAAACACTGTGTGAAATCATTCTAGAGCCATCACGTTTTTTTGTGGTTTCCTCTTAGATTGCTTTCTGCTCCTGCTGTACGTTATACTTTCACAACATTTTGGTTGATTTGACCATTTTGATACTATAGCATGATGTAATAAAAACAATACATTTCTTTTGTGAGGACATGGCAAAACTGTGGTAGCTTTACAGACCAGTTGTTAAATCTCAGTTAATGAAACAGTCTGATTGTTGTTCTGTAGCTCAGCTTCTTCATCAAGCATTCTGGTTACTTCTCCTCATTATTAGAATTACGTCTTTCAGCTACGGAGACCAAAAACATTAATATACGATTTAGGCAACAAGAATATTAAATGTGTGTGCGAATGAAATACTGTCTAGGCTAAAGAGAAAATATGAAATTAGCCTTTTAAGACTGAACATCCTGCCTCAACTGGATTATCAAACAGCACTTTTATATCAATCTTAGGGGTACATTTGCAATGCAAGGAATTCTGCACATGTTTCTGCTTAGTATTAATGACAGTGTCACACCTAAAATTGCATGCAGCTTTTTGAAAATTTAGCTATCAGACTATCAGGCCTTCGAATGACAAGCTAAACATAATCTTTATGGCCAAAATAGCAGGATTTATTTAATCTTTAGAGCTGCACTGTACAATAATAGTTTAACCACTACTGCTAAGCTTATTGACTTATTACCCACAGCACCTCTGAGAAAAGGCCCAAAAAGCCAACAAAACCATAAACACCCACATCTGAATAAAGGGGAGTATATGTGAACATTCTTCTTGAGTAAAAAGCTCTGAAAGGCCATATGTCCAGATATAATATTTCAGCATCTGGCAATTATGAATTTATGACACTAAAATGATTTTTGAAAGCACCTTTGAATTTCTAAAAATGATGCAAAAAAAATAATAATCCTTAAACCACTTACATTTTCAAAAGTGAGATTTTCAAAACCACAATGTATTTGGCTAACTCTGCTCCTGCTGTAATTAATGGTAACATTTCCATTGACTTCAATAGAAGCAGTTTAGGCCAGTGCTGAGAACCTTTCTGAACATTTTCCCCCAGCACATGGCTCTGGACTCTTCAAACCTCACTATCAGAAGTATTCATACTTACCTTCTTTCAGGTTTTTAGTATGACATACAAAGCATTCTGTTAATTATTATTTAGACTGGTTATATTCCAGTAACACCCACAACATGTTAAGCATTTTCCAAACACAAAGGAAGACACTGTCTTTGCCATAAGGGCTCACTAGTTAGAAAGCACAATTGGAAGGGGGTGAGCAGAATGTATAAGACATTCTACATACCAACAGAGTGATGAGAACGATGGTTGGCAAACATTTTGTGGGCTCATTTCATTCATTCATTCATTCATGGAATTTAGGCTGGCATTTTCAAAGGACCCCAGAAAAGTTAATAGGAATTGGGCGCCAAATTTGGGGGGGGCTTTGAAAGTCTTAGACTTAATGATTTGAAGTAGATTATGGGGCCAAGTTTGATGAGGGGAAGACAGGACAGGATGAATTAATAAAGGTAAAGCAATAGAAGAGAGAGGGGGACACCGTGGGGAGAGGAAGAAAAAAGGTAGAGAGAGAGAGAAAGGAAGGAGGAAAATTAAGAGGAAAAGATAGAGAGGAATAAGGGATTCAGGAGAGTAAGGATAGCAAAGACGCTACTGTGAGGAAAAAGGGAAGTTGGAACAAACCACCAATCACTGGAGAAGAAAAAATGACTGAAGTTCAAGCTGAAGAAAGCAGAGTCTGATGGCCTAACTGTATTCCAGGGGTCATGAAGGGGGGAATCTATTGGCAGTGAAAGAGGAAGCTCTTCCTCTCTGTCCTTTTCTCTGCTGGCACAGGGAAGGATACAAACTGGAACTGGGGAACTAACTGTCTTGTGCACAGGCAAGATCGGGACATTGTGAGTCAGATACCAGGAAGCTATCCAGATCCTTTAACTGTTAACTTCTAGACTTCACCTTTTTATTTTTTTTATTTTGTAAAGCCTTTAACTTGATTAAGTTTTTGTCTGAGGATTTTTCTTTAATTATGATCAGGTGCAAGGATTGGCGCAGACAGTGTCAGGGTATGAGTAATTATGGAGGACTGTGTTTTTTGGTGGGCAATGAGAAATGAGGGTGGTTAATCTACAAGAAGAGGAAGGGTGTTATGCAGCACCAAATATTATTTACTGTTTGGATTCTGGTAGTGCGCCCAATGTACTTGCTGTTTTCCAAACATATAATAAGATGCACTGCCTGGCCCAGATAGTTCACAGTGTGAAAAGAAAAGTGACATATGGCAGGTGAGTGGGGGGAGAGATAAAACATCCCATTTTTATTTTAAATAAGTATAATTTATCCCAACTGAACTTAGCTGCTAACTGTCAATTTTGTGTAGACATCCTGGCAGGAGCATATCTATAAGGGATTTGAAGATGATGGGGAGTCACTTCAATGACTATCTCAGGGAAAGATGTTCCAAGACGAAGGGGTGGCAGCAGATGACCATCTCCCCTCCAGCAGCCTTTAGATGTATGTGTGGTGCCTTTTCAAGCCACGAGGTATAATTGAAGGTGGCACTACCAATGACCTGTGCCCTTCATCCCCACTCCACCACTGCTCAACATGTGACTCCACTATTTTGACAAAGGAGGAGTGTGGACAAAGCACAAAAACCGTTACTGGAGAGGTAGAAACATGGTTAGCTAAGGTTGCATCATTGACACAGAAGGAATGGTGGAGTAGAGCAGTGTGGTAAAGGATAGAACCAAATAAGTAGATTCTCAGTGTCAAGGTACGTCGACACAACAGCAGCACAGCTATGGCACTGCAGCTATGCCACTGAAGCGCTGTAGGGTAGACACCTGCTACAATGACAGAAGGGTTTTTTCTGCAGTAGCTGTAGTTAATCCAACTCATCAAGAGGTGGTAGCTAAATCAACCAAATAATTCTTCCATCTACCTAGTGAGGTCCATACCAGAGCTTAGGGGTGTGAATTTTTCACACTTTCGAGCGACATAGCTAGATCAACCTAAGTTTTAGGTATCACCCAGATCTCAGAGCTCTGAAGGGCTTTGAAAATGAGGGAAAGTAGCTTGAATTTGATGCAGTGGAAAATGGGAAGCCGGTGGATGGATTAAAAGAAAGGGAGTGATGTTGTGAAAGAGATAGGGAAGGAAAATATTAGCACTATTTTCATTTTGTGTGTACTAGAGAAGGGCAATATTGGTGCCAGAAACAGATAAAGGAAGATGAGAAGGATTTGGTTGTGAGTTGCATCTGTGTGAGAAAAGAGACTGGATTTGAGAAATGATACAGAAGAAGAAGTAACAAGATCTGAAAATATCCTGGAGTTCAAGGAAAGTGAGGAGGAGGCAAGGTGGACCCTACATTATTGGCCTGAGTGACAGGGAAGATGGCGGTGGTGTCAACAGGGAGAGAAAATGCAGGAAGTTGTGTGGGTTTGTAAGGAAAGAGAAAACATTCAGCTTGGTCCATGCGTAGTCGTCTAAACTGATGGCAAGACATCCAGGTGGAGATGTTAAGACAGACCAGCTGAAAAATGGGATTGGATGGATGGAGATAAATCAAGTGGAATTGTAAGTTTACAAATTGTACAGAAGCTCCAAGATGCACTCAGAAGGCAGACTTCATAATGCAGTGTAGATAGATACAGTGCTTAAATAATTAATTATTATACCTTTCTCACACCAATGTTGGCACAGGACAGAAACTGGTCTCTTCCATTCCTTTCTGTCATTAGCCATTGCTTCCATCTGCTCTATAGTGTTGTGATAGACTGTTCTACCCTCCCTGCTAAGGGTTCTTCTTAAGGCTTTATTTGCACACCCTTATTTCCTCACATCAGATAGTTTTCTGTGGAAGTCTGTGTTGGCATGCAGAGTACATGCCTCAAATAATAGAACACTTCCTTCTAATTCTAGTGGAGACAAGCTGCTGATTGGTGATTTCTCAACTCTCTTTGGTGGTGATAAAGTCTCTCCATCCAATGCCCAGATTCTTTCATAGGCACTTATTTTCATAGGCATCTAGTTTTCTAACGTTTTAATAGATCTCCAGTTCTTGAAGCCATATGTCAATATGTTTGAGTTGAAAATTCTCAGTTTTGGCTCACATAATGCTTCCTGTATTATCATGCTTTCTTTGATTTCTTGGCATAATGCTAAGAATACTACAGAACTCTCTACAGGAAATAACCTCCTTGCTTTTTGAGTTGCACATTTTTTTTTCTATTAAAAGAGTCTATTCTTTAAGCTATGGATGAATAGGAGGACAGGCAGAAAAAAACAAAAACACCACCCTACTGAGTTCTTTATTAGCCATTTCTCATTCTTGAATGGCAGCCATTTAGAAGGTCACGTAAAGGTAGAGGAGGACAGATCCACTTGATTCACTGTATAACCAGTGCATTTACTTATTGTAAAATTCTGCCACTAAAAGCTTTCACTTGTCCAGATGTTTTATGTACTACAGGAATAGCCTCCCTCCCCCGAGACCATGGGCAGACAAGCACAATTTAAGAAAACTCCAAGACAATTGTAAATTGTGCAATGGGCCAAATCAGCCCTTGGTTGACCCCAGGATTGGGAACTGCAAAGCTGGTATAAAGGACACTTACCTCAGTCCCATGGTGAGCACAACTCAGTTGGACCAGAGGATATGGCTGTAGAGATGTATTCCAATATATATGCTACAATTATGGCAGTTATAATGAAAGAAAAAATCAGGATCCCACTATCATAATAATAAATATTTATTTTATTCTAATTGAAAATATAAGGTATTTATCATAAAAAGATACATTTTATTAATTGATTTAGGAATATCCCAATCTTCCTTCAATATAATTTATCTAGTCAAAATCATAAGTCAGTTATATTGTATCAATCTTCCATCTGCAGAGCACTGATTCCTAATTTCACTGCTCTACAGCCAAAATGCTTCTGAAATAAATGTAGT
>NW_020664389.1:11263016-11340881 GCF_002925995.2 Terrapene triunguis
TTTTATCTCTGAAGCAGACAACTTCTCAAAAATTGTAGACCAGTGTTTTCAGATTTTTAGTACTTGCTCTGTGCCTATGTTATTTTACTTTTCATTGTGTTTAGCTGTGAACCACCATCAAAGTCTGGCTCATAATTAGATTTTTCATTTTTAAACACATCCTTTACAAGTGTTTGGTTTCTCATTTACTTCCAGTCTTCACTGATATTACATGTTAACATTATGAACATAGAATTTATATGTTATGTATTTACATAGACTTTATTATGTGCATACCTGTGAACATTATTTTCATTGACTGGAAGCAATGGACTGCAAAGTAAATCCTTAATCATGATATTAAGTAATGCATTAGCAATCCAAACATTAGGAATCAATATATGATATATAATAATATACGTAATGACAGTCAGATGATCCATTATTTGGATAGACAGAAGAATTCTATAAAGAATGTCAGGAATTCTTACAATGTCAGGAATATTTACAAATCAATAATTGATAAATCTTTTTATCCCAGCTAAGTGGATTTTTATGTTTCCAGTTAGAGTCTCATTAATATAGGTTACTATACAACTTCCTGAACAGTTCAGGATTGATTCGAGCTGTATCCTTCCCATACTGTTGTACAGCCGCAAAACATGGACACTACGCTGCTCAGACAGGACAAAGCTGGAGGCTTTCCACACAAAATGTCTATTTTGTATATTGGGCATAAAGTGGAATGGCTTAATCTGTAATACAGATGTTTATGGTCGCTTGGGTCTACAGACTACCTGGGCCATTGTCCGCAGGCGGTGCTTTATGCTTTTCAGACGTGTCGGAAGGATACCTCATGAAGTTCCAGTGAATGCCGTTCTCCAGGTGGCTTGTAACATCTGGGATAAAATTCCACCAACCGAGGGCAAGAGGCAGCCCAGAGACAGACCCCCTATTGCATGGGTTTATCAATTCTGTGCCGATGTTGGACTCTCAGGCTGTCAAGCCTTTGTGGTTGCGCAGGAATGGACCAAATGGTGAACAATCACTATGGCCGACTGTCTGGCTAAGCGTTAAAGAAGAGAAGACTATACAACTTGGCAGAAATATGGAATGAACTTTGTTTCACCATAATTGCTGTACATTTATATACAAACAACTGAACAACATTTTAAAAATTTCGACCCAAACTTTGAAGCCACAATGTGAACTTTGGTTTTAATACTCTAAAGAAGCCCATCATAGTTTGTTTAACATTGGGGCAAAAAGTGTACAGGAGTTCTGCTATGTTCCCAGAATCCCCTCCTACTCCATGCAACAGCATATTACTTGATCTGCTGTATTTGAGACCTTCTGTGGCACCGGAGAAGCACTCAGAGACGAAGTGGGGGTGAGGAAGTCAAGTTTCTTAGAACACTTTGTATACTATTCCATAATGGTTCTATTTTTTTCAGTGAAACACATATTGGGAGGCCATAGGGGGAGAACAGACATGTTATCTGGGCTATGGTGACATCAGTATTCAGAAAATTGTGATGTAAAGGAATTGCATAGTATCCCTTTGAATAGTTTGTGAGCCCTCCAACGATTGTCTCTATCCTCAATCTCCATTTATATATAGGGATAGGCTAGGTCAACTGTGGATACATTTCTGTCACCTGCAAATTTTATCAGTGATAATTTTATGTTTTCATCCAGGTCATGGATAAAATGTTAACTAGTATAGGACCAAGAACCTATCCCTGTGGGACCCCACTATAAACACACCCACTTGATGATGATTCTCCATTTACAATGAGATCTATTAATTAGCCATTTTTAATCCATTGAATGTGGCCATGTTAATTTTATAGCATTCCAGTTTTTTAATCAAAATATCATGTGGTACCAAGTCAAATGCCTTACAAGAGGCTACATATATTATGTCAACACTATTATTTTTATCTACTAAACTTGTAAGCATAGAAAAAAGTTATCAAGAAAGTAAGTCCATTTTTCCCAAACAGCCAGACATTTTTAACTTTTTATGTCCCCCCCCCCCCTCTAAATAAGCAGTTAACTCTCAGTCCCAGTATTGCAGGCTACAGTTTCCTTTTCACTTTTATTAGACCTCACTGTATTCCAGGATTAGGATTTCCATTTGTCATGCTTTTTTGCTCTTTACACAACAAACATGATATGAAGGAATCACACAGGCATGGCAGGATCCAAATAACTGTTACTAACTATATACAACATGCAAGGCCTAGCTATATATATGCAACATAACTATATACATAACTATATACTATAACTATATAGCTATATATGTGCAACATAACTATATACAACATGCAAGGCCTAGCTCTGGCAGGGTTCTGGTGGCTTCTGAAACACAGAAGACAATGAAGGCCACTGGAGGGCTCACAAACTATTTAAAGGGATACTACCCAGTTCTATGCACTATAAAGATTCATCTGCATGTGTTCAGTTTTGTTAGACCAGGATGGGACTGTATTTGTTTCTATGGTTTGCTAGTGCCATGACTGAGATTGGAACTTGCATGAGAGAGTGCACTGTGAGTAACAGCTCGGGGCTGGGTGCAGGGTGGGGAGACTGCAGAACTGAGTGCAGGGGGAAGAACTCGGAGCTGGATGTGGAGCAATATGGAGGGAAGAGTGGCGGGGCTGAGTGTGGGGCAACAGGAGAGGAGTGTGTGTGGCATTGAGGAGAAAGCATACATCTGGGTGCAGAGGGACCATGAGAAAGCTCAGGGATTGGAGTTGGGTGTAGTTGCAGAGGGAGAGCTCAGGGAACAATTAAAGGCAGTGAGATACTCTCTGGGCCCCCACAGGAAAATTCAGGTTGCCTCACTGAACATATGTAGAGGGTAATGGAGCATTTATTTTGCCTACTCTGGCCCACTGAACCACAACTATTTGGTCTTGACCATGAGAGATATTGGCATGGTAATTTCATTCATTTTCAGCATGCTAAAATATATATACAAAATTATATGAAAAATTATATTCCACTTTTCAAGAAAAGTAATTCATAGCCACATAAATGTGCATGGGACTTTACAATACAGAAAAAATAACTGGTTTGGGATTGTCATTGGGGTTAAAAAGCTCAGGTAACCTGGCTGACACCTGACCCAAAGGACCAATAAGGGACAAGATACTTTCAAATCTTGAGGGGAGGGGGAGGCTTTTGTTTGTGCTCTTTGTTTTGGTGGGTGTTCGCTCTTGGGACTAAGAGGGACCGGACATCAATCCATGCTCTCCAAATCTTTCTGAACAAGTCTCTCATATTTCAAACTTGTAAGTAATAGTCAGGCAAGGCGTATTAGTTTATCTTTGTTTTTCTCAACTTGTGAATGTTCCCTTTGCTAGAGGGAGGTATCCCTGTTTTGCTGCAACTTTGAAACTAAGGCTAGAGGGGGTTCCTCTGGGCTCTTTGAATCTGATTACCCTGTAAAGTTATTTTCCATCCTGATTTTACAGAGATGATTTTTACCTTTTCTTTTTAATAAAATCCTTCTTTTAAGAACCTGACTGATTTTTCCATTGTCCAAAGACCCAGGGGGTTGGGTCTTTGATCACTTTGTAACCAATTGGTTAGGATATTATTCTCAAGGCTCCCCAGGAAAGGGGGGGTAAGGGCTTGGGGGAATATTTTGGGGGAAGAGGAACTCCAAGTGGTCTTTTCCCTGTTTCTTGTTAAATCACTTGGTGGTGGCAGCGTACCAGGTTTTAACCTAAGCTGGTAGAAATAAGCTTAGGGGGCTTTCATGTGGGTCCCAACATCTGTACGCTAGAGTTCAGAGTGGGGAAGGAACCCTGACAGGGATAGATACAAAGAAAGAATACTCAGGTGACTTTTAGACACCATGGTTGCCCTGCTATGACATGAGGAGGAGAATCCAATAATGCAGTCAGAGCTACAAGTTTAGGTTTTTTTATTGTACTGCAATTACTTAATTATTAGATGAGTAAAACTTTATAGTGGGAAACCCTCAAAAATGTGTTAAAGTTACTAGTACACAACCATGCATTCTCTTCCCCTTACCTTTTGGAATATGAACCCTGGAAAAAAATCTCAAGGAATACTCAGTTAAGTCTTCACCAAAATCCCTTACAACAAAACAACAACAAAAGAACCATAAATTTAAGACAACCAGGAAATGCAAAGTTCAGGCAACACTTTCCATCCAAGACACCTAGACAACTTTATCTCAGTGCCTTATGGAGCGCCAGCATACAGAGACCAGGTAGCACCTTGATACTTGGATGTCACATTGCATCAGTCTTGAACTTGCCTTCCATATACTTTATCAGTCCGATGTATTAATTCTCTGCCAGGCAAAAGATTGCAAAGTTCCTAATTTTATACCATTACAGACACAACTGAACTGAGAAATTTTCCATGCCTGTGAAAATTCAAGTGTTCAATACCTCCCGCACCACAAATTCTCATTTTTTTCCCTAAGATATAATGATCAAGTAGTTTCATGTTTGGCTGCTCCATAAAGCATGTGAGAGGCAGGTTTCAGACTTCTGATAGAAACTTTGTTTTACTCTTACACTGATAAAAAGTTACACTCATGCTGGTTTCCTTTATCTACTGTATTTGTTTATGGCTTTCTATTTCGCACATGTAAAACAGCAGAACAAGTACATTATTCCAGATCTTGAAAAGATAACATGTCAGTCAGTGACTAAAAATCGCCACACATGTATCCAAAAATAATTTTCCAATTCTTCTTATTCATGTAAAAAGCTGGCAGTGGAAGAGATGCATACAGTAACTTCCAAACTTAGCATATCACCTATTGACCCTAGCCAGAAAGAGCTTTATTTTGTTGCTGACATGGTAGAGAGGCTGTCTATGCACCACAGATTTCCCTTGGTTGCAGTAATGGAGAGAATATGCACAAAAGGGGAAATTCACTTCTGCACAGAAGACTAGCACAAAGTGTAGGCACCATTTATATCCCACACATTATTTGGTTGGGGCGTCAGTGATCCATCCTTGCACTGACCCACTACACAGGGATGAATTCCAGCCATTGAACCGTGGACCCTGATAATTAGTTAGGCGTGCTCTAGGGACTGGCATCTAGAGCTTAGGAGCTTTTTTCACATTGCCAAACATGCTGGTAAATAGTTTTTGCAGTTGATTCATGTTAAAAATAGCAATGATAAGTAATGTGTCTTATGTTCCCTTTGATTCAAAAATAACCAACATCACAAAAGCAAACCTCATTTATTTCTCTCTCCTCCTTTCCTTTCTGTGAACGTACTAAAGTAATGACAGATTCACATAGGGATGATTTGTAATTAAATTAAATTCAGCAACAAAAAGTGTGTAAAATGCATTTAATCCAAAACAATAAACAAGTACATGATTAATTGCTTGCAATGTGCCTAGCTTTGATGTGTGAAAATAAAGATGATGCAGCAGCTGAGTGCCTTTGAATCAATTCAACATCCACCTGGTATAAAAGCTCATCATTTACTGCAGACTTAGCCAGTTTCCATGAAAAAATTTCCAAGATCTCTAGTGGAAATTCATCACAATAGACATACTTTATATGGTGCTCCTCTCCCACCACCATTTAGGTCGATTCCCAGAGTAATTAGAGGAACAAAAAAAAAACCCCAACTATCTATAAATCAAATAATATGGCGGGAAAAAACATTTTACTGAAACATAATTGTACATTTTGTGTGCATGCTTGCATAACTGAGCAAAATAAATCAGCATTTGGCTATTAAGATTTCTCTTTTGTCCTAATTATCTGTGTATTGAGAGATTATATCCATACAAAATGAAACAAAGAAGACACCACACAAAGAGAGTCATTAGTAATGGCACCTAATCCCATTACTTGGTATTGTGCACCACATCCCCTAGCACCGTGCCCTACCACAGTGTAAAATAGTAACATCCATTATATATACAAAATGAACACAATGAAGACAAAGAATAAGCTTTAGTTGTAAAAAAAAAAAGACATTGCCTTCTGTAAAATATCAGCCTACAATATATTAGCCCATCTGTGTTTCAGATGTATAAGATATGCTGCTTTACCTCCTCTCCTAAAGTGATATGTAGTATTGCTGAACAGCCTGAAATAGTTGTTTTAGAAGAGAATTGACTCCATTTCAGTGGTAACTTAGGATAGCTAGAAACATTCTTTAGGATCAAAGTACTATGGCCCTGATCCACAGACCATTGAAGCGAATGGAATAGCAACTTATACTGGACTTCAGTGGGAAACAGGTGAGGCATTATCTATATAGAAGATATATTCTGTACCATCCTGTTTTTCCAGCATGTTCTGGAGACATTCAAAATCTCATTCAAATGGGAAAGGAAGCAACTCATTGCTGATAAGCAATATAACAGAATTTGATTAGCTGGAAGTAGAATGAACAAATTTACACTGTAGTTTTAAAATATTTATCTTTTTATCTGTATATGCACATACAGTTATATTATACACAAACAACACAACAAGCACATATAAACACACACACACACACACACACACACATCCTACATGTCACACTCCAGAAATATTCCTCTCGTCAATGGCTGACATATGCTTCACCTCCCACTTTTATGATGGTCTAGTTAGATGTATATTTAAAGGATGGTGGGAAAAGAATAAAGGATTACAAAACACTGAGCAACCAGTACCTTCTGGTTTTGTTTTCTTCTAGTAACTAGTTTACTAACAGTTTAATAGCAAGAGGACAACCATGGCTTGAGCAGCACCAGCAATCCAGTGCAATACCAAATGGCTCAGGCAGTATTAGTACTCAGAAATCTTTCTTTTATAATTAATATACACAAACTCACATACACACAGAGAAGTAGGCCTGATGTTTGCATAAGCACTTGGCCGGAGGTGAAAATACCAGCAGAGAGAGAGAGACCAGAATAGAGACAGTAACGATAACTGCATGGCAACTGACAAAAAGTAGCATTTTATTATTGAATGGAACAACAAAAGCTCAGACAAATGTAGGTAGATAAATTATATTATGACCAAGAGCAACTGATGTTGCTAATAACTGCTTTAGTTCCTAAGAAATGAATGCAGCCATTCTCTCATCATATGACCACTTGAGTTTCACACTGTGCTCTGCAGCAATCTTTACAATAGGGAGCATTCGACACAAACCCTTGTAAGTTGTCATTGTTTGTTTCAAATGTTCTGTACTCAGCAATTCAAACAAGTGTCTGTCTTTTCAAACTGTAAGTGGGCCTAGTCTGTCAAGTATGCCTCTGAAGATAAAGGCATTTGTAAATGTAAAGGCATCTGTAAATGCAAAAGTTGCTTTGCAATTTATGCAGCCTTTACAAAGCTCATGTACCAAGCCTGATCCTGGAGACAAAGAAAATAATTCAAAATAGTTTTATTCACTGAACTGGGATTTCAAAATAAAGATTTCACAGACTCACACATAAGAAAATTATGTGTTTTAACAATACATCGGTCTTGTCCTACCACTACTTTTCTATTTTCTGTACCAATGAAGTGTTGCTACTGAGGTCCTCAAAAGAGCTAAGATCCTTTTACAATATGTACAGTACATAAATACAGAGACTGGGAGGCCTCAGGATATCAAACTGCTAACATCCAGACTGCAAAAACCAGTTGATCACAGATCTTCATACGTTTAACTAAAGAGATGGGGTGGGGAAAGCAAGGGAAACAGAGAAGACCCTCTCTCCCTAAACCTTTCATCAAATCAGCATTTCTTTTCCCCCTGACATGCTATCATTTTATTAAATCCCCCTGTACTCCTCACCTTTTAGAAGCTGAGAAGCAGAGGCAGCACAAATAAGATTTCACCTGCGCCCTCCCTCTCCCCCCTATCCCCCGTCCCCCTCAAGGCCCAGGCCTGTGAAAAGGTTAACAGTGGCAGGATCTTCAGCTACTCCCAGACCTGGCAAGAAGGCCAAGAATCCCCAGACAAGCTGAGCTGCTGCAGAACAGGGCCAAGTGAACATGAAGGGCTGAGTCCTGCTGCAGCATTCTAGCCCTGTGCTTTGGGGGAAGGGGTGAGCATTAATTGTTCCCTGTGCTAAGGGAGCAAATGATCACTTAGCACATAGGGGCCCCACTGATTGTCTGCCTTTCCTCAGAAGGTAGGAGAATAGGAAGAGGCAGTCAGTCAGGACCAAGATTTCCCCAAATAGAAGGGTCCAGTACCTGAAGTCCACATGGAAAACGCAGAGACTTGGAAGGTTGGAGTGTACATTGGTTGGAATACAGGTCTGAAGTTGAGATATTTTTATGTTCATATTTACTGTGGTGCAAAGCACTTTAAGATCTTCATATAAAACGCACTGCAAGTGCAAAGAACTATGCTTAGCACCAATCATCCCCTCCCTCGCCAAATCTCTCAGGAAAGGGTTCTGGAGAAAGAAACCTCCACAAGGATTCCTTCTCAGAGCTCACCAGACGTCATCCTATCTGTCATTGGGATTCATCCCCATTGCTGCGATAAAGAATGTAGGGCCCACGCTCAAATCTAGCCATTCCCTATGGACCTGATAAAAGCTGAGGCCATCCTAATTTAGGTCTTGATGCTGGTGCTCCCCACCTCATAGGTCGCCAGCAGCACGGCTACAGTTCTGCACAGCGAAATCTGCTGGCCTTTTTTTTTCCCTACTGAAAGAAAATGCAGATTTGAGTTGACTGAAACATTTTACAAGTTCATGTCAAATTCACCTTTGTTGTTGTTGCTAGAAACAGACCTCCCCCCGACACACGCACAATCTAAAACATTCCAAAAAAAAGTCAACAAAATTGTTTTGATGTTTTTGAAATACAACATTTTGATTTTCCAATTGAAAATGACTTTTTTCAATTGTCTTCCATTTTATTTAAAACATTTAAAAAATCAAAATACAAAAAAAAGTCCCACCCCCGCCCCCCATATGAAACAAAAGTTCTTGTTCAATCCAAAACAATTTTTCTTTCAACTTTTCAGGTCACTGAAAGATTTGAAAATTTTCATTTTTGGATCAACCCAAAATGAAATTATTTCTTTCAATTTTTTGGTACAGCCAGAGAATCAAAAATAAAATAAAACAAAATAAATAAAAAACCAGCTCTTCGCACAGCTCCAAGTGCAGCCCCATTAAAGCTGTGCTGCCTGGGCCGCACCTGGTTCTGGCTGTCCGGGGGAAATTTGGGGTTTGGTTCCATGGGAAACATAACACAATCAGAGACTATTGCCATTTCTAGAGGACTAAATGAGGGATCATGTGCATTGCCCAGTATCCTCCTGTGAGGACCCTGTGTTAGACAGAGAAACCTCGGGCCTCATCCAGGCCCGTGCAGAGGACAGTGCCACAGAGAGGTGGCTGAACTCACTTTTCTGTGTGAAAGGGTGAGAGAGGCTCCCCCTCTGTGAATGGATCCTGAGGATGGAGGGAAACACAGTCTAGCCCATTATCTATTATCTATTAATTGTTATTATTATTATCAAAGACATTTCTTTACTAAATGATTAAGCACATTTTTTTCCAAGTTGGGTTGAATTCCTTCCGTTCTTAACTTGTGGAAAGCAAGTTAATTCTCTGCTTCAATTTTCCGTGAACAGGATGAGGGCAGGATGTTACTGAAAATGATTAAATGACACATTTTAGTTTCAGTTTAGTGTTTTAAGATATTGCACATAAGGTATGATAGCCCTATAAGGGAATTAATAGGAAGGTCAATACTGCTTTACTCCTAATAGCCTAATCTGCTTGAGGGGACTGATAATATGCGGTGGGGTCTTCCACGTACTTGATATTAGTCCTAGTTTTACCCAGGTATGAAATAGCCAGTGTTGAACCATGTTTTGATTCCTTTTCTCCATCCACCATGCCGGCCTCTTATCTCTTACTATGTAAAATGTGGTGAGGGTAGCTAGCAGCTCTGGTGCTCTCTCTGCTAAGCCTGTCTACTGCTCCACTCTAAATCTGGTGGCACTGGAATCGGGGTCTGGATAATAAACGACCTCCAGCATGTATGTGTGTCTGAGAAGTCCCAGAAAATGCTGCTGAGGGCTTGTGTAAACAAACATGATTACTTGTGACAGATTGCAAGGAAAGAATAGCTGAGCAGCACTCTGATCACCCAGCGCCAATCAAACAACGTAGAATGGGGCTGGTTAAACAGAGCAGTGCCTAATTTGTGGGTGGAGCAGACCTGGAACACTAATTAAACCATTAAGTAGAGGCTACAAATAGACGTAGGTAGGAATTAGAAAGGGGGGAAAGCAAAAGGGAGGAGATTGCCTTTCTCTGCTTGTTATAGGAGTTGGGAGCTCCCTAGGACTGTTGGAGAAGAGCTGTATATAGTGTGGAGGTGGTGGGAACCCACATTGTACATAAATTACACAAGGTGTTTGACCAGCACAAGGGTCTCCGAGCAGATTGTGAACCAAAGCAGAGGCAAGAGCCAGAGGGCTCTGTCACATATTTCAGTTTTTGGGGTTGGTCTCTAGGCATCATTTATCAGCTATGCACAGACTTTTAAACACTGACATACATGAGCAAAGAGCAAAATACATACAGTAGCAGGAAATCAAGTGGGGGGCGGGGCAAAGTCTATTCCAACATTATTAAACATTACTTAACATCCAAAAAGGAAGTTTAATTGAAAAAACTCAATCTCAACCCAGGAGGATACAGGTACAAAGCGAAAATATATGAAGGCCAAATTCTCACCTGATGTAAACTGAGCTGGCTGAGAATCTGGTTCACAGTTTTAATCTAAGTCCCATTTCAGAAACACCTAAAGAATAATCACTGTAGGAGGGTCAATACTTTCTCAGTTATTGATAGACAGGGCACTGGAAAGAATCTTAGCGCTAGAGTTGGCCAAGTATTTTGTGGTGTAAAATGATGATTTGGCTGGAAAGTTTCTCACATCAAATTTCTGGTCAGAGAGAGAGAGAGAGAGTCACTATATGCATCCGAAGAAGTGGGTTGTAGCCCACGAAAGCTTATGCTCTAATAAATTTGTTAGTCTCTAAGGTGCCACAAGTACTCCTGTTCTTTTTTTAGAGTCACTATAGTCCATTCAGGATGTTAGTGGCTCTCTGAGGTGTCTCCAGGAGTTTCTATCACACACCTAACTGATTTCTTGACAGCTTGCTTGGTGGGCTGCTGGGGAGCCCAGGTTTTCAGTGTCTGTGGCTCCAGAGAAGCTATACCATGTGGACTGGGCCACGGACCCCAGGACTTTCAGGGTTTATGTTTCTGCAGCAGCCGCTCTTGGCAGATTGCCTCAGAATCATGAACCCCATGTTTCCAGGCTCTTTGTCATGGAGCTGGGAGCCTGGAAGTCCTGAGAGCCCCAACTCAAGATGGGGTCTCAGGGCTCCTAAGCTTTCCACTCCTCAGCAAGTAGTCTGATCGTTCCAAATGGACTCAGGGCTCTCAGGACTGCTAGGCTTCTTGCCCTGTGACAGGGAACTCCCCAGGTTGCCACCAACTCCCAGGCTCACAATATTTTTTTTTCTGTGGTGGCATGAGGACATAAAATGGAAGTGGAAACAGTGTTGTACATACAGAAAGCAGCCTGCTGCTACAATTAGTGCAAATGTTATGCACCCACAAAGAAAGTCAGTTGAAGTCAGTGGAGTTACCAGAAGAGCATTGTAAAACTAGTGTAAAAAGAAGGTAATCAACCTGTCAGTCTTTACAAGGATGCAGGTAAACAGGGGTTATTCCCATTAAACTGCTGACTAAATAGAGTGACACAAAGAGGCCAACGAGCCAGCATAACTGGCCATCTGGGAATTCTGTTATCTTGGGCAAATCCCTGGGTAGTGTAGAGCTAGCATATCTGGTTTCCTCTTGCAAGTTCCAGTGCAGGGCTGTGTCACAGGCATTCCTGAGGAGAGCGAGTATGGCTGGAATTCTGCTGCATCATGGCTGGTACAAGAGCCCTGAAACTTCTAACTTAGGCCAGAGGTGGCCCCCATATTGGAGAGTCATAAGGATGTTGCAGTCTCCTTTGCTTCCCTATAAATCCTGTGTTGACTGAAGCTTGGCCAGCCCTGAAGAGGGGGGCCCGTATCTGTAATAGCTGCATATTCTACATGCTTTCATCTGAAAAAGCTAATATTAAAATTGCCCTGCCCAATGCACAACAGCAGTTGTACTAACTGGTCCCTACACGAACAGGGTGGGTAAATTATGTTTCAAATGAAGATTCAGTGCAAACAAATAGAACCCCTTAATGAAAACCAAGTTTACTCTATTTATGCCAAAACCAGTATTGAATATTTTTGAGTTCTCCAATACTACCTACAATAATATTAATCATCTCCAAATCCTACCCATAATAATAATTCTATCAATAATCATATTATATGAAATTTGGGGATTCTGAATGCAAACAAATACAGTCAGCCTCCTAGATTATAAGGAGTTGGAGGATCACGCCATGTCACTTAAAGGCAATTTACCTAGATTTGAAATAGGGTCTCACATTTTCCCAACTGGTGTGACCTCATTATTACATTAAAATACCTGAGACACACACAGTGAAGTAAAACCATTGGTAATAAATGTTTCTGCATACAAAAAAGGATTCAAATTCCATCACAAAACATTTTGATCCATTTAACACATGGTGTGTAGGACTCCAGTGTATTGATCTCCTTTCCAAATTTTTTCCAATAAAAGTTCATACTGGTAGCTGGGTGACTTTAAAACATTTTTAAAACTTCAAAAATAGGCTTCAGCATGAAAATAATATCATGTCTGTTTCTGTCTAGCTGTATCAAAATAGCTGGATACAAACATAAGAACTCTTTGAACACTTCCTAGTCTTCCTGTGCTGCTGAGTTGCTTTCAAATTTTCTACTGGAAGATACAGAAGCCTATCATTTTCAGACACTCTGCTATGATAGTTAGGGCTACTACATTAGAAAATGTAGCATAAAAAAGAAGCTGCCTAGTAAGAATATACTCAGGTGTGTATAAAGAGCTCCCTTCCATACTGAAAATAGTCCACCTTCTTACTGGGGGTCTCTCTCACAAATATGCTAAACTAAAACACTATCAGACTGAAAATGTAAGTCCCATCTCACTCCCCCCATTTTTAATGGAGCAGAATTGAGGCCTTATATTTACTGCTGCTTGTACAGTGCACACTTATGTGGTTTGAAAGATTCTGGGCCCAGTTCTCCCATGCAATAGGGCAGCTTTATATAATTTTGGTGGTAGGAAGCTTGCTTCACTCTGCTATCTTTCCCACATCTTTGTTGCTAGCCTATGGGTGTGGCTGGGTCTCCCTTATACCCTAATGATCCCTGGTTGCTTGAATGGCACCTGGGAATGCCAGGTATTGGTCCAGTGTGCAAGCAAACCCAGGATTAGGTCAGTACAAATATACCTCAAAGCCACCTTTCTTCACACACTCACCCCCTTCCCCCGCCTCCCATGGTACAATCATTGCTCCTCTACCACTGGTCATGATCTGGGCCACTATCATTCTCAAAGCTATTCTCAATATTTAAAATAAAGAAGTCTGTTAAAAGTTGTAGAATCTTTCAATCTATGTAGTGCAATATACAGCTACTGACCTTCAGACCCTACAGGGTCACAAAGACTATAGAGTTTCTATATTTAAAATACAATAAAACATTATCTTAAATGAGAATCCAGATAACATCTGATTTTTATTTTTAATGACATACTGATGTAAGGGACTGAAGTTTGGATTGTAACATGTTACAAAAGTCAGGGCATTTAGAATTATGGTTCCCACAGTAGCTTTATCTCTGTACCCTTGTGTGTATGTATTATATAACAAGATCTTTCATTACATGATCACATACATCATTTAAGGGGAAAACAAACTTCTGCCTACTGTGTGCATCTATAGCTGGGTGTAGGAGAGGGAGTGTGGTTCCTTACCGTACTGCTGTTTATTGTGTGACATTGGCCTGCATTGTTTAATCTTGTAAAGAAATACCCTGTTTTCTTGTCCCTCAGAAATGTGCTGTTTTTTCCCTTAGTATCAATTTCCTACTGAAATAAGGGGAAACTTGAGGAGACAATAACAGATAAATTGCATGGCTTCCATATCTATAGAATATTTAGAAGAGATAAAATGCTGTTACTCCTTCAGACAACGGGTGCTTCAGTCTACTCATGATATAAAATATAGTGCTGTCTAACATCTGAAAAATAGTTCCACTCACCTTGTCATCCAAATCTATGTTGCTCCCCATACTATGGAGGTTGCTCAATAGTTAGTTCTTTCTCAAATTAGAATAATTTCTCTATGATAGTGTAATGACTGGGGCTGTTCAGTGTCAAAGTGCATCAAACCCCCAATGGCATGCCAGGTGTACCACGACTCTGAGGCAAGCACTAAAAGGGTTTCAACAGCTATGCCTCATAGGTGCTAGTCCTGGTGGGCCCCAATAACTGCTCAGACACATGGCTAAGTAAAAAGGTATTTTAGTAAAGCTGGCAGGAAAGGGAAACTTGCAAATACCTTAGGTATTAGCTACAGTTCAAAGTGAGCAATTGTGGTTCCTGGGTGGGGTCCCTAGGGCCAATCAGTCTCTCCTGTTGGACCTGTTCCATTGTGGGTAAATAATTAAAGAGTCATACAGAGAGAGAATGAAACACAAGCACGAGAATGACTCTGTAGCTTGGTGGTTAAAGTACTTACCCAGGGCGTGGGAGACGCAGGATACAGTCCCCCCTGCTCCAATGACTTCAATTATTTTTCCAGAGTGCAACAGCTTCAACAGGAAAGACTGAGTGAGCCCCCATCAGGATGCCCCATATTCCCAAGATTACAGCACTCACCTGAGAGGTGTTGAAGCCGTGTTCAACCCTCTTCTCACGCTCAGAGGGAGGACTTGAAGCTGATGTCTCCCACATCCCAAGGGTACTCCAGCCACTGGGGTCCTCCCCACCCCTGCAAACCCTGGCTTCTTGCAAAAATGGCTTAAGCACCTAATTCTAAAGAGGGGTTCCTGGCTGTGAATCCCTAGGAGAGATAGGTGCCTCCCTGCAGACCAGACTCTATCTCTGTGAAAGGGATGGGGCTTAGCACACAGCCCTCTGATCAGCATCTCCATCGGCTAGCACAGGGAACTCTCTGCCTAAAATGCTGTTTTTTTGTGAATCACATTCCAACTCTCTCTCCCCATTCATTGTGTAGGAAGCCTCAACACCTAACTCAGGCTTTATGAAGCATGGTGTGCCCCCATGATTTTCTAGGTGCCTAACTCCTTTTGTGAATCCAGGCCTATGATCCTAGTAAGAGTGGACTTGCAGAAACTTAAGGAAAGTCCTACCAGCAATATGTAGCAATACTGAAGGAGTTATCCTCAAAAGAAACAAGCTATTCATTTTTCAAGTCCTCAATGCTCATACAGAAAACAGAAGGAAAGGACTAACGCCAGTATAGCAAGAACTAGTTAACTAGAAGCCTTAGTTTTATTTTCTGCCAACTTTAGAATCATCTTTATAGTTTGCATTTTCTGGAATACTACTTTGGTTAGACATCTTTTGGGAAAACAAAGCAAAACAAAAAGCATACATAAAGAACATCATAAAGCCAACTCATATGTGGGGAACTTTTAGCACTACCCGTTTCAAAGACTTTGGCTGGATAGCATCACAGTCCAGATTCTCAAAATTTAGGCTCCAGATTTCCACTGATTTCACATGAATGGGCCCATATAAATATGGACATCAATAATCAGTCTAGATTATACTAAACAGAAAAATAATAGTTTCTTTTTTAAGGCCAGGGCATCTCTCTCCTCTTCTGTTTTGTGTCCATGTTGCCAACAAGGATGGAGTGTCCTCTCCCTTTGATGTGGCTGCAATAGCCTGGACAGTTGATATGGAGGCACTGCTTTGCCCATGTGTCAACGTCCCCCTCTTGACTTCACTGGTTTGGACCAAAGGAAGGATGGGAGTCGATACATTTGGAACCACCTATGCTGTAGGAGTTGCCAGAGCAGAGGAGTTCTTCCATCTGCCTACCTTTCGGGGTTCCACTCCTATATTGGTTGTCAGCCACAGCTGAAGGACCCAATCTGTCCTTTGTGGATGTTGTTGGCCAAAACACTGAGTGAATTTGCTCATCCACCTTTTGATGGCATTTCCTCCATCAAGGGTTCCAATACCCGCCTCAGGCGCTCATCAGCTCAAAGCCATTGACGTTTCCTGAGGTTTCTGGGTTAATTAACTGCTGTCCAGCACTCGGCATTGACCAGTACAGGTTGTACTGCTTATGGTCATAGCACTAGCAGGTTTTCAATTCTGACCTGCCCAGCTACAGCACTGGATTTATCAGAGAACCTTGTTTAAACAAGAGGGCCCTGTTAGTAGGTTGTTTTCTTTGAGGGACTCTCAGCTCTGTAACTCACTTGTGCATTTCCTCCAACACAGTTTGGACTTGGAGACCGTCAGATCAAGCAGCAAGGCTTACCTGTTCTCCCAGAAATACCTGATGTAGAGAATCAGAGGGGTAGCCGTGTTAGTCTGAATCTGTAAAAACCAACAGAGGGTCCTGTGGCACCTTTAAGACTAACAGAAGTATTGGGAGCATAAGCTTTCGTGGGTAAGAACCTCACTTCTTCAGATGCAAGTAATGGAAATCTCCAGAGGCAGGTATAAATCAGTATGGAGATAAGGAGATTAGTTCAATCAGGGAGGGTGAGGTGCTCTGCTAGCAGTAGAGGTGTGAACACCAAGGGAGGAGAAACTGCTTCTGTAGTTGGATAGCCATTCACAGTCTTTGTTTAATCCTGATCTGATGGTGTCAAATTTGCAAATGAACTGGAGCTCAGCAGTTTCTCTTTGGAGTCTGGTCCTGAAGTTTTTTTGCTGTAAGATGGCTACCTTAACATCTGCTATTGTGTGGCCAGGGAGGTTGAAGTGTTCTCCTACAGGTTTTTGTATATTGCCATTCCTGATATCTGACTTGTGTCCATTTATCCTCTTGCGTAGTGACTGTCCAGTTTGGCCAATGTACATAGCAGAGGGGCATTGCTGGCACATGATGGCATATATAACATTGGTGGATGTGCAGGTGAATGAGCCGGTGATGTTGTAGTTGATCTGGTTAGGTCCTGTGATGGTGTTGCTGGTGTAGATATGTGGGCAGAGTTGGCATCGAGGTTTGTTGCATGGGTTGGTTCCTGAGTTAGAGTTGTTATGGTGCGGTGCGTGGTTGCTGGTGAGAATATGCTTAAGGTTGGCAGGTTGTCTGTGGGCGAGGACTGGTCTGCCTCCCAAGGTCTGTGAAAGTGAGGGATCATTGTCCAGGATGGGTTGTAGATCACTGATGATGCGTTGGAGAGGTTTAAGCTGAGGACTGTAGGTGATGGCCAGTGGAGTTCTGTTGGTTTCTTTTTTGGGCCTGTCTTGTAGCAGGAGGCTTCTGTGTACACCTCTGGCTCTGTTGATTTGTTTCTTTATTTCCTTGTGTGGGTATCGTAGTTTTGAGAATGCTTGGTGAAGATCTTGTAGGTGTTGGTCTCTGTCTGAGGGGTTGGAGCAGATGCGGTTGTACCTCAGTGCTGGCTGTAGACGATGGATCGTGTGGTGTGTCCGGGGTGGAAGCTGGAGGCATGAAGGTAGGCATAGCGGTCGGTGGGTTTTCGGTATAGGGTGGTGTTAACGTGGCCATTGCTTATTTGTACTAACAGCTTGTATTCCATCTGTGTGTGGGATGTTTGTGTAGAGAGCCTCTACATCCATGGTGGCTAGGATGGTGTTTTCTGGGAGGTCACCAATGCATTGTAGTTTTCTCAGGAAATCAGTGGTGTCACGGAGATAGCTGGGAGTGCTGGTGGCGTAGGGTCTGAGTAGGGAGTCCACATATCCAGACAGTCCTTCAGTGAGGATGCCAATGCCCAAGATGATGGGGCGTCCAGGATTTCCAGGTTTGTGGATCTTTGGTAGTAGATAGAATAACCCCGGTCGGGGCTCTAAGGGTATGTTGATTTGTTCCTGTGTTAGGGAGTGTCCTGAGTAGATGGAATACAAGATGGAATACAAGCTGTCAGGAACAGTATCCCTGATGATGACACAGCACAACTTATTTCTGAGCTCTGTGACTTTATCCTCACGCACAATTATTTCAAATTTAGTGACAATATATACCTCCAGACCAGTGGCACCGCTATGGGCACCCGCATGGCCCCACAATATGCCAACATCTTTATGGCTGACCTGGAACAACGCTTCCTCAGCTCTCGTCCACTCACGCCCCTTCTCTACCTACGCTACATTGATGACATCTTCATCATCTGGACCCATGGGAAGGAGACCCTGGAAGAATTCCACCATGATTTCAACAGCTTCCACCCCACCATCAACCTCAGCCTGGACCAATCTACACGGGAGGTCCACTTCCTGGACACCACAGTACAAATAAGCAATGGCCACGTTAACACCACTCTGTTGCTTTTTACTGATGTAGAGAAACACATTACCTCTCACTTTTGCAGATGCTGTTGCTCTGTCAATTGTCACTGGGCTATGATCTAAGAAAGAACACTACAGTGTGAGTGCTGTCTGCAAACCTCAGTGCAAACATCTGTCATTCTAATTAAACCGCACCAAGAGATGTTTTCCCAGTTTATTTAGTGATGGTGGAGAATATAGAAAGGGAAGCTACCAACTCTGCAGCTGGGATAATTCTTGCTCAAGAACTTGCACCTGTTATACGTGGAGGCCCTGAGCTTTATGGTGCCAGTTCCCATTCAGGTTCAGCCAAATATTTTTAAAAATATTATCCACCTATCTGCACGGGAAGCTGATGACAGTTCACAGTCAAAAAAAAAGAAAGTGGAACTAAGGACTTAGTTGACAGAAAGGTCAAAACTGAGAGGGAAAAAAATCTTAAAGGCAAAGCTACTGCTGAAAAATTCTCTCAAACAGTATATTAGCAAAACACTGAGCAATAAAAAGACCCAGTGGGTCAGCCACATTCCAAAGAACCCTCAGAATTGCCTGAAAAGTTCAGTCGTTGCCCTCCTTAACCCGCAATTGATGCAATGTAATGGTGATGAAGAAAAAACAGCTGGTAAGCCTTTTTGACTGTTTCTTTTATTGTTGGAGCAAATGCATGCTTAGTCATTCCCACCATCTGCTGCACAAGTGTTATTTAACAAAAGGATAGTGAACACCAGGATATGTCAGTGTTGAAATTCTGTTTACAAGGGAAAACACCAAGTTTAGATGCCATAAAAGTAGAGAACCTGAGTGGCCAAGAGACACAAGCTGAGGCTATATAGTAGGAAGGAGCAGCAGCACTTTAGGGAAGCAAGCATAGTAATGTTTTTGAATTTGACTGATATCTGCTTCACTGCAGTAGCAAAATCAAGAAGCAATATTGCTGCTTATAGCAAATCAAAATCAAGACTTAACCAGCTAAATTGCTCTCACACCCTAAAATCAGTGGAACTCATGAAAGGGATAATTATGTGCTGGCAGCTTTGCTTGATCCACTTGCTTGAAGGATGCTTTTCTAAGAAAGCTGGCACCTGTCATCCACCTTCTCTTCCTCCTCTGCATCTTTTCCCAGTGTAGGTAAATTACATGATGCAAAATGTCTTTGACACTCACAGCATAGGCAAAAGGGCTTGTTTCCTAAAAATACAAGCACATTGCCACTGCCATGTTCAACACTGGTGGTAATCCACCCATAAAGCATGCAAGTCGCTTTATTGAAAATGGGAAGAGAGACAAATGGATGCAAAGACAGAAAATCATATTTTAAGAGTGCCTGCCCACATAGTGTGCGCTTCATTTCCACAGCTAAAGCAATAGCGCTTCCTGACCATGAAATAAAACAATTTAGACAGTCATTTCAAATAACTTATCCAACTAGCCTATGGTTTCTTAGAAACATGATTATTCAGGTGATATCTTGAGGTGTCTGGAACTGTTGGGCATTTTCATACATACTTACCTTTTACTAACTCTGTTTTTAAAGATAAGCCCAGGGAATATTGATTGCTTATGGAAGTGTTTGCTAGCACTAAAGCTGCATAATAGTTTCCATTTTAACCCTCGCTATTCAGACATTCATAAACCTTCTGAAACTTTCACCTTTGCAGTGAAATTTTGCATGTTTGATATCTGTTCAAAATTTTGTTTGTTTGTTTTTAAAATTCAGGTAAGAGCTATAAATCATAGAATCATAGAATCATAGATTCCTCCTTAGCTCTTTTCTGCATTACCTGAAGCTTTAGGACCTCTATCTCCTCATACACCCTTACTTTAGGCCTGATTCAATGCCCACTGGTGTCTATGGAAAGACTCCCACTTACTTCAATGGACATTGGAACAGGCCCTTTAACTCCTGTATAACTGGGGGCCTAGGTTGTGGAAAGAATGGACATGACTCCTTTTGTGAACACCACTTTTCAATCAATAAGTGCCTCAAAATACACCCTCAAGGGCTGGTTATGCTGCCTCAGCAGCACTTCCTACTATTCCTGACAGTGGGTCTGATCCAAATCCTCTTGAACTCAATGGGAGTCTGTCCATTGACTTTAGTGGACTCTGGATCAGCCCCAAACAGCGAAAAGGATTAATAGTTTGATTCCAGTGTACTGTATTAAAAACACTGCAGTAATGCACCCAATAAAAAAAAATAACAGGAAGCCAAACTTATATAAACAAGGAGAACTAATGGTGTTGGGGAGGAGATGGAGGGGAAGAAAGGGTTAACAATCAAACAGAGGACACAGCTGTAACCCAGACAAAAAAACTTCTTTACATTCTACAGGGTTTTTGCACATGCGAGAGCAGGAATAAACACTCTTTGTTAAATTTTGGCAGGATAGCTAAAGATTATATAAAGAATACCGGTAAGAAAAGTAAGGCCATTTTCCAATACATCTGATGAAGAGTGACAAAGTGAAATGGTAAATAATAGTTAAACCATATCCTGAATTGATACATTTGATGAAGAGTAATGATCAGGAAAAGGGGGTTATATAATTAAATTTCATCCACAATCCTTAAAATATATATGTAGACTAAGTTTTACCCAAGAGGAATTGTGTGGATGAAAGAAAAATCTTTCTAATATTAAACTAGTTCAGCAGAGGGGCTAATATTTAGAAAGTATTAATGTTATCAATTGATGTAAAATGAAGATTAAAACTTGCCTGACTTGTCTACTTGAGAGAATAAAATATTTCTCAGCTTCATAGCCTGTACCTTTATGAGAACCTTAAAACCTGTGCACAGTAGTGAGCTATAATTCTCCTTCTTCTAATATCCTTAATCTGCATCTGAAATATTACAGCAAGGTTAAGAGAGTCTGACAAGTATTAAGTGAGATTATCCTATACATACAAACCAGGGGATACAACTGTTGTAACTCAAAATGCTTATGAAACTTGAAATAGAAGCTGTCACAGCCTTCTCTTTCTATAAGACTGATAGAGCTGAGCCTGTTTCATTCTTACTGATAATAGTCCAATGAGGATTTTGCTATAGGGACAAGAAAGGGCAAAATATACTAATTCAAGAAACTTAAAAAAAAAAAAAAAGCACCATTGCTAGGAGATTGTGGCATCTATAATGAGGTACAAAAGTCATGGAATCTCACAGTAATGAGCTGGGTTTGTAGAGGACAAGGAACCACTTGGGAATTCCGCTACATGTAGAGTGCATTTGAAGGAAAGGCATTTCAGCTCTAGTGCAAGTGGCTGACCTGCCTTGACACCCTGATCATCATAGCTCTGATTTGTGTGCCTAATGGCCATTTCCAGTGAACATCAGCTTTGAACGTATGTGGCCAGCTTTCAATTAATTAGACAGAGAATGTGGAGAGGGGTCACCTGTTGTAAAAGGAACTCCCTTTGAAGGTTATCAGCTTGGTTCCTAGGGTAGTGACCTAGGCATAATATTTGCCTCTAACACTAACAAAGGGTGCTATATTATGTACTTGAATTAGAATTTGAATAAAGAACTGTTAGGCAGTCCCGCGAGCTGTTCAATGGTATATAGACTATAAATAGGCTTATGGTATCTAAGCTTGCCAATTATCCGATGGAAAATCGGGTCAGCTTTTTCTACCCAATTCATTACTAGGTCACAGACATATTTGAAAGTATTTTTTTTCCTCTCCAAGTTGCATAACAACACATTGTCATGTAAGACAGTATCTTGCTTTATTATAAAAATCATCCTCTTATGTAACAATATGGCACCTCCCATGTCCACCTAAATAGGAGGTCCCTATCTATATACAATACATACATACATTTCCACTCCACTATGCAGTAGCAGTAAAGAAGGGATGTAAGCTTGCATAAAGAGCATATGACAGAAGTTCAAGAACACTGAGTTATTATTTTACCCTGCATCAGTCAGGCCACATTTACAGTGCAGGATGTAGTTTGTGTTTCATGTACCACATATTGGTTACAATATGATAGGACTCCATACTTCTAAAACTAAACTGGCTTTTTAGTAAGAACTATTTACATATATGCCGCTGTACTGCAGCTAGCATTCCAGCCAAGGGCATACAGACCAAGTCCCACTTGCCTCCTCCCAACTCTTCCCTCCTGCAACCTGTGGTCCTCCCTCCAAGTTCCAGGAATATTGCTACAGTTTGGGCCATTTTCCTTAACTATATCTTTTTATTTGATTTATTTATTTTAATTTAAAATGGAAGAACATACCATGGTACAACTAGATCCAAACTTTGAATCTAAAGTGAAATCAGGGTTTGGGTTTAGACTCAATAATGTCAAATCCTCATAAGCTCAGTGTAGGAAATCTCTGTGAGATCAACCAGCCTTGTGAGATTTCCTACCATCATGAATGGAGGAACACTCACAACAGCAGCTGTTTTCATGTCATTTCATTTTCATCTGACATGAAACTGGAGAATGGATTTAGTTTAGGATCTGATCATGAACTGGACAAAAAAGTAGAGTTAAGAAATTTAAATCTGAACATCCTCATATTCAAAAGTCTTGATGTTTGAGTTTCCTGTTTTTAGTAGTTTCCTATAGCTGATTCAAATTCCTGTGGCTAAGAGCTATTACCAAATATGTTTGATGGTCTATTTTAAGTCCCGAGTGTCTCTTTGATACTCTGAAACAGCACAACTAGAGGACCCAGGTTAAATTAAAAGGGAAAGTGTGTAGGAAAAAAATAAAAAAGTATGATTTTTACAAATTGAAGACTGAATGAGTGGAGTGGACTTCCAACTGAGGAAATAGACAATTAGTATCAGTTTAATTGAGAAAAAAATCGTAGCTATAGACATTCATGGGAGTAGTTGAGCCCTGCATGCATCAGTTTAACCTTTTACATGCAGCATGGTGAATGTGTCATAACTCAGTACCTTCTGTTTCAAAAACCACGGGCCTCTGACAACTAAGCTAAATGAGATACACCATTAGCTGTTCAATCAATCAATAGTAAGGCTTACTAGCTGGGGAAAAAATAATGGGTTGGAGGGAATTGTAAGAGAGGTAATAGCTGATCTCTCTTTTAATCTCTCTTTTAATCTCTTTTTAACCACACCATCCCTCTCTTCCTCTTTGACACCATGCAATACTGAAACGATTTCAATTAAGCCATTTTTTTAAGAGTTTATGATCCCAGATAACATTAAACCAAATTCAAAAAACACATTCACATTTTCCTCATTCACAGTGTCACTACAGAGCTGAGTTAAGGTTGTTTAGATGCCCTAACTTTCCATTTCCATACCTTAACGTGTGTGTATTTCTCTTAAATTCAATCTTAACTCTGAATTTCTTGAATGATTGGGATAATTACAACAGTCCAGTAATGTATTTTACCCTAAATTACTGATATGTACTCTGAACTCTATCTTAAAGAGTTCTTAAAGATGTAGTCTGAGAGTTTTAGGGTTTTTAAATAATTTTTTTTGTAAATTAATATTAAACAAGAAACAGAGAATGTTTAGCACATGATATTTCTAATAATTTTAAGTTAAGTAGCAACATTAATTTTTTAAATGTTAACATTCATCACCAGATTCACTGGTGTGATCTGGCTGCTTTATCTCACTCTGGACCAGTACAAAGAGGCCAGAACATACTGGCCAGTTTAATTTGAAATACTGTTTCACTTGAGATACTGATAGGAGTGATCAAAAACTTGAGCTGACCTAAGATAGTATGATTGTAGTGGTGTGGCTGCAGCAGTGCCCCCTTATGGACCTTCTGGTTTCCCCAACTAGGCCATGAGTCTCCCTGGGGAGATGACTATCTCCAGTATCCACTGAGGTGAGCTACAGCCCACCAGCTAATTGTCCCTTCAGTCCTATCCTTTTCTTGTCAGAGTTCAGGGGCTGCATCCCAAAATGTTCTGTGACAAAAAAAGAAAAAAGAAAAGAAAAGAACCTGGGCCATCTCCCAGTCTTCTGGGGCATTCCTGCCATTTTCCCCTTCGGGCTGGGTTCCATGAAGCCCACCTTCCTCTTCCTTGTAAACCCCATCCAACCATGTGATAGGCAGGAACTCTTAACCCTTTCCCAGCTGTACTATTTTGTCACAGATTGTAACATGTAAATGGCAATTAAGCTATTTAGATATGTACCGCTTCTATGTACACTATTGCCAATTTCATGCTTTCAAAAAAATCACAAATCAGGTCCCTGAAGAAATCATCAAATTGGCTTAAATATCAGGAGGGTTTTTTTGTTTTTGTTTTTTAATATATTTTGGCTTCTGGTTTGACCCTTCAGGATGAACTTGGGTCACAATTTCCAGCTTTTGTGCACAACCATGAAGAACAGAAATTTAATTGAAAGCTCAAATTCTCATATATTCACATAGTTGCAGGAGCTGGGCTTCAAAAAAAACATCAACTATTGTCTGATATCATTAAATGGCAAGAATTTGCAATACTCTTTCTGTCTAGTTTCTTATACTTTGCACACCACAGTGGTATCTAAAACTTTTTGTATTATTATTACTTATGTTGTATGCCAAGAAGCTTGCAGTTAACACAGGAGGATAAATGAGTTAGTGCCAGAAGTTATTTTGTTGATAAATTTGATCACAGAACACAGGTAAGTTCTATAACTAGATGCCTGGAATCTGTTTTCTTTGCTTGTAAATTACTTCGGAGGCAGGCCAAACCTTTCAGTTGAACAAGTTGTCCTTCTAGAAAAAGAATATGCATCTTCCTGGGACTAGCACCATTTCATGGCATAGCGAAAGCACTGGATGAACCTGGGGCTTTCAAGTGGCAATTCAATATGATCACACAAAAGGGAGGTGAGTTTTGGGATTAAGCCCCATCCCGCATTCCCCAAATCTAGAAAGGGCTGTGATACTTTCCAGCCAATCTGAAACCCTCCATATGGACAGAAGAAATGGCTGATCCTGATTAAGGAGTCCTTTGAGCAGAAGGATTAGAAGCAGTTCATTCTTAAAAATGGCAACAAAATATCCTGCAACATTCCATATCCCATAATTCTTGTGGCATTTGGGCCCCAGGGCAATTTCTAATGTTCTGTGGGTTGCAGATCAAACTCGGTGGATGTTGGCGGGCAGGAGTGGAACGAGTGGCTAGGGTTGGTGCTGAGTTGTTGGGGGCTTTGGAGAAGGGCTGCTTGGCTGGAGGTTGAAAAAAAGTCTGACAACCCAGAATACCATTTATGTTTAAAATTAAAAATGAAGAGAGAATAGCCAGCACGGACATATGTAAGTGTTACAGTATAACCACAGTTGCTTGGACATCTGTATAAAGGGCACTAAACTAAGGCAGTTTAAAATTAAATAACTGCCAAACACTCATGACTCCAGTAGCACTGACACAGTAAGAGATTTTCTTTGCTCCTTAAGCATGAGAAAAAGAAGCAATGCCTAAGGCCATTTTCACAAATTACTCCTCAGCAAAATGTTGGCTTTGTAGAACTTTGTGCTTCAGGATGGGAACGTTGGATCTCTTGATTTAAACATTGGCTCTTGATTACAAAGAAACAAACAGGGAATTAAAAAGTAATGGTAGTTCTTTCTGTTTGACGGCAAACAAGGGGGAAAAATTATCTTTGTTTTTAACATTATCAAGCGTGGGAGAATACAAACGCAAATTGAACAGATGCCTTCAACCTTTTTTTCATCCATTCTACTGTAAATTCTCTCCTTTTCAAACAGTCACTTCTAATATTCTGCGAAGAAAACATGACAACCAAACCTTTTGTATTAAAAAATTGCAATTTTCTTTGTGAGAACAGACACTGGACTTTTAATTTTACTTTCTGTGCCTCCTTCTTTAAAATGTTGCCTTAAGACCAACATATTGGGTGCAAACAGCAGTTATTTGTGAATCTCACAGGATTTAGAGTGAAATCTGACAAAATCCTGCAGTAACTATATTTTATTCAAAGGGAAAAAAAGTGGAGGTACCAGAAGATATTATATGATGCTTCACTGCGAGATCCCTATAAAAGCACCGTCAGTAACTGTATTCAATTATTCTGTGAAACTATTTATTTAGCCAGATCATTAGAGTAGGTATTGTAATGCTACAGGAGATGGGCTGAGGAGAGGCTGGGTTTTGGTTATTCATGCTTCAGATTGCGAGTCGGGTTTTGGTTCTGAAAAACCAGGAGTTGACTCTTATGACTCATTTCAGTTAAACAACCAAAGTGCAGAGGATGTGGAAGAGCTTGGGCACCTAGTTCCAGCTTTGGCTCCTCTGTAAATGCCACTACATTATGTAGTGCTTTATTTAACCATATTAAACGGGATACTATACTAAAATTAAGTACTTATGAAATCAAATCAGTACGCACAGTACAAAGTCCCACAAAATTATTTTAAGATTTGAACTAAAGGTACTGGTCAAATTCTCCATCGCTGTCTATCTGCTTTATGATAATCTGGCAGTGTAAAGTGCCTAGATACCTAATGGAATGCACCAGGAACCATCTCCAGCATATAAAGTTTCTCTGGATAGCACAGAGCTGATGGAATGGCCATACACAGACATCACAGCTCCCAGAGTATGAGCTGTGTCAGGGAATGGAGGGGCATGACCAGAGCTCACTGCAATCCAATGATTTTTGTCTATGGAATGGCCCAAGGTGTCGATTGCAATTAAGCATAATTTAAAGAAGCATTCAAGTGCTCTAACTTATTTTTGTATGCAGTGTTGGTGTAGCTATGTAGATCCCAGGATATGAGAGAGACAATGTGGGTGATTTAATATCTTTCATTGGACCAATGTTGCTGGTGAGAGAGACAAGTTTTCAAACTTAGAAAGAGCTCTGTGTAAGTTTGAAAGCTTGTCTCTCTCACCTGCAAAGTTGGTCCAATAAAAGATATTACCTCACCCACATTGTCTCTCTAACTTCTTTGGCAGCTTGGGCCAGAATACCAGAGGTATAAAGTTGGCTTAAAGTCACCCTTCCCGTACCACTTCAGTTCATACACCAAGCCTGGCCCAGCTAGAGTGGAAAATTATACCCATAGTATTTAAGTGTGAAATTGAATCAGAATTATGAATCAGTAATATGAAATAGTTTTCCATTTGAGAGGGTTTTGGACCCAGATCTTCCCCTGCACTCCCCACAATGAAAATGAATCAGTTCTGCAGGAAAAACTACAAAACCATTTCCAGGAATTTTGAAAAAATGTCACCTACTATGATTTAATTGATCCAAGGTGAACCACATCTATAATTATTTGTTAAGAAAAAAGTTGCCATTCATTCATCACAGTGCACAAGAATTTACATGTTTAACTCGTTAGCATTCAGAGTTGTGTGTGCAAAGTCACACATATTGCAATGAGAGCACACCTCATAAATTCAAATAGATTATTATCCTCACTTAATATGTTACATCAGAGTAAGCATTTGGAACCATGTCAGACAAGTGTAAGAAATTCACAGAGATTAATGAATTTAAGCTTCTTCAAATCTAATAGTGTGCCTTTGAATATAGCACATCTACAAGCTCTTTTGCAAAGATATATCTGTGTTAATTTATTAGACATATATCTGAATTGATGCCTGTCCTTTCTAGCTGCCTGCACTACTCCCACATCCTCAGCTCTCTCCCCACCCACAGTGAATCTTAACAAATATGGTACACAGAATATCAGGCTGTAAATATACCTTATTCTGGTTGATTTGTTGAGTTAATAATTCAAGTATTGACCATCCAACTTGTAGTAAGGGAGGGTATTACTTCAGAAACACCTACCACCCCATTTTCCCCAGGCTTGCTACCAGATGCTGGCAATAAATATACAGAAACCAATAGTTGGCATTTTTATGCTTAAACTTTATTGCTACTTTTGGGGGTTGTCATGCTATTTTATCCTTATCGGCTTTATATCCCCTGCGTACATTTTAATTAAACACTAAATAACTATTAGTAGAACATGGATAATTACTATAGGTATATTAGGAATGAAAATCCCTTACTATAGCTCTGTCTGATTCAATGAAAACATTAGTTATAGAAATATGCACTTTATAGTCAAATTTAATTACATACACATTTTAATCAATTGGAGTGTACCATTTACTAGTATGAAGAAGCTGAGAATTTAAGAAGCCTAAGGAACAAACTCACAGCTGTAAAGAATCCTGGAACATGTGAAAATTGACTCTTCCTTCTTTATCAGAAAGCATATTTGTTTATTTCAGTTTTTGTAAGTTAATATTTTGCTGCTTCAATTCCCTATCTGCAGCTGCCTATCAACAAGAAAAGCACTCACTCCCTTTGTCAGGAGCAGAGAGATGCATTCCTTCTTCCCACCATAGACATCATGGGAGTTGGTTTTAAACAAAGCTATTTATTAAAGCAGCAAAGACAAAATAATATAAGTTGACATGCTCTCTAATGAAATGTACCAACACAGAACATTTACCCACAACTATATAAAAATACTGGCAGCATTTTTTATTATCATTATTGACTCCCTCATATTTCAACTCCACCTTCTCCAGCACCTACATGGTAGTTTGTTGGAATCCTAAGCTGTTACCTGAAAGATGAACTCTACCTGCTGTTTCCTTAACTTTTCTACACAGAAATGCTTTCATTCAGCCACCTCCTTTCTCTTCCTTTTTTTTCTTGTCCAAGGAATAAGGGCTCTTGCATTAAGGACTCCTGACGCACCCCTTTCCAAAAGTGCTCAGCATTTTGTTTAAAATTGAGATCTGCTAGGCCTTCCCTAACTCCACCCTAACAGTGTGGCTTAGGCATGTCTTAAATCTCTCAGGGTACATCTACACTGTAATTAAGCCCAAGGTTAGTGGAAATCAAGTCAGCTGACCCATGTTAGGAAAGCCTAACCTTGAGCTCAACATAGGTTTTTAACCCCTACATTAAGACTTTTCTAACCCACGTTCGAACCAGGAGCTCTGGTGTCTACACTGCAGCGCATACATCCAAGTCAAAGTAATCATAGCCCAGAGCCCTTAGTGCCCCCCCCCCAATGTGGCTGCTCCAGCCCTAAGACAGTGGTGCACTGTGGGAAAACTTTACTGCCCACCATGTATGTTACAGGAAGTTTGAACAGCCCACCAACACAGCGCGCTGACCACTCATTTTGGTCTGTGCACTCCCAGCTACCAGAGCCAGCAACATGGAGGTGGCACCTTTTGACAAACTTCTCTTGCTGGTCCTTTCACTACTGTGTCAGGAAATGAGCAGAGCATCCACAAGGCACTGGTGAATATTTCAGTAGCTTTTTCTGTACCTGACGGATTTCCTGATGGAGCTGCAGGAAGAGGAGGAGTACCGCCTTGCCATCGCAGACTCTCACTGGCAGCTGCTGCTCAGTGTAAATGGCATAGCCACTGAGGCCCCTTACATAGATTACTGCTTCTGGCACAGGGCTACAATCACAGACTGATGGGACCACACTGTCATGCAGACTTCGGATGCTCAGCAGTGAATCCAGAACTTTCAAATGAAGAAACCACATTTCTGGAGCTTTGAGAGCAGCTTGCCCTGACCCTCCAGCATAAATAGACACAACTGATGTCACACTTGCCGGTCCAGAAATGTGCTGCTATAATCATCTGGAAGCTAGCTACCCTAGACTGCTACAGGTCAATTGCCAATCTGGTTGCAGTTGGAAATTCAACTCTGGTTAAAGTGGTGATAGAGGTAACTGAGACAATCAGGCATATGGTTTACCCCAAAATGGCAGGCATTAAAGATATTCCTGAGGTAATTACTGGCTTTGAGAGAGCAGGGTTCCCTGACTATGGCAGGGCTGTTGATGGAACTCATGTGCCCATAGTTTGCCCTCCTCAAGGAGCACACAAGTACATAAACCAGAAAGGGTACTACTCCATTGCTATGCAGGCACTAGTGGACCAAAGAGGAAGATTTATGAATGTTAATGTGGGTTGTAAAGGAAAAGTTCATGATCCCAGAGTTTTTCATCACTCAGGAGTCAACTTCCATGGACAGGTTGGGACACTATTCTTACCAAATGACATTGACATAAATAGTGTTACTGTCCCCACTGTTATTCTGGGGGACCCCACATTACCCCTTTTGCCTTGGCTTGTAACCTGATTTCAGAGGCCCTGGCAAAAGAAGGTTTAATTACAGTCTCAGCAGGTATAAAATAGTTGTTGAATGTGCGATTGCGTGAATTGAAATCACATTGGAGATATCTACAGAGCCATTTGGATGCCAGTGTCATCAAAAACAACAAGGAGTCTGGTGGCACCTTAAAGACTAGCAGATTTATTTGGGCATAAGCTTTCGTGGGTAAAAACCTCACTTCTTGTAGATACAGACTAACACGGCTACCCCCTGATACTTGAGTGCCATCAATGCTGTCTGCATTATTGTGGTTTGCTCTGTTCAACCTCTATGAAGCCATCAGTGAGCCATTTCCCCCTGAATGGACCTATGACAGTGAGGGGATGCTAGATCGGTACCCTAAGCCAAAGAGTCTAACCTGCTCTCACAGTGATAGCTCCACCTGGGCAGTAGAAGTTATCCCCTGGATGCTTTGTGTTCTCACACTATGGACTTGCATGGCCCAATGACAGAGTAGTACCTGTAGAAATGTGCTTGTGAGGGGGAAAAGGGTTCATGGGGGGCGGTGCATGTGAGGGTGGGAGCTTGGTTGCCATGCACTGTAAGCCTGCATGACTTGATGAATAATGAATTTGGATGAGGGAAAAGAACGGGTGTAGAGATGGAATTTATGGGTTCGCTGTACCCAGCTAAAGAGAGGAATACCATTTGATTACTAATGCTTAATTGCTCCTGATTGTGTTTTTAGCTGTATTACCTCAAATAATGATTGTATGATGTGACACAGTGATAACAATAAGCTTTCCTGAAGATATAACATGCCTTATTTGTAAATGTGTCTTAAATAGTAAAGCACTCACACAGTGTTGGGCAGGCCAGATGCCATTACAAAACCACACACACAAGGAAATAGTTAATGCCACACACAATCCCCCTACCACTACATATCCTTTGGCTTCACATGCTCCTTTTCCTTCTTTACACATTTCCCTCTCACTTGGTGGAAGGAGAGGGAAATGGAGGTTTCCACAGAGAGGGGTTGAAGAAGGAAGGCTGCATGGGGCTTAGTTGCCATGCACAGCCACTCATGAGTCTTGAATGTATGGACTGCCCAAACATGGAGTTGTCCAAGCTACTGGTGGTGTTGAGGAGGCAGCAGGAGATAGTACTCTTGCAGCCATTATGGACTGGAGTTGCTGAAACAGTTCTTTCTTTTGAACTCTGTCCTACTCCCTTAACCATGGTTCCTGTCCAAGGAACTGCTTTGCAAGTACCTGATCCCTTGCTGAAACCCTGTCCTCCACCTGGGTGAAGAGCCTCAGCCTTTCCTCCTGCCTGTTGTTCCAGTCTTTTGTCTGTCTACTTCTGTTACTGGACCTGCTGGTCTGCCCTCTCAAGAACATTGACCATAACTTCACCATTGAAATGCTTCTTTTGGGAAGAGCCTGGGAAGGTACGTTAGGGCAAGAAAAGGGTTCCCGAAGAACAGCGGGCAGTATAGGTTGAGGATCCTGAAACAGGACAGGAAACAGAAGGTTATTGTCTAAATTAGCTGAGTGGAGTAGCACAGAATTAATTTTGGTGGAATCTCAAGGACATCAAATCTGACATTTCTGAAGTGAAACAGCATATATTGTGAAGGGGATGCTTCAGTCCTCATACTGTCTCTGGACTCAGCCTTGTTAATCACAGCTAAGGAAGTTCAGAGACAATGGCAAGTTTAAATTATAACTTTTTTTGTTTCATAAAAAAATCATAACTAATTGCCATGGGAGTGAGGGCAGGTGTGTATAGTGCCATTTCTGCAATAAGGCTTTTCTCTGTCATTTCGGGCCTTTCATACTTCGGAAGACATATTTGTTCTCGTGGTGCCATACTGGCAGAGGGAGATTTATTCCAAGCTGCTGAAGGGAAACCTGCAGCGTATGCAGCTGAAGTATTCAAACATATAATGACCAAACAGCACATTTGTGAGTGGAGTGGGCTAGTTCAGCTATACCGCAGTGTGACTAACTAGCTGGCATTCCTGCCTCAGGAAACGTCTGCAACGATTGGCAGCCAGAATTGGGTCAGAATCTATAAGGGAATTAACATGATAGTGCATTAGCTCACACATGGCTTTTACCCTGTTATTACTTCACCCAAACACTCTGAAATCTGCAGCTTTCCTCCATCCAGCACAGTTCTGGAAAAAAACTTGCACCCCTCTCCTACTTTGGAGAAATGATTTTGTAACACACAGACGGCCTGGATAACCTCTAACTGGACTAACTGTTTCCCAAACACCCACACTTAGTTCACTGTTTACAGCAGCTCCATAGGCCCAAGGGGAATGATTACACAATGGCAAATTTCTCATTACTGAAAGGAAAACAAGAATGACCCTAGCAAACATCTTTGACTCAGTTAAAATAAGCTTTACAGCTGTTAATGAGTTTTAAAATTCCAAGTCCCCATTTTAAACTCCACATGGTGGGAGGGGAGGGGCGGGGGGAGAGACACACCAAGGCACTGTGATACAATCTGCCATTAGTTGCCAAGCACTGGTAGCTGGGATTTATTTTTGCATTGCTTCTTAGAGCAGAAATCCCTCCCATTACTATAATAATAGGCTGTAAATTTGAGTCATACACTCTGGGGAGGCTTCTGTCTCCAAGGGGTTTGCTGCAGGCATGGCAGTGGGCTGTTCCTGGGGGTGGGGGTCGGTGGGAAAGCAAAGAGCTCTTCCAAATAGAGACCAAGAATTTGCTGTTGATCCTGAAACACAGCCTGCTCTGGGACTGGTTTCATTAAAAGAGTCACTTCATGCTCCTCACTGGGAACCTGCTGCTGGCTACCATCAGTCCCTATGCTGGATTCAGGAGCCAACAGAACACCAGCTTGGCTGACTGGTCATCATGAAGCCCAGCTGGCTCCATGCTGGGCACAGGGCCCAGAACCTGGTCAAAGTCCGAAGCCTGGGCTAGCACAATTACAGTGTAGATGCAGGGTTGTTAGGCTGGAGACCGAGCTCAAGCACCGGCTTATGTTGCAGTGTACATATACCCTCCATCATTATTTGGAAGGGTTAGCCAGTACTTTTTAACTTCAAGCTTCTGGAGCTCTCCCCCAGAAAGTGTTTTACAAAGGCCCCAAGTGAAGCTCTGAGAGGAGTGAGAGTCAGAACTCTCCACTGTTTAGGAATGTCTCCAGTTTTATGCAATCAAAACAGAAGTAAGGAACACACAAGAAAGGTGTGACAATAGAGTTCTTGAGATTACATGAATTCTTCCAAGTGGACCAGAAAGAAAATATGAGAGATAAGTATTATGCAGTCATGATACTGATGCTTTTTCTGTAACTGACTGAATTTATGGAAGTATGAAGATTCAACCTACTAATCCTGTAACAACTACACGCAGGACCTTCAGATATCAGTATTCTTTGCCTAAGGTTTTTAACTCAAGCTTACATCACAGATGTCTAATTTTGTCTCAGCCATTCTGAGATTTTCCTCTTGGAAAGAGGTTTTATTTGGAGAAATGGCCTTAGTTTAGATGGAAAAAAATATTCAGCTTCCAACATCAGTGAAATTTAATTTCAGAGAGATCTGTGAGGTATACAAAATAGGAAGAGTTACCTGGAAAATGCCCCCAAATGTTCTGTCCCCTTGGGAAATTTTGACTTTTTGGGAGAAAGTTTTCAAATTAAAAGTTTAAGGAAATGCCATTTTCTGTGGAAGCAGACATTTTTCACCCACCCACCCACCAAAAAAGGTAATCAAAAACCCAATTTCCCATTGAAAAAAAAAGTGTCAACAGAAATTTTTTAATCAGCCTGTGACAGGGTTCACTCACCACAGTGACACCTTCTGCTGACTGTCCTGGGGATTATCTCTGCCAGTCGGTGTGCCCTCTTCCAGTGGTGCTTCTTTAGTAGTCATCTCTGCCTGCCGACCCATGTCACTCCAGGAACCTCAGTATCCCCTTCATGATTCAGTCCTCTGGCCAGGTCACGATCTGTTTTTCTCCCTTCTGGGGGTGAGTACCATTGTTCAGTAGTCAAACCACTTCCCCAGTGGTGAATGGGAGGGGGGATGACCCAGGCCAGCCCACTACTCTGAGTCTTGATGCAGGGACCCTGTAGATAGCAGCTTCCTACTGCATCTGTTTAACTAAACTCTAAACTGCTTTGATTCCCTGGGTCACTTCCTGATGGCCCCAGCACCTTCTTTGCCCTTACCTCATGGCATTGAGCTAGCAAGTCCCATGAGCTAGCCAGGAGCTCTCTCTTGCTCCCCCAGACTCTGCCAATAACTGCTTTGTCCAAGGTGCTACCCTTCCTGCAGCCTACAAGGTCCTCACTCCTTGAGCTCCTGGCAGCAACTGACCCTGTTCTACCCTGCAGCTCCTTTTATAGCGGCCTACTGAGCCCAGATTGGTTGCTCCCTGTAGCTCTTTTCTGATTGGCTGCACCCTACACAGCCTCTCAATGCTGTTTGGAGGACTCCCTTCCACTGCTCCACTCTCAGGAAGGGCATGACTACCCCTTTCACACCTGTGTGGGGTGGGCACCCCATCACACTAAAAGACAATCTTTTAGTTTTAGACAGAATGTCTCACCTCTTCCTTTTCGTACACATAAGCTGTTTCTTTTAGGTGTGATTTTATCAATGTGTCATCCTTACCAAGGAGGTTCTATTCTTATAGTCCTGAAACTCTGTCCATCCTGATGGATTTTTTACTAAAATTTAGATCTTAAGCATCTACAGTTCACTTTTAAAATATTTCTTTTATGTCTCTTGCATTCAACATTCTCCACCAGACCAAGGATAAAAATCCTTGGATCCTGTTTTCAAGATCCTCCTGGTGATTCCAAGGTTCTCCTGGGTTATTTCTAAGAAGCTCGTATATTTTCATGAGATGGAAATTAGAATGGGCATTAAATCTAATTCTTTGAAGAGCTGATAATGGATTCCATTTGCTCCACCCAGCACAGGACTCAAGTGGTCACCCTTATCCACACCGAGTCAAACTTGGGAACCAAATACCAACTGATGGATGATGTTGATCACTACCTTTCTTTTTATTTTCCAGAAACATCCTATCACAGAAGTCTTGGTTCACAGCATATTGAAAGCTAGTGGGTACCACCAGACAAGCAATAACATATCCAGATGGTATTTCTTGGCCTGTATGGTGAGTTTTAGATAAAAAAGACTTTCTACATTTTTATTTCCAAACAGAATAACTCTGCTGTATTTCTGCTACAAAAGTAACAGATTTCCACAAAGTTTGATATAGAATTAATTAGATGTCCCTCATTATTTATAGAACATAATTTCTAAAACCAACATGGCTGTAAGAAAGAACACCAACTGGTATTTTTTGTGATGTGGTCAGCCTATGTTGTCAGTAACCAACAGCACACATTTTTCAATTAGTTTCATACCAATTTTTAAGTAAATATTAAGTGCTATAATTTCAAAAATCAATATGTTCAGAAAAGGTGAAAAATTTAATTACAACGTAAAGGGCTAAATTTTCAAAAGCTGCCTCAAAATTTGAGCCTACTAGTTTTAGGGTACAACCCTGAGTGACTAAAATTCATATTTGCTCACATATGGTATTTGCATGTTTATATATTTCTGTAAGCAAAAATCCCAGTTTTGAACCACCAAAACGTATTTTCATGCTCAGAACTGGACTCTGAGACTAGTGTGTCCAGATGTGCAGACACATAATATTTAAAAAATGGTCACAGGCCATTTAAAAAAATTAGCCAGGAAAATACTTTAAAAAAATACATTGTTTCCTCTAGGCTTCCAGCTGGTAAACACTACAGAAAAACCCTCAGAAAGATTTGGAAATTTATTTTCAAATGATTAAAAATGAAATGTTTCATTTGTGACACTAGGTTTATTTAGAACTCTGTTTCTAAAATAAAGTAGGAAAAGAATTCACAAAAGAAAACACTAGCTAGGAGTAACACAGAGGGCTGTATGAAGTTTCAGTTGTAACAGTATACCTGAATATTAAAATGAACTTTCATATCTCATTGCTGATAATAAAATACCTAGGAAGATTTAATAGAAACTTATTCATTTTTATGGAGAGGATGTCAAGATCCTAGGTTTAAAATATACTCTGCATGTATTCAATAATGCAGAATAGATAAATCTATTTTCAGGTAGAAAAATACGTATATCTAGTATATATTTTAAACTATTTTCCTTTCTAAAAAGCAGTATTAAGGAAGTTTTTATGGTGTATGTATTGCTTAGAATAGGAGTTATAAGGATAAACACTGATAAGTTTAGGAAAATAAATGTATAGGGTCAGATCCTTAGTGGGTGTAAACTGTTGCAGCTACATTGATTCAGACAACTGTGACTATTATAATCTACACAGGTTGCTCAAGACAATCTAATTAGATGCAGAGATTGCAAAGCAGTGCTGTGAGGGTTTACAAAACTGCACTCCCTTTGTCCCAGCCATGCCCAGTTTGCAGCACAGTCTCCAAACCAAGCTGTCTACAAAAAGGTTTGGGTAAGTAGAAATTCACCTCACTGGTGTCTTTTTGCCTCATGTTGTGGGTGGAATCCCTTTACATTAAGTTCACGTGAGCTTAAGTCACTACACCGGGGAGAATCAAGCTCTTTGCTTCCACTTTCTCCAGGTGGAAGCAACAAGTCCTGCAGTCCCCCAGGGATCAAGGACCAACAGTGATGGCCCTACACTGCAGTATATACTGTGTGGGGAGGGACTGTGCGGGAGGCCTCACTAAGATGCCTGACAGACACTGTTGAACATATGTGGTTATAGTAGCCAACCTCTTTGCTTGGTGTTCTCTGAGCATTGTCTGATATGTGGGATAAGGAAGAGGGGGAAGGGAGAGAAACTCTCTTTCCTCTCTACTCCTTCTCATTCTTGTAGCATATTTTTCCCCCCCGAAGTTGTCACACCTGGGAGTGGATCTCACTTTTTTTTCTGAAACAGGTTCACAACATTTGGATTCATTAACACCCACATCATTTTAAAACCACACAATACAGAAGGAATGAGGCCTGACACAAACAAGATAAAGGACAAGCATCAGGGAGATCGAAAACACCAACTTGGTCCTGCTAGTGAAGGCAGGGGGCTGGACTCGATGACCTTTCAAGGTCCCTTCCAGTTCTAGGAGATGGGATATCTCCATTAATTTAAACCCAATTTCACACTGATTAATACAGGCTTAATAAATCTAATTGCAAGTTCAGTCATGTGCTGAAAAGTTCACTTGAATTTGGACAGAAGCAGTTACACCACCCACTGTGTTCAAAGAACAGGTATATTAGAACCAAGCAAAATAGTCATTAAGAAAAACATATTTAGGGAATTTACGCTACCCACTAGCCAGTAAAGATTTTCGCAAACATATTTATTATTTTTATTGTTCATCAAAACTTTTGTCTGAACAAATTGCAGCCCATAGATCACTGCAAATAGAGTGCAAATCATTTGGTTACCTAGCCTTCAAATATGGGTGCCTACAGTTCAACTCTCAAATATATGTTCTGATTTTATGAGGTGCACAGTCCCTGAAGCTTCCATTGATTTTAATAATTATGGGTGATGAGCACCTCTACAAATGATGTCATTTACTTTAAGCACCATGACTGGTCCAATGGCTAGGGGCATCACCTGAGACTCAGGAGACCCTGGTTCAGTTCCCTAAACTACCACAACTTTCTGTGTGACTTTGGGCAAGTTACTTTGTCTATGCCTCAGCTTCCCCATCTATAAAATGGGGATAACAGCACCTCCCTATTTCACAGAGGTGTTGTGAGGAGAAATATGTTAAAGATTGTGAGGTTCTCATATAGTAATGAGGGCTATATAAGTGCCTTAAATACAAAGTTTGAAAATGTTGGTTGATGTCACATGTTGTTATTTCTGTACTCTGATTGGATAAATAAAAACTTTTGACTAAGGCAATAATTAGGAACACATAGTGAATAATGAGTGACAAGTAGTAAATAATGAATACCCTTGCTTGTCTGTGAATATGGATTTTGTGTGTGTCATAGCTGGTCTATAAATGTTAATGCAGAAACATCTGTCATATGCGAACAGAAAATTAACAAAAAGAGATATGAATATGTCAGATTCAAATCAATGATTGGATTTTGAAATTATGCTCACAAATGTATTTGCCCAGTATTTCATTTAAAAACTATTAATTTGCAAAGTCAAACACTGAGAAATTAAGAAATGCCAGAATTTAGGTTGCCCAGGCAATTTATTCCTAACCCCTTGCATGTATATATTTACATGCTCCTATATTTATTACAGTTCCCATGCCTTGTTCATTGAAAAGATGGATGATGCTCAAGAAACAAGGCAGCTGTTCATACATTTAATTTCCTCATTCAGTGTGTGGCCCCATTCCTTATGTACTGCGGTGCACATCACCCAAACCTTGCACTAAGTACAGAATATTTTTTTCTCCCTATGGCTTTTCTAATGTATTCACTGTACTATCTGATTGCCTCACATACAATTAATTTCTCTTCACAAGGAAATATTGTTAGCCTCATTTTCCAGTTGGGGAACTGAGGTAGAGAGAGATTAAGGACAACATTTACAAGAGCATCCACTAATTTTGGGTGCCAAGGTGAGATGCCAGATGCCTGAATTTTCAGACCAGATAAGCATCTGCAGTTCCCATTGCTTGCAGCTGAACTTGGGAGTGGTCAGCATTTCTAAATAGTAGGCCTCAGGTATAGCAAGTTCTAAACCCTTAAAATGAGAAATATAAAATAAGTGGCCACCTTTGAAGATTCTGGTATAAGTGACTTACCTAACACCATGTAGGAATGTTTGGCAGGACCCGAGTTAGATCCCACTTCTCCTGTGTCCTCATCCAGTACCGTGGTCACTAAACCTCAACCAATTTCTTTATACAATGTTGCTGTTTCCTCATTTGCTGGATATCTGAAAGATCTGCATTTCTTAATTCAAAAATAATGTTACATTGTCTTGCTACTTAGAAAAAGTCAAAAAGCAATATTTTAATTCCCTATTCAGAGACAAATGGAAGGGGGCTTAATATTTACCTCAAAAACACATTAATGTTACCCAGAGTGATGCTAAAACCTCCCCATTTCTCATACAGTGGATGGAATATAGAGTTACAGGAAGTGAGCACAGTACCTTCACACCCCTTAAAAAATCAAAGCTGTTCTATTTTCCCCTTTTGCCTTATTAAAGACAGAAACATTGGCTGGAAAACCAGAGTAAAAAGGCAAACATAATGTCCCCCAGGATGGTTGTCTATTTCCAGTGGAAGTCTTGGGGAGAGGGGGGTGGGTGGGGGTTTCTGGTTATATACTTAGAAAATCATTCTTCCCCAGTAATGAAAGCATGCCTTTTCTTTCAAGATATTTGGCTCCCAGGATTGACTATTCTCTCATTAGTATTTAAAATTGATGTTCCAGAAGTTGTCAAAAAACACCAATTAAAAATTGATCCCTTGTGCTAGAATCAATACAAAACACATAGAATGACACAGTACCTATCCTGAGGAGCTTAAAATTTAAACAGATAACTAGACAGTAACAGAAAGACAAGACATGAACAAGGCACATATAGGTGTTTATTGCTTTATTATTATTGTTGTGCTGCAAGTTGTTAAATGTGGTCATCAAATAGGTCTTTGATCTGTAGACATCACAGACCTGGGGAAAGCTGATTGGTATGCTTAGTACATTTCTTTCAGGCTAAATGCAAGGAGCAATTAAGCCCTTTGTGTAGTGGGATAGCTGGAAATACTAAAAGCCACAACCCAAGGATTTAGGCTGCAAGGCAAGGCCTGATCAGATGGTAAACTGTATGGGCAGAGTGGTTCTGTATTTCAGGAGGCATTTTTTTTTATAAGCTGTGTGTGTTTTCCAAGGAGAAAAGTGGGGAGGATGTCAGCAGACACTGGAGAAGCAGTTCTGAGTGTGGCCTGAGGGGGAACAGAGACACTGCTCCTTGGGGCACAGAACTGACTGGAGAGGCAGACTTGGAAATTTTGAGTAAAGCAACTGCCTGCTGTTGTGTCTACTATGTTGAGGGAAACAAGTCTTCGTGTACTTTCTTTGTAAATAACCAGGATTGCACCAAAGAATATATCTGACGCGTATCATCCATTCTCCTAACTGAAAAAAACAACAACAATGTGTAAGGCCCTGAATATTGGCTAACCTGTGATGCAAAGAGGCAACATTATTATTGGTTATCCAAGCCATTTTTCCACCACACACTATCTATAAACCTATGCCCAAGTTCCTTAGCCACTATGGTCCACCATTTATGATCCAGTTCTTCCAATCTCATGCTCATCTTACAGATGTTTCATTTTGTTTGTTAACCTTTCCAGTTACATAGTTTATTAGCAACACATATTGCTTTATTTCCTGCCTCATGCATCACCCCTCCCCACAGCTCTATCCCAGGATTGTTTCAACGATTATCCTACCACATCTTGTGTTTTCACAGTTCAGTAGGTTTAAAGAATCCTTCTGGTTTCCAGTAGGTTCCAAAGTCATCCTGAGTCACTGAAGGAATGAGTGTTCCACCCAACCTGACTGCTCCTCCAGTTTCTCCTGTCATACTCTATGCCTCACAGGAGAATAGATATTTAATGGGCCATCACTGAGGAAGTTGGTGGTGTCCTATCTTCACTCTGTGGAATTTGTGAGGAACAAGACTTAATTCCTTGCCATTCCCAAAAATATTTAATAATCAAGTAAGCAGGATTTTCTCTCATTGTGGTAGTACCCCACTTGCTAATTATCCATTGTAAAATGGTTTCTGGCATCTGCTATCTTTATTTTATTCTTCTCATTGATTATGCTTTTCAAAACAATTACTTGTCATGTTTCTAGAAAATGAAACAATATGTTTTCAAAGTAAAGTCTCTATTAACACAGAAAGAAAAGTTATAAAAAGCAGCCAGTGTTTTGTTGTTGTTGTTGTTGTTGTTTTCCAAGTCATCTCTCTTGCCTGCAGTTCTAACTAACGCTGAATCCTGCAACTGAATCTTTAGAGTCAGGACTGAGTTCCATTGAAGTCAGGATCTTGCCTCATCTCCAAGGATACGTCCATTTCCCACTGATACATACCAACAGTAAGTATGTGCAATTTGGAGGAAAAAAAGCAGATACCATCTAGAAGTGAAAACATATTGTAATTAGGATTGCTGTTGTTCTAGACACTATATATATATATATATATATATATATATATTCTACAGTAAAGTTAGCTACCATTTAAGAGCCAGTGATAAATGATGACCACTTCAGTAAAGAAGCGGTAGGACAAATTTAGAACACCCATTTTCTTTTTACGATAGCAATCAAAGTGTAAAAGAACAGAATAAAAATGTGGGTTGCATGTCACTTGGACTATATTTCTCTAAAAGAAAGAAAAAAAAACCCAGACAACTTTAAATTGTTACATAGAGTTATGATTCCACTACTCATTGTTTTTGATACTAACATTCCTCTCAAACACACTTACCTATGAGAATGGATGTACTAGTTTTGGGGTTTGGTTGTTCTGTTCTTAATAAGAAGTCAAATAGAACATGGAATTTATTAATCAAAGATTATTAGTCAAGATTAATACACAGCACAATACAGAATGGTTTAATATGTATAGCCTAGCTAGAGACTTTGCATCTTATAGAAGATTAGGGTTGGAAGAGACTTCAGAAGGTCATCTAGCCCAACTCAAAGCAGGAGCAACACCAATTAAATCATTCCAGTCAGGGCTTTGTCAAGCCGGGCCTTAAAAACTTCTAAAGATCGAGATTCCACCACCATCCTAGGTCACCCATTCCAGTGCTTCACCACCCTCCTAGTGCAATAGTGTTTCCTAATATCCAACCTAGACGTCCCCCACTTCAACTTGAGACCATTGCTCCTTGTTCTATTATCTACCACCACGCAGAACAGCTGAGCGCCATCCTCTTTGGAACCTCCCTTCAGATAGTTGAAGGCTGCTATCAAATCCCCCCTCGCTCTTCTCTTCTGCAGACTAAACAAACCCACTTCCCTCAGCCTCTCCTCGTAAGTCATGTGCCCCAGCACCCTGATCATTTCCATTGCCCTCTGCTGGACTCTCTCCAATTTGTCCACATCCTTTCAGTAGTGGGAGTGGGGCGCAAAACTGGATGTAATACTCCAGATGTGGCCTCACCAGTGCTGAATAGAGGGGAATAATCACTTCCCTCAATCAGCTGGCAATGCTCCTACTAATGCAGCCCAATATGCCGTTAGCCTTCTTGACAACAAGGGCACACTGCTGACTCATATCCAGCTTCTCATCCACTATAATTCCCAGTTCCTTTTTTGCAGAGCTGCTGCTTAGCCAGTCAGTCCCCAGCTGCATGGGATTCTTCTGTCCTAAGTGCAGGACTCTGCACTTGTCCTTGATTCACTCCTAACCAACTCCCAGAAACTCTGCTCTTTATAATGTATCTAGGATCTACACATGGAATTCCTTTTCAGGTATTTCAAGAAAGCTAATCAATAAGCTAAATATATCTGTTATCAAGTCCTTATTATAGAAAACATCTGTGTCAACAAGTAATTTCTAATGAGCTAAAAACATTTTCAATAGATCATTATCTCATCGCTCATGGAAGACATTTTCAATAATAAGCATCCCTCATTAATCACAAGTGATCCCTTTTGGGACATCTGACATGTTCTCCACAGGTCAGCAGGGTCAGGGTAAAAATATGATATATATTCCATCACACATTAAAACTCAATCTAAGTTCAGTGTCCCTAGAATCATAGATAAAAAGTACAGTCATCCAAGAAAATTCTATAGCAGGCAGATATATTCCTTGCTTTTCTGAGTTACAGATCAATACCAATAGCAGCTATTGGATATAGCCCAGTATAACTCCGGATGGGAAGACAATTCCAGTTCTGTTTCATACTTGAAAGAGTATTTCTAACTCCAAAATGGCCAGACATGAAGATCGTAGCCAAATTGGATAAAAAAGCAACAATTATAGATACAAAACACTTGGTGTATAAAACTCAATCATCCTTTGTGCATGAACCAAAGAATTGTGGAAGTACTAAGAATCATGGTTTATTCACTAACACTGGTATACATCTAACACCAGACTAGTTAAAATTGAAGATTGGCCAAGGACCCAATGTTTTGATGGTCCCAAATCTCTACCATGTTTTTGCTTTACAGAACAAGAATAAAGAGTGGTTCAGGTCTGGGAGCTATTTTATCTCAACCAGAGTTCATAGGCAGCCTGTGGTGAGTTCAAAAAACATTTTCAGTTTAGACCCATTTCTATTTAGAGAAAGTGAAAGTGAAAGCCATAGTGATGGGTAGATTGAGGAAGGTGTGAAGAAATGTAGTACTGGGGAAGTAAGCAGGGGGGACAGAAGAAAACAGAAAGGAAGATGGAGATCAGATTTATTGGATTTCCTGTGTCTGTGTAGGGGAATAGGAGGATCAAAAGTAGAACCTGTGAGTCAGGACAGTAGATGCTGTCAAATTTGCTTATACTCGGGAACCTCACAAACCCACAGTAACAGCAAAATGGAAAGACAGAAGAGCTCGTATGTAGACTGACACTGACATGTGGCATTGTTTGAAACCAACCACTTAGAACAATGACTCTACCAAACACAGATTATCCCATCAAAATTATTCCATAGAAAAGCCTTTTGACACTATCATATAGCCATGCCTTCAGGTGCTCTGTAGCATCTGGTAACAAAACTGTAGGTCATTTATTCAGTTCAGATCACTTAGGTGTTACAGATTATGCAGATGTTTGCTATTAAATGTTTGTCAATACAAAATTTTAAGCCTAAACAGTCAGCCACAATGATGACTGCATTAGAAGTAGCATAACCCAAGCTGACATTTGTGCTATTAGCAGACTTTATTGCCTTTTATGGCTTCAGCAGGCCATTATGTCCAACTCACTACTTCTCTTCAAAACACTGTAAATAAGAAGCTGAAAAGGAAGAACCACCAGAGACAATATGTTTTAGTGTTCCTAATGAAGACAAAATTTAAGCTACAATTCTTTCGGTTTCAAGCATTGATCACCAGGAAAAAAAAGATTCTTGCAAATAAAAGTACATTTGATCCCATCACTTTTTCTAACGACTAATTAGTATAGAGCAGAAACTCAGTATTTGAGCTATTTAATGGCAATACACCCACCATTTGACAGAACAAGAAGAGAGGAATCAATGCAATAGTGACACAGCAGCAACCAAAATGTCTCAAATAGGAATATAATCTGTAAAATAATGCATCTAAACAGACCCAGGGTGAAATCCTGTCTTACTTGAAGGCAGTGGATTTTTGCCATTAACTTTAGCGGGACCAAGATTTCACCCCTAATCCTTTCCTATAATAGTGGAAGGATTATTTTATATCATCCAGTAGTCAAAGATTAAGTGAGCTTGTTAGTTTTGGAGAGGATACAACATATTTTTCATACATATCAAAGAAACTGAGTCCCTGCTTTAAGTGCAATATCCAACTGATGATTAAACAAACATTGGGTTGAGGTTCGCTAATTTTGTCCATTTTCTGCTATTGGGAATTATATCAAGTCCAGTACTCTCTATTTTCATATATCTTGCCCTATCTGTCTATGAGTAGAACAGGTCTCTCTCTCTCTCTCCCTTTCATATAGCCCAACCATGGATAATTCATGTAAAGCTGAAGAACCCAAGCAATTATTCAATTGGTTCCACAGTGGCAAGGCCAAGATGAAGAATGTGACTTTCTCCTTAACATTTGTGCCTAACTGGGAAGGGATGGCAGCACTGAGGAATGGGTCCAGAAACAAGTGCCTTTCTGGAGCAAGGGGGAGAATAGATGTAGGTTTCCTGTTAAACAGAAGAGGTTAAATTCTGGCCTCAGTGGACAAAACAGCAAAACCCCCACTGACTTCAATAGGGCCAGGATTTAATCAAAAGACCGGGAGAAGCTGTGATATTTCCCCTGGCTCTTCAGCCCTAGTAGAGTCACATCCTAATTCATCAAGGAGCTCATATTTTCCTTGCAGAGCTCTTAGTCAACAAGTAGCCACTCTTACAACACACAGCTCTGCAGTAAATGCTCCACTGGCATTTCATCTTGTCCCTGATTGGGCAAGGTCCCAATAGCTCATCAGCCTCCCTGCAACTCCAGGTTTGATAACATTGCCTGAACCTGCCCTGGGCCCAAAACCCTAACAAAAGTCTGGGTAAGGATTTGTTACCATTAACAGCCATTTCTCAGTTCTTACTATCTCCCTCATCTTCTCTCCTTTGCAAATTCTCCTTCTTTTGTTTTCCTCATGTACAAGCAGTTTGTGTACTGTTCTATAGTAAATCAAATACCTTCCGACAGCCATTTATAAAGTGTAATATTTGCAAACTCATTTCCTATTATTTCTCCTACAAACTGAACAATCTCCATTGAACAGCAAATTAATTTAGGTTAGCACTGCCGAACACATGACCTGAATTTTTGTGAGTAATTACTAGGTTGGGTTATCTCTTGAAGGGAGATACAAGTAGTTTAGGCTAGGTAATTTAACCTGTTTCTGCAAAGAGGTCCCTGTTTGGAGCATATGTTGATTCAGTGGACCCATTTATATGGTGGTAAATGCAAGCTTTGATAAGCTAGGGTACTATTATAATCAAACATTGCCTGCATTTTAAATTACCACTCTTTCTCATGCAATGTATAATGAAGGATAATACATGTAACTTTAGAGCTCATTTTGAGTTTCAAAACAAGTTACAATGCAATCACCTGTTAACCTTTTCATCCCATGGGTTTCTCTACAAAAAGCTAATATTCCTGACAGCTCCTTGTTTATTTTCAGATCCATGCACTGTTTGCTACTGGTGACCTTGCAAGCAGATTCATACCTTGCAAAGTCCCTGACCTTGTAGTCATTAAAATCCAATCACACACTAGGCAGGCTTCCATATTCATTAGGACAGCAAAAAGATAGATTTGAACATGCCTCTGAAGTGACCAATACATTCATCAGCCAATTTCCATCTTCTTCAACAATTCTAGCTTGCTGAGGGATATTACTAGATTAATTGATACAGAAAATCTTTTGCTCCAAAACACTAGCAATGTTAAACAGATAGAATGTTTCTAATTATAAGGACTGTGATCAAACATAAGTTGTAAATTATACGATGTCCTGCAAATACCTGTACAAAGTTATTAGAACAATCCTATTTGTTTACACCTTTGGTGAACGTCAGGAGTTTTCTTCATATACACTTTAGCGGAACTGACATTAAAAAAAAAAAACGAACACCTTTTTCTACAACTATTGTATACGTACACTGCAATTAAATATCTGCATCAGGCCCATGCCTGCTGACTCAGGCTAAGGGACTGGGGCTCGCTCAGCGATTGTTTAATTGTGTGTAGACATTTGGGCTTGGGCTGGAGCCCAGGCTCTATGACCCTGCAAGGGGGAGGGTCCCAGAGCTCAAGCTGCAGCTCAAGCCCAAACATATACACCTACCCTTAGCCTGAGCCCAAGTCAGCTGGCACATGTCAGCTGTGGGTGTCTAATTGTAGTAGACATACCCTAGGAGAAACTTCATGTAGAACAATAAGCAGAAAAATTGCAGCTAAATGAATGAACATGCCAGGAACTCCAGGAAGTTCCCCATGCACATTTCATAAACATATTTGAAAGTTAAAACATGCCCCCTCTTTAAAATAACCAAATTAATCTGTGTCCATATTACTTTGATTTATATTATCTTTTCTATACAGCTGTGTAACTCCCCTGGGGATAATGGAATATGTGCGAATACTGAGAGAAAAACCAAGAGACTCTTCAGATTTGGGAGCACTTAAGCAAAACGTTCTGTGAGTGTGTGGGGCAGAGGGGTTGAAAGAAACCAGGGCAGAGGAAGATTTTGCTAAGGATGCAAATCACGGGTCTCACATTAATTGCTAAACAGTAAAAAGGTATGTTCTACGCTCATCATTTAAGAGATGCTACTTTACAGAATGTCAGTTGACAAATATTTAGGATTACTTTGGAATATACTTTATGAGTCAGAGTGGTATCAAATATGAATTTTCAGATGGACTATGCATAGATAGTGCAGACAAAGAGACTCTCTCTGTTCCTGCTTAAGTTAATTGAGGTTGTGGGTATAAAACTTGCACTGAATTCTGTAGGAGTAGGAACAGACCTCCCAATAGGCTAATTCTCAGTGTAGTGCATGAGTTTCATTATCATTAGGGAGGGAGAGCTCGCTACATAAATAAAGTTTTCCTTTCTTCAAAATCCAATTGCATTGATAATTGACTTTGCAATCTCCTTCTGGAAGCCATTTTGGTTAGTCTTTTACTGAAATCTGGATAAGGGACATGATCACTACCCACAAAAACCAACCCCTCCCCCCCGAGAAGGACTTTTGGTCATTACAGTTGAGTCTGATTAAATGGCTTAGTGTGACATGAGGAGGAGCAATCTCTCTCTATAGGCTTCCCTTATTGTACAATTACAGAAGCTTAAAATGCCATGCAGAGGACAGGATAACTGTCTTTCTGTGTATGGCGCCCAGCATCATAGTATTGATACATCATTTCCAATGAATACAGAATTATTTTTTAAAAAGGAGGCATACTCCTTTCCTGTGGGACAAGTAGAATTCTAAGGCCCCAGCATAGCACCATAGTTGGGCGTTCAAGGAGCTATTGTGGAAGAATGACAGAAAAATCGATATTGTTTTGAAAATGTATTTTCCTTGGTTGGAAAGGTTTTTGTTGTCTTGAGATTCCTATGTCAGATATGACTCTGATTTTCTGGCTGTTTCTCTGTGTTTGTTCAACAACATGTGATGAATGTCCTGAAATGGCATCCCTATATCTATAAAAACAGTATAATAGGCTGCCAGATCCATGCCCAGTAAACAGCATGGTATAGAACAATACTCTGTATTCCTTGTGTAATAGTCAGGTAGTTTTCATTTCTGCTGTCCTTATAACCTGTACGACACTTGCATTGGGCCAAATTCAATAGTAGTTGCACTCACTTATGTCATAAACTGAAATAATTCAGATGATTTTTATCTGGTCTTGTAAAACTTGTCTAGGGAGGTGAAAACATAATATGATCAGCTTTTCCAGCTAAGTTCTTCAAAGGACGAGAGTAGGGTGCCTACACTGAACTGTGTTTCTTAAGAAAAGTGGACACAACTGGATAGTTTTTATTTTGCTACAATCTATTCTGAAAGCAACAAAATCCATCAGGCTCATTATTATAAATTCACATGAATATAAAAAGCTCTTTATGAAAAGTTGTGTACATACAATATAGATGCAATTATTTAGCTCTGGCATTATCCTGGCATGCTAAAGAGACATTTCATGTCACTACATCATGGGCTGCAGATATTCAAACACACACTGCTTCAGAAAGACGGCCGCTGAGAAGATAAGTGCCTAAAGCAACTCACATTGACTCATTTAGTCATGAATTGAACAAATCATGCAGTTTTGAAATAGTAATTTTGACGCTGGCAGACCAGGTAACAGCTCATGCCAAGGCCCCTAGGCCTCATTGAACACGGAAAAATGCATAGCTGGAAACCAGTCTCACTCACCTGTGTGTTAGTATTGTTAAGATAGGTATCAGGCTTATATCACTGTTTATAGTGTTTAGACTTCAAGAAATGCTTGTAAGTTGCTGCATGTATTAATCTCACTTATAAGCTCTATATCCCATGCTATAAGATAATACAGTACTTAAGGGTTTGCTTTATAACTGTAAAATGTTTGTTCTGAAGCTATGTAACTCACCAAATAGGGGGAGGAGGGAACTTCACCTAATGCAAAATGCTGCGTTCCTACAGAAGGTGTTATCTTCTGTCCATTAGGAAGGACTATTGAATCCAAATAGGACCACTGTGAAACAAATTGATTGCTTCCCCCCAAGCCCTGAAGAGAATATGCACCCAAGCCCTTGTCCCATCACAGCTTGAATGCTAGGAGGAAGGGAATAAAAATGCCTGTTAAGGAGAAGGAGCTACGTTTCTTGAACTCTGAGGGAGCAAGGATTTCTAGGTATCAGCAAGGAGTCCCCAACTGTTTAGCATGGGTTAGCCTTAAAAGACATAAAAAGTTTGCTTATTATAGAAGTTTCTATTATCATTTGCAATTTAAGATCAATTCATGTGTGTATGTTACCTGCTTTAAACTTGTAAATAACTCATTTCTTTTTCCTAGTAAATAAGCCTTTAGTTAGTTCAGGGGTGAGCTTTTTTGCCGCCCCAAGCACAGCAGGCAGGCTGCCTTTGGCGGCATGCCTGCGGGAGGTCCCCGTTCCCATGGATTTGGCGGCATGCCTGCGGGAGGTCCGCCGGTCCCGCGGCTTCGGCGTACCCACAGCCGAATTGCCACCGAATCCGCAGGACCGGCGGACCTCCCACAGGCAAGCCGCCGAAGGCTGCCTGAGTGCCACCCTCGCAGGGACTGGCAGGGCGCCCCCCGTGGCTTGCCACCCCAGGCACGTGCTTGGAGCGCTGGTGCCTGGAGCCGCCGCTGAGTTAGTTACAGTATTGGCTACAAATGTTCTCTCTGGTGAGAGATCTAAGGGGCAAATTGACCTGGGTAAGTGACTGGTCTTTTGGGACTGGGAATAACATAGAATCATAGATGATTAGGGTTGGAAGAGACCTCAGGTGGCCATCTAGTCCAACTCCCTACTCCAAGCAGAACCAACCCCAATTAAATCATCCCAGCCAGGGCTTTGTCAAGCTGGGCCTTAGAAATCTCTAAGGATGGAGATTCCACCACCTGCCTACGTAACCCATTCCAGTGTTTCACCACCCTCCTAGTGAAATAGTTTTTCCTAATATCCAACCTAGACCTCCCGCACTGCAACTTGAGACCATTGCTCCTTGTTGTGTCATCTGCCACCACTGATAACAGCCTAGCTCCATCCTCTTTGGAACCCCCCTTCAGGTAGCTGAAGGCTGCTATCAATAACCTTAATATTTTGTGATCTTTGAAGTAAAGTGACTATCTATCACAAAGTCCAGCTTGCCTGGGAGGCAATATAGACTGGAATGTCCAAGGAGACTCTGTGACTCCATGATAAGACTATTATAGCACTTTAGGAGTTCAGAGTTATTTGGCTGGTGAAATCTGATTATAGAACACACAAACAATTTGGCGGTCTGTGCCCTGCTCCTAGACAGTCTGCCCTGAGGTTGGCACTCATGCTCATGAGCCACTCCAGACAGTATGACAGTAATATTGTTCCAACACAAGCTGTATAGACTAGAGCTCGTTGAAAAGTGAAACCCTATTTTCATGAAAAAAAAGTTACATTTACAAGTTGTTCTAATTTAAAATTGTTCAAGAGGGACCATTTGTCTTTTCTTTTTTTTTAAAGTGCTTTAGGGGTTTTTAAGTATTTTTCCCCATTTTATAAAAGCATCAAAATAATTGATCAGTTATTTGGCATTTTGATCACATTTTTCAATTAAAAATTCTAATATAGAAGCCACATTTTTCACAGAAAACATGACATTTTTTACAATGTTTCACAAAATCCCCTGGCTTTAAATAAAGGAAGATTTTTTTTTTTAAATTCTCCCAGTCTATACATTTCAACTAGCCCAAATATACACTACAGCATAATGTATGAATATATACATACTTTATTTCAGTGGTCCCCAAATTGTTCATTGTCGTTCATCCCCTGCTATTACCAGTTGGGGGTGGTACTGGGGGCAGGAATAGAGTCCTGGCTGGGGTCCAGGGCTAGGGCCAAGAGTGGAAGCTGCAGCCAAGAGCGGGGGCTGCAGGGCTGGAGCAGAGCTCGGGGTGGAACAGGTATTTGTATCTCCTCTCAAGATAATGTTAACATATTATTTTCATTCAAGTACAATCAAATCAATGAAGATTTGAGGGGCATTAGGACCTATTTTCTGAGGGACTGAGCTCCCACACATCACATCAACTTCAGCTATCATTGAATCATAGAATATCAGGGTTGGAAGGGACCTCAGGAGGTCATCTAGTCCAATCCCCTCCCTGCTCAAAGCAGGACCAATCCCCAAATGGCCCCCTCAAGAATTGAACTCACAACCTTGGGTTTAGCAGGCCAATGCTTAAACCACTGAGCTATCCCTCTGATCACTGAAAAATCATGCTTTAAATCTGTATCCGAACTACTGTTGATACTAAAATAATAAATTTTGCACATATGTGACCAAATGAACATGAGAACACCAGATAAACAGAAAAAGTTCAGAATTCCACAAGTGTGCATGCAGATACTCAACTCAGAGCAAGCCCAAAAGAGCATCAGCAAACAAATTTTACCTGCAGAAAGCAGCAGGAACAAATGGGTTGCAGTACAATGAGCCAGCTCAAATTGGCCTCCTGTCTCAGTGCTCCAAAACACTGCATAGTCTTTTGGGTATATTATCCAAATTTGGCACATAGTATAGTGCATTGCCATTATTTGTCCCATTAACATAATGGGAAGAATAATAGCTATCTTCTATTATCCACCCCCAATGCTATAGTAATGTGACTATTGTAGAATCTTCATTGTTAGAGATTTTTAAGAGCAGGTTAGACAAACATCTGTCAGGGGGGGTCTAGATAATATTTAGTCCTTCTATGAGTGCAGAGGACTGGATTTGATGACCTCTTGAAGTCCCTTCCAGTCCTATGATTATCACAAAACCATAAACAGCCACTTTCTAACCTATGAGGCTGATATCTCTTTGTTTTCTTAAAAAAGAAAAAATAGTAATTCAGCTTCCTATCTCTTTAGGTCTATGATTCCTTATAGCGGTCATCAAGTCATAAAAGGAACCATATTTATTTGTGTTTGCACTAATGAGATTTCTGTATGTGCTTTGACCTTTTTGAGTTTGCACAATCATTAGCAGTGAGTGTTTTACCATTATGCCCTGTGTTCTAATTGTTAATAAGGAATTCCCCCCCCCCCAAAAAAAAAACTAGAGAAGAAAGCACTTTGGTTTGGATTTCTCAATCTTTGTGCCAGTTCTAATTTTGGTTTTTCTATAAGTTCTCAATATGAGTGTATTAAGAGGACAAGGTTTTATTTGGAGAGCTTGCAGGTTGCTTAGTAGTGTCTCAATAAAGCACAATTTGGTATGAATGGAAAGAGTTTAATTCACAAGGCCTCAGTATGCCAAAGGTATCCATGCTCTTCCCAGTCACATAAGCTACAGGATGCTGAGGGTAATTGCTCAAAAATTGGGATAACCGATTTGGGATAACTGGTCTGCTGTGTAAGGCCAAACAACTAAACCAGGCATTTTGGGGAGTCACTCAGGGGGAAGAGAACTCAGCATAAAAAGAGAGTTGAAAAACCTGAAATTCACAGTTGCTTCTCCTCATTGTGTCCCTTCAACCTCCACCCCCATGAAGAGTGCAGGAACCCCTAATACCCTAGCTCTGACCTAACACCCCCACGTGGCCCCCAAGAGGGAAAATAAAGACAAATCCTAACCAATGTATAGGTCATGTAAAAATCAAACTACCTACTTTTTAGAGATTGTCTTTTTATCCCGTCATTTTGATGGGAGGGCCTTCTGCACCAGTCACACTGGATAGTGCTGGGCAGAGAGGGTACCTATTGTCTCCTGTTTTTTTCCTCCTCCTTTTCTGTTCAGGGTGAGGGATATTCTATTTGTCACGTTATGGGTCACATTTTATTTCTCCTGACCAAGTTCTAGAATGAAGCAGTCAGCTTGGGAATATTTTCTGACTGCTTGGTTAGTAGTCGGACAGAAAAGCAGACACTTGAAAAGCTGACAGAACACTAGGGGGTGCACTGAGAAGCATGACTTTATACCTGGGAAGGACACCCTTGTGGGGAAGCCACGTAGTCCCCATACTGCGTAGCCACTACTTAGAGGGAAATACCCATTCACAATAGGCTTTATGGATTCACAGTCAAGGAGGACTGCAGAGCTTCCCTTGGCCAGCAGCCACAGAGGCTGCCTTTCTCCTGCATAGCAATTAAGATTCTGAATCATGCATTTGGAAGCAGTGCAATAATTACAAAGAAAAATAAAATGTTTCTGATGGAAAGAAAAACTTAAATGCTATTGATGTAGTTAGTAGTCCAAAACTAAAACTTAACCTGAAAGGCTCTCTGCAGTATAAAATACTAGCAGCTAAAAAGTGGGTGGTGATTCTTCTGGCATGACAGAGTTTCTTCGGGCACTTTGTATTGAATTAGCTAGAAATATGTAGGAAATTTTCATAAAGAGCCAGGGCAATCTCAGTGTGGGTTGTCATTCTGAGAAAAACAGGGATATAATTTAACACCACAAAGGCCTACTTACCCTTTAACATTCTCCTCCTCTTCAAAGAAAGTTTGTCAGAGACTGATAAGGAGGAAAATAAACATGGTTTCCCCATGTGCCTGTCAATGTTGCATGTGAAAATATTATAAAAGACAAGTCTTCCACCCAGGTGTGAAGATGGAAAGTAACACTGAACCACGTGTAAGGTGAAGGCATGAATGAGGATTAAGGAAAGAACTCAGAAAAAGTATTAATTACTAGAGATGTGCTGATGTGAAAGTTCCATTTCATGAAGGATTTCAAAATTTCATTCTCAATCGAAACAAAATCAAAGAAATTTTGAAATTCTCCATGAAGGAAAACGTCATAAAGCAGTTCAGTTTTGATGACATATGGTTCCAAGAAATTTTTGTGATCATCTTGAGAAATCACAAAGGGTACATGCAGAACTTATATTTGATTAATTATTGCTAACATGTCCCGAATCAATTTGTCTGAAGGGAGACTGGCATGGCGTTGATTGTCATAAGAAGCAAAAACAGAGAGAAAGTCATTTCCTATGCAAGTCCTAAAAAACTAAAATAATTTGATACAATTATTTTCATCTGATATTCTATTTATGGAGCTATTTGTGCCAGGACAAAAATCTGGCAGATTTCTTCCTCGTGCCCCGCACCGATCCATCAGGTACAGGCAGGCCAAACTAGCTACAATTCATCATAGAAGGCACACAATCCATCATAGAAGGCACAGATTACACTTGAGAACGTCAATGGTGACGGACCAGTTAGAAGAGAAAAATTCTCTCTGAAAATATAGCCTATGAAAACAAAGCCACAGCAAACAGGAAGCTGAATTTAATCATGAGGGACAAAGAAGTCATAACTAATAGTTTCCAACCATTAGGTCAATGATTACATTTCTTTTCTTACCAGTTAACATCTGAGAGATGAGATGGGTGAAGTAATATCTTTTATTAGAACAACTTCTATTGGTAAAAGAGGCAAGCTTTTGAGCTATACAGAGAAGAAGACCTCTGTGTAGCTCGAAAGTTTGTCTCTTTCACCAACAGAAAGTGGTCCAATAAAAGAGATTACCTCACCCACCTTGTCTCTCAATATCCTGGGGTCAACACAGCTACAACACTGTAAACAGTTAGCACCTGATAATTCAGTTAGACAGATGTAACCAGCTTTTCAACATTTAACAGTAGTAGCACTCCCAAAATGGAAAAGAAAAGAGGAAAACATTCCATCAGCCCATGTCTCATGTTCACTCTCTAGGAAAAGATATATACTGAAAGCAAATACAAATGCACTGTATCACTCAGCTAAGAAGGCCTGAAACAAGAAAATCAAAGTCCAACTCAGGAAACTCAGAGATTAGAGAAGCACTATCTGGATAGTGCTTATTTTATAGTGGATATTGAAATCATTGACTTACAGATAAGAAACCAAGGAAGTAGTGAAGTCATTGTGATTATTTGGGTGCTTAAAGTTAAGCATTCACATAAGTCTTTTTTTTAATGCTTATGGGCATTTAATGCTGAATGGAAGGGAGAATCTTCATGGTGAGATCCCACAGAGGCTGGGATTGAATCTAATATTATCCAGAATATTCACTGGACATCTCAAGAAGGCAAATTAAGCATAAATTAAATGGGCTGATTACACCAAATCAGGAAATACCTAAGGCATTGCAATGAAAATTCAGTTACATATAAATGTGGGTTATTTCCTAGTCTGAATTCAATGAGGTTTAACAAATACAGCTCTCAGGCTGAAATATACCCATTTTGATAGTCATAAGATGAAGGATGGGGGATCTAGTCCTTCTCCTCCTCTCAAGTATAGCCCCAACTTCCCTTTCCTTTACCAAATGATGACACACTGTCTACTTGGCTGTGCTCTCTTCCTTCTCCTCAACTGACCATGAATGTTTTCTCCCTTCCAGCAGACATAAAGCTTCATGTGCTGGTTCCTCTACACCTGTAGCCTGATCACCTGAAATATTCCTCTTTCTTCTTCTTTTCTTGGCCTGAGGGAGAAATCGAGGTCAATCACAGAGTTATGTAACCCCACTCCTTCCCGGAAGATCCAGCGCTGCCTCGGAGACACCGAGAGCTGCCCTCCCCACCGCAGCAGGACCCCCGCCTCAAGACCCACCTGAACACTGCTCCCCAGTCCGAAGGACAACAAGGCCGCAGACCGTCCCCACAGCACTTGAACCCGCGGAGACAACACAGCAGGGGGAACGACGGCCGCGAGCGAGGGTCGCCACGCCATGGCAATCCGCCTGGATGGAGGAGCTGGCAAAGGCTGAGGACTTTGAGAACTTCGACACCGCAGAACTGTCTGTGGAAATTACAGCCAGAAGGAGGGAACCCCAGGAGGCCACACGGGCCACTCGCAGATTCCCTGCGCCAAGCCGTAACAACACTGCCAGAGAAGGCAGGAGAGGGGATGTCGGCCGCTGCTACGATCCAGCAGCTGCATCCCATATTCAGAAACTATACAGGATGAACCCGACGAAAGCCATGAGGGAGATCCTTGATGGGACCTCCTACTGTGCCATCCAGCCCGAGAGGCTCTACTCCTACTTCAAGGATGTGTTTGATCACGAGGCCCAGACCAACTTGTGACGCCCAGAGTGCCTTCCCTCGCTACCCCAGATCGACCTCACAGAGGACCTGGAGCGAGATTTTTCCCTGCAGGAGGTGCAGGCAAGGCTGACGAGGACCAAAAACACCGCCTCTGGAAAAGATGGCATCCGCTACCCCCTGCTGAAGAAGCGAGACCCCGTCTGCTTGGTGCTCACTGCCATCTTCAACAAATGCAAGCAGTTCCATCGCGTTCCCCGCTCCTGGAAAAAGTCCAGGACCGTTCTCATCCACAAAAAAGGCGAACGAGATGACCCCGGCAACTGGAGGCCCATCTCCCTCTGCTCCACCATCTACAAGCTGTATGCCAGCTGCCTCGCGGCAAGGATCACAGACTGGTCAGTGTGCGGGGGCGCTGTCAGCTCAGTGCAGAAGGGTTTCATGTCCTGTGAGGGATGTTACGAGCACAACTTCCTCCTTTAGATGGCCATCCAGGAGGCCCAAGAGGCAGTGCGCAGTAGCATGGCTTGACCTAACCAATGCCTTTGGGTCCATACCCCACCATCACATCTTTGCCACTCTGGGAGAGTTCGGGATGCCAGAAACCTTCATCCAGATCCTCCGGGACCTCTACAAGAACTGCACCACCACCATCTGCGCCACAGACGGAGAGACGGACGCCATCCCCATCCACCGCGGTGTGAAACAAGGATGCCCCCTTAGCCCCATCATCTTCAACCTGGCCATGGAACCGCTCATCTGAGCCATCTCCAGCGGCCCGACCGGCTTCAACCTGCATGGCAAGAAAATCAGCATTCTGGCCTTGCGGACGATCTGGTCCTGACCGCGGACGACTCAGAGAGCCTCCAAGGTATGCTAGATGCCACCAGCCGAGCTACTGACTGGATGGGGCTCTGCTTCAATGCGAAGAAGTGCGCAACTCTGCACATTGACGGCAGCAAAAGGGACTCGGTGCAGGCAATGGGATTCCAGATCCAGGGTGAGCCCGTCATCCCCCTGGCAGAGGGGCAGGCATACCAGCACCTGGGCACACCAACAGGTTTCCGTATCTGGCAGACACCTGGGGACACCATCCAGGAGATCTTGCAGGACGCCGCCAAGATTGATGTCTCCCTGCTGGCACCTTGGCAGAAGATAAACGCCCTGAACACCTTCCTGATCCCACGTTCACCCTAAGGGGATCCGCCGTGGTGAAGGTGCCCCTCAACAAGGCAGACAAGATTATCAGGAAGCTGGTGAAGAAGTGGCTGTTCCTTCCTCAGAGAGCCAGCAACGAGCTGGTCTACATCGCCCACAGGCATGGCGGCGTCAACGTCCCCCGCATGGGTGACCTGTGTGACGTCGCGGTGATCACCCACGCCTTCCGCCTGCTGACATGTCCCGATGCCACGGTAAGGAACATCGCGGCGAACGCCCTGCGTGGTGCAACAGAGAAGCAGATCAGCAGAGCCCCCTCCAACCAAGACATCGCCACCTTCCTGAGCGTTTCCCTGGATGGGGAATTTGTACAGGACGGGCGCGACATCGCTTCATTGTGGTCCCGCACTCGCAACGCCATACGTCGCCTAAGGAAGTGCATCGGCTGCCGGTGGGAGTGGTGTGAGGAGCGCCAGGAGCTGGGAGTCCGGGTGCCGCACATCAGGTCCGACGACAACACCATCGTCACCCCGAGTGCCAGGGGCTTGCTGGAGAGGACTCTGAAGGCCGCTATCCACTCGCTGTATGTGGAAACCCTGAAGCGTAAACCAGACCAGGGTAAAGCCTTTGAGTTGACCAGCAAGTGGGATGCCAGCAACCACTTCCTCGCCGGGGGTGGCTTCACCTGTTTCGCTGACTGGCGGTTCATCCACCGTGCCCTGCTCAACTGCGTCCCGCTCAACGGAGCCGTCCGCCACGGCAACTGAGACAAGCGTTGCAGGAAGTGCGGCTACTCCAACGAGACCCTGCCTCACATCCTGTGCAGCTGCAAACCCCACTCCAGAGCCTGGCAACTGTGCCACAATGCCATCCAGAACCGCCTGGTGAAAGCCATCGCGCCACGCCTGGGGGAGATCTCTGTGAACTGCACTATCGCTGGTACTGACAGCCAGCTACGACCTGACGTGGTCGTCACCAACGAGGCCCAGACAAAGATCATCTTCATCAATGTCACGGTCTCCTTTGAGAGAAGCCCGAGCTTGTAAGCTGGAAAAAGTCCACTCTCCTGGCTGACACCCTGAGAGCGAAGGACTACGAGGTGCAGATGGATGCCCTGATTGTCGGAGCCCTGGGCGCCTGGGACCCCTGCAACAAGCATATGCTGCGGACCTGCGGGATCGGTCGACGCTACGCACGGCTCATGCAGCGCCTCATGGTCTCAGACGCCATCCGATGGTCCAGGGACATCTACATTGAGCACATCACCAGCCACCGACAGTACCAGGAGGCCTGAGCCAGAGTGACATCGTTCTCCCACTACGAGAAAGGGACCAAATTACCTTCTCCGTTGGATCATATGAACTGGAACCAGAAACTCCCTGAACGTTAAATCTCACCAAATGAGGGTCAATCCATCCTCATCATCATATCCACTCATTATACTCCACACCCGAACATAGCCAGTCTATGAACTTCATACCCTCGTATCTCAATGCCTGTACTTTGACCCATCAACCTTTTACCCCCAATAGGGGATATTGCAGATTATGTATTCCTTATGCCACCTGATTTTAAACCAGACTTTGCACCCCCAATAATCTGTACATTATTCCCTGGTAACCAGAAACTTCTATGCTCAAACTCTGTTCACTTTTTTTTTTTAACATCATCTTAATAAAATTTTTAATGCCATGAGCACAGGCCAGCCCTGCTTAGCACCTATTTCCAGGGGTCAGTGTTTCATTAGCAAAGAGTGACGCTGAATGCAGATTAAGTTGAACAAGTGGAACTTCATTAAATCTTGTGCACTTCTCTCTTCCAACCTAACTCTCCATGTTCCCTGGTGTCCCATCAATAACAATCCCTCCAGGGAACACAGCCCCTCTGACTTCAGTTGTACTGATCATGATGCATTGAGAAACTCTCCCTTCTCCTAGCAAAACACCTTGTCTGATGTTCACTCATAACCTAAAGACTTGTCTAGATGAGCAGTTAGTGCACAACAAGCTGAGGTGTAAATCTACAGCACACTAGTGTGCCACAAACTAACTGTCCATTTGAACCCTGCTTTGTGTACTAAAAGTTCCCTAGTGTGCTTTGATCTACTCTGCTTTGAAACAATCTAAGTACCTTTAGGTTAAATATAGAAGGGATATAACTTAACATATCCGATGAAGAATAACTCACAAAACTAATAGAAGCAATGGAGCTATTATTTAGAAAGGAGTCAAAAAAGATCTCAGATAACTGGATAGTTAATTGAATCCAAGTTCACAATGCAGTGACATTGCATAAAAGGCAAATTCTCTTTTGTCACATATATTCAGAGTGATCTCTGGTTGTGTGAAGGAGTTTATGTCCTCAAAATATACTGTACTAGTAAATATGTATTTGGAATAGTAAAGCCAGAAAAAGTGCATAGACAAAGAAATTTAAAAAAAAAACAGAATTATACAGACTCTATTTTTGCCTCATAAGTTATATTTGCAAGAGATTTTTATTTTCCCCTAAGGAAATTACACTTAGGAAGGGAACTGGGTATAAATATGTATAAGCAATAAAGAAAGAAAGGGGAATGTAAGTATTTGAATTGGACACTAGCAATAAAACAAAGTGGAAAGGCTGTATGCTAACCTACATTTAACTTAGAAAGTTCATTTTACTCTCCAAGGAGCATGGAACAGTTGCATTTCAGCAACAATTTGGGGTGTGACTTGGAGAGAGTTTTTGCTCAAGATTAATTGTATAAAACAATGATAATAGCTAAAGGTGGTGGCTAGATACATGTACACCACCATGGATTTCTCTCTAATTTAATCATGAATTATTTCTTGTATGATTAATATGAGTTTGGAAATACTAAAACTTCTCAAATACTGAAAAAAGCAGAGTTTGTGAACATTTGTTCACATTTGTTCAATTTCAGGACTGCTGTTCAACTAGATCAGGTACCATTAGGTATTATTATTATTGAACATATACATGAATAGGTTTTTGTTCACATATGAATACAGATAATTGTACAAAGAATAGCCATTCTCCAAATACATGTAGACTAGTGCATTGAGGTAGAAACATAAGCATTCACTATTTGTTATTCAATCACCTGTTTAAAAAAATCAGAACTGCAATCAAAAACAATCAGAAAGAGTATGAGACTAAGGCCTGGTCTACACTAGGAGGTTATGTCGAATTTAGCAGCATTAAATCGAATTAACCCTGCACCCGTCCACACAACGAAGCTATTTAGTTCGACATAGAGGTCTCTTAAATTCGATTTCTGTACTCCTCCCCAATGAGGGGAGTAGCGCTAAATTCAACATGACCATATCGAATTAGGGTAGGTGTGGATGGAAATCGACGCTAATAGCTCCAGGAGCTATCCCACAGTGCACCACTCTGTTGACGCTCTGGACAGCAGTCCGAGCTTGGATGCTCTGACCAGCCACACAGGAAAAGCCCCAGGAAAATTTGAATTCCTTTTCCTGTCTGGGCAGTTTGAATCTCATTTCCTGTTTGGACATCGTGGCGAGCTCAGCAGCACTGGCAACGATGCAGAGCTCTCCAGCAGAGGTGACCATGCAATCTCAGAATAGAAAGAGGGCCCCAGCATGGACTGATCGGGAAGTCTTGGATCTGATCGCTGTGTGAGGCGATGAGTCCGTGCTTTCGGAGCTGAGATCGAAAAGACGGAATGCAAAGATCTACGAGAAGATCTCAAAAGCCATGACAGAGAGAGGATACAGCCGGGATGCAACGCAGTGCCGCGTGAAAATCAAGGAGCTGAGACAAGGCTACCAGAAGACCAAAGAGGCAAACGGACGCTCCGGATCCCAGCCCCAGACATGCCATTTCTATGAGGCACTGCATTCCATTCTAGGTGCAGCCGCCACCACTACCCCACCGGTGACCGTGGACTCTGAGGATGGGATATTGTCGACGGCTGGTTCCTCGGAGATGTTAGCGGACGGGGAAGATGAGGAAGGAGATGAGGAGGACGAGGCAGTCGACAGCGCTTACAACGCTGATTTCCCCGACAGCCAGGATCTCTTCATCACCCTCACAGAGATCCCCTACCAACCGTCCCCAGGCGTTAACCCGGACCCTGAATCAGGGGAAGGATCGGTCGGTAAGTGTTTTAAACATGTAAACATTTATTTTGAACAGAAGAGGAATATTAACAATGGGTTTTTCATGATTAGTTTGCCCTAGGCACTCTACTTTTTAGTCCTTGCCAGTGCAGCTACTGGAAAATAAGGTCTATATGTCCGGGGATAGAGCTGAAATCCTCATGGGACATCTCCACGAAGCTCTCCTGGAGGTAATTGGAAAGCCTTTGCATGAGGTTCCTGGGGAGAGCGGCCTTATTGTGTCCTCCGTGGTAGGAAACTTTTCCGCGCCAGGCTATCATCAAGTACTCTGGGATCATTGCCTTGCAGAGTATGGCGGCATACGGCCCTGGTTTTTGCTGGCTTTCACGCAGCATGTGTTCTTTCTCTGTCTCAGAAATCCTCAGCAGAGTGATGTCGCTCATGGTGACCTGCTTAGAATTAGGGGAATGCTACTATTGGGGGCTGCTTGCCTGTTCCTTTACAGAACTGTAACCGGCGGTTTACAGCCACGCGGTGGAGGTGGGAGAGGGGCAGCATACAGGGATCTTTCCCGGGGACAGCCGTGAGGGGGTGGGACAGGGGCAGAGTTCATGCTTGCCGGATTGCCGGCAGCAGGAACTGGCCAACGCTAGGAGCATTGCTTTGAACGTGAAAGGAGGGCACTGCTATAATTTAAGTTTTAAGCAGCCAAAAGTCTACGGCTTACCATGTCAGCCTGCTACTCGAATTCCACTGTCCTGCCCCGCTTGTCTGATCTGCACTGCAAGACCCCAGGCACTGAATGCGAAGGCCGAAAATTCGACCTTGTCCTGAGTGCGCATGTGATAGATGCTGTGCATGGTCTTTTTCACAGAGAAAGACTATGTTCATTGTTCACAAAAAATTATCTTTTTGAGGAATTCACTCCCTTTTTCCCATCCCACAGCTGCGACTGTCTCCCGACCTACCCTGGCATCCCCCTCCCAGAGGCTGGCGCAGATTAGGCGGAGAAAGAAAAGGACACGGGACTATATGTTCTCAGAACTTATGGGCTGCTCCCGAGCCGAGGCGGCCCAGCAGACCCAGTGGAGGGAGAACATGTCGCAATACCATCGATCACACATTGAACGGGAGGAGAGGTGGCGGGCAGGAAGACCAGCAGGCAACTCAAACGCTGCTTGGACTAATGAGGGAGCAAACGGACACGCTCCGGCACCTTGTGGATGTTCTGCAGGACCGGAGGCAGGAGGACAGAGCCCCGCTGCAGTCTCTCTCTAACCACCCTCCCCCGCCACAAAGTCCCATACCACCCTCACCCAAAGTCCCAAGAAGGAGGGGAGCCAGGGGCCGTGAAAACTGTCACTCCACTCCTGCAGACTGCTCAAGTACCAGAAGGCTCTTATTCCCAAAAATTTGATAAGTCCTTTCCTTCCTGCCTCACCCAAGCCGCCGTCCCAGTGTCATCCCCTAACTGTGTAGTTGCTAATAAAAAATATGTTTCTGTTAATTACTGTTTCCATCATGTTCTTTTAGAGGAGAGTGTGTTTGAAGGGTGGAAGGGGGTTGGTAATTGGAGAGGACAGTCACCTTTACCAGGGTACAGACACGGGGGCAGGTTCAGCAGCAGGTCACACACACATTGCAGTCACTAGGCACCCTGGTCAGTCTGTGAGGTGGTTTTCATGTTCTGTGTGGGGGCGGGGGCTATATGACTTTGTGGCGGGGGAGGGCGGTTAGAGATCTTATGCAGCGGTCCTTATCCTGGATCACAGAGCCACGCAGCAGGGGATCTGTAACCGTCCTCCCCCACCACAAAGTCACATAGCCCCCACACACAGACTCCCGAAAAGGAGGAGTGTCAGGTTCCGTTGAAACAACCAGTCCACCACTGCGGACCGCTCTAGGAGCAGGAGCCTGTCATTCCTCGAGTTTAGAAGCGTTCTTTCCATCACTACGCCCTCTCCCCACCACAGTCTGCGTCCCAGTTTCAACACTTTACTGCGAAACCCGTAATAAAGAAAACGGGATTCATTAACAAAGTTCCATTTATTTTATTTTTAAACGTGTGTTGGGGGGGGCACGGGTTATGTAGCTGGAGAGGATACTCAACATTAACTGGGTAAAGAAACGGGGGCAGGTTCAGCTTCTCTTTAAACAAACTTAATAGTCACAGGTTACCCTGCTCACTGAGGAACCTAGCTTTCAAAGCCTCCCGGATGCACAGCGCATCCCGCTGGGCTCTTCTAATCGCACGGCTGTCTGGCTGGGCGTAATCAGCAGCCAGGCTATTTGCCTCAACCTCCCACACCACCATAAAGGTCTCCCCCTTGCTCTCACAGAGATTGTGGAGCACACAGCAAGCTGCAATAACAATGGAGATATTGGTTTCGCTGAGATCAGAGCGAGTCAGTAAGCTTCTCCATCTCCCCTTGAGACGTCCAAAAGCACACTCCACCACCATTCTGCACTTGCTCAGACGGTAGTTGAAGAGTTCTTTTTCAGTGTCCAGGGCGCCTGTATAGGGCTTCATGAGCCAGAGCATTAGCGGGTAGGCTGGGTCCCCGAGGATCACTACAGGCATCTCCACATCCCCAACAGTTATTTTGTGGTCCGGGAAGTAAATACCTTCCTGCAGCCGTCTAAACAGACCAGAGTTCCTGAAAACACGAGCGTCATGAACCTTGCCCGGCCATCCGACGTTGATGTTTGTAAAACGTCCCCTATGGTCCACCAGTGCTTGCAGCACCATTGAAAAGTAGCCCTTTTGGTTAATGTACTGGCTGGCCTGGTGGTCCGGTCCCAGGATAGGGATGTGAGTTCCATCTATAGCCCCACCGCAGTTTGGGAATCCCATCACGGCGAAGCCATCTATGATGACCTGCACGTTTCCAAGCGTCACTACTTTTGACAGCAGTAGCTCAACGATTGCGTTGGCTACTTGCATCACAGCAACCCCCACGGTAGATTTGCCCACGCCAAAGTGGTTCGCGACTGACCGGTAGCTGTCTGGCGTTGCAAGCTTCCAGAGGGCTATGGCCACTCGCTTCTGGACAGTCAGGGCTGCTCGCATCCGGGTGTCATTGCGCTTCAGGGAAGGGGACAGCAACTCACAAAGTTCCAGGAAAGTCCCCTTCTGCATGCGAAAGTTTCGCAGCCACTGGGATTCATCCCAGACCTGCAGCACTATGCGATTCCACCAGTCCGTGCATGTTTCCCGGGCCCAGAATCGCCGTTCCACAGCATCAACGTGACCCATTGCCACCATGATGTTCACGGCGCAGGGTCCAGTGCTTTGTGAGAGGTCTGTGCCACTCTCAGACTTCATGTCCTCACCGCGCTGCCGTAGCCTCCTCGCCCGATTTCTCAGCATCTGCCTCTGGAAAAGGTGGATGATAAGGTGTTGACAACGGCCATAACTGCAGCGATGGTCGCAGCGGGCTCCATGCTCACAGTGCTGTGGCGTCCGCGATGTCACTCACCAGAAAAGTGCGCGAACTGATTGCCCGCCAGCGCTTTCAGGGAGGGAGGGCGGGAGTGACGGTTGGATGACGACAGTTACCCAAAACCACCCTCGACACATTTTTTTCCCCAGCAGGCATTGGGGGCTCGACCCAGAATTCCAATGGGCAGCGGGGACTGCGGGAACTGTGGGATAGCTGCCCACAGTGCACCGCTTCCAATGTCTATGCTTGCCCCGTTAGTGTGGACTCACAAAGTCGAATTACTGTCCTTAGCGTGGATACACACGTTCGACTTTGTAATATCGATTCCACATATTCGATTTAAGTAAAATTGAAATACTCTCGTAGTGTAGACATACCCTAAGTCTGGAGGACCAGCCATTACCAAAGGTACAGAAGTTAAAGTACCTAAGTTAAATAGTACAGGATAATGATGAACTCAATGACAAACTTATAATCAGAACAAAAAAAAGGCATGGACTAAATGAAGAGAAGTGAGCAGCGTGATCTGTGACAGGAAAATGCCTATTAGTTTGAAAAATAAGGTCATTAGGTGGTAATTAGTCCAGGATTTTTGTTTGGCTCCAAATGCTGGGCACTGAGAAATAGACAGGAATGGATCTTTAATACAGTAGAAATGCAAGATGTTTCGAGTTAAGATGGATGCTTGGAGTTACAAGAACCACATTCAGAATGAATGTATTAGGGGAAGTTTGAAGCGGCAAAAAGCTTAGGGAAACAAAGCTTGGACGGTCTGGACATGTGACAAGAAGATCAGAAGAAGAAATAGGAAACAGGATGTTAAATTTATAAGTGAAGGGTCAGAGAAGGATTGGAAGACCCGAAAATTGATGGATGGATGTCATACGAAAGGATCTGATTAACTGTGGAGTTTCTGAGGAGCAGCTTCAAGACAGACTTGAATGGAGAAGAAGGACTTTAACAACCAACCCCATATCAACTGAACCAAGGCTAAAAGAAGAAGATCCAATCAGAAACAATAACCATGTGATCTAGGTAGTCAATAATACACCAAGAATAGTGAATAGAAAATAATCACAACAAGCTAAACTGTTCGGCAAATGCTTGAGAGTAATGAACACTTGTAGAAAGCATGATTGGTTTATGCATGATTCATAGATAAGAGACCTAAATACATTGGATAATTTATTCATAATGATTAATGTGGCAAAATGTAAAAAAGTATATATTAGTAGTGCTACAAAATGTGTAAACAATTGGTCTATTTTATCAAATCAGAAAAAGGTTCACCCTACTGAATGAAGAAAGTCACTTGCTCAGCCTGAACAACCACAGAAACTGAAGGTTCTGACTCATTAGAACTTCCAATAATCCCTCAAGTAGCTCATAGTCTGGTTGTGAAGCACAAGATCAGAGACACCAGTTGTAAACAGGTATTACTAGCCCAGGGCCTGGTTTAATCAAGTTTCACACAAAAGGATTTTCAAACAATTATACATGATACCTCCAATCCTTAGCTTTCCCTGCAGGATTGGCTTCCTCAGGGCTCCTTCTCGCTGTACCAGCCTGATCCAGATTTCAGAAACTGCAGTTTTCTAGGTCACCCCGTTTACAAGATATCCTGCATCTGTTTTCAGAGAGGCCAACTGTACAAGACAGGATGCACATTCTGACTGTTAAATACAGGTAGTGATTCTTTATATTCTGATCCATTAATAATAGCAGCATAGAGAAAATGGGGTATAATTTAAACATATTATTCTACTTCCAGTTAATCTGTACCGTTATTAGGTGTAACACTTTCTATTCAGTTTAAAGCCCCAGAACAAAGAACAAAAAACCAAAAAGATGGTCTCTGCCCCCAAAGAATTTACAATCTAATATAAACTAAAAGAAAAGAGATAGGGGAATATGTCCTCCCTGAAATACGCACCTACTACAGGCCATATAAATACCTAGATAGATGAGGAATATTGATATAATTAAGTATCTTAAATATAACAGAAAATTAGAAGAAATACTTTGGAAAAGTATATTGCTGTAAATAGACAGCTTCTAATACAAGAAAATCCTCTTGCAACTTTGTCAACTTCATCATGTTATATAAAACAGCCTAAAACTATAACAAAGACATTTATATTGTTATCTCAGATATGGTTCCATATAGTTTGGTGGTTAAATGTGATCATATTTCTTTCTTTGTTCCCGCCAGCTCTATTCTTGCATTGGGTAAAAATTTTCCTTGTCTTTCAATTTTATTTGTAATACTTTACCACATATCTGATCTCTTATAGGTAGTGAATATCTGTTACAGATCAATAATGTATATGAACTTTGAGATTAACCGCAACAAGTATTTTTGGACCTCATTTCCCCTTTACCCAGTGTGACTGTTATAACATTATTGTAATTCTATATTTATTAAATAGTGAAAGACTGCTTGCCTTAATTGTGACTACATTATCTCCAATGTGACTGCAGTCCTGAGAAAGGGAAAGAAGTTTTCTCAAATTGTGTGTTAGTCTTGAATTTTTGTTTGTTTTTGAAGAATATTGAATCAACAATATAACTATCAATAGAACTAATTTAGAAGGAAAACAAAACAAAAAACACCCAAACAACTCCTCCCATGCCCCATAATATTTATATGTTAAGGGCAAGTGATGGTAAATTCAAAGCTTCCATAGCAGAGGTCGGCAACGTTCGGCACGTGGCTCGCCAGGGTCAATGGGGGCGGCGGGAAGCCGCGGCCAGCACATCCCTCGGCCTGCGCCACTTCCCGCCGCCCCCATTGGCCCGGGACAGCGAACCGCGGCCAGTGGGGGCCGTGATCGGCCGAACCTGCCGCGTCAGCAGGTAAATAAACTGGCCCGGCCCGCCAGGGTGCTTACCCTGGCGAGCCGCGTGCCGAACGTTGCCGACCCCTGTTCTATAGGTTTGGATATATTCATTTTATATAAAGAGAAACAGTTTAATTGAATACATTAGCAATTTAATGGGAAACAGTAATGTGGCAACAAGCTGGTTAATAAAATCGGGATGTCAGAATTGAATATGTTTAGAGAACAAACAGTAGTTTTTAGTTCTGCCTGTTCAATTCCAAATTGTACTGCTTCCTCGTATCTGGGAAGGTATATAAGCAATCCAATGGCAGATTTTATATAAGCAAATCCAATGGCAGATTTGAAATTGACTTCTTCCTTTTAACTCTGTTTGACCAGCTGCCTCTTGCCTATGACCAACGTGGAGGCTTGTTTGGATTCTGACTGTTTTGGCACTCACTCCATTTGTCTTAGTTACTGTTTTTGGTGTTGTAGATTGTCTTCTTGCAATGCTTTCATTGGACTGACTCTTTTACATTCATCCTTGCCTCTATGTCATTGTGAAGGTCAAAATCTGTCATGCTGCAGTATATGTACTATTAGTAAGGCTCCCTTTCTTGCACTTATTCCCCCCTCAGGCACAGTGCATAATTCCTCATGAGTGCCCTCTGTCACAAAGAAATACCCCTACTCAAAACCACCTAAAATAAGGAGTTTGGTGGCTTAGTGGATAATTCCTTTGACCTTTCACCTCAGAGAACATGGCTTAAGTTCCAGCCCTGGGTATAAGTGAAAAGGGATTTGTGGTTTTAGTGGCATTACCAGCACACAGTATTATGGAGTGAAAAAGAAATTAGGTCACAGGAAAAATCCCCAAACTAAACTTGCTAGAAAAAGCTCCTTATTTAAAAAGAAGGTGGTCCCTCCATTTCAGAACTGAGATTGCTATAGAACTAGTCTGTAAATTGCTTATAACTTTCCTGACTTCTACACAGATGGGCTCCAATTTAGAGCCTTGTTGACTTCATAGCTATCCCTGAAAGAGCATGTTTTCAATTATTAATTATTTTTATTCAATTGAACTGAAGAAGCACCCACAATGTGTGAGCTATTTTCCAAACACACAAAATGATACCATTCTTGTTTCAAAGTGTTTATGATCAGAAAAAAACTGACCCAATTGAGCTCTGCCAATTTAGGACATCTGAGGGTCTGGCCCTAAATTGTACAGAATATTCTGTTTTCAGGGATCATTACTCAAACAGATTATCCTCATTGCTAAAGGGCAAACTTCAGCCATGCTAGACTCAAGTAGAAGTACTCTTTTCCAGATCTTAAAAAAGGGGAGGTGGGACTGTGCCTAGTGATGGACTTCCATACAAGAGTTATGAGAGGTTTTCCTTAGCATTCTATGAAAACAGGGCCGGGATTTTCAAATGTGGCTAGTAATTCTTGGGGCCTCATTTTTTGACTGCTCAGATTGGGATCTTTTATTTCAGAGGAGGACCACCTTTGTGTTGACCAGAAATGTGTGCAATCACATTAAAAATATGGTACGTAAACGTCCAGGGGCCTCTGTTATGGTGGCATAGTGCTTACACTCTGGCACTTGCATAAATGGGATTATGCAGTGGAGTCGCTGTTAACATTGTTCCACCTATGCTACTGACATCATTGGAGAACAACATATAAAAAGGAAGACAGGAGAAGAACATAAAGCAAAGATTAAAATGGTGACTTCATGAACTACATTTGGCACTGTACATTCAAAACAAAGTAGAAAAATTGTTTCAATTTTTTTTTTCTTAGTGTGTATTGCATTAACACAAGCAGCAGCAGCAAGTGGTAAATCAATATCAAGCTTTAGTGATAGGTCTTCATCACGTAACTAGTATAAGGGGTTGGGCCACTGAAAACAGCCTGAAAACATTCTTCCCATCTTTTCCTTTGCTCTTCTTCTGTACTAAGAGTCTTTCCTTTTGCATCTTTAATAGGGCCTGCAGTACTGCTAAAGTTAAGTGTTATAATCCACATTTTACAGAAGGGAAGCTGCAGTTCCAGTGGGTAGGTCTGCACTGCAAAACCAAAACCAAACAAAGCAGTGAGTCTCAGAACCAGATAAGTGTATTGAGAAACTTCCCAGATAATCAACATCCTCTAATCCTTACTAAAGTTGGAGTAGCCAGACCTGTTTTGAGCACCAATAAAAATCCTCGCTGAAACTATCAGAAAACACCAAGCCGAGCCTTACACAATTCATTAACTGCTATATCATTTATATCTCACACATCTCTGTTGAAGAAGCTTTCATGTGCTTCAAAAAGTCATTTACAAAGCTACCAACAAGTCAATTCCAAGAGCTTGTTATAAGAACTACGTTCCCTACCTAGATGAGGAATGTGCAGAATTCCTCAAGCAATATGAAGAAAGTGGCGATGGGAGCAGGCTACCACAGAACTAAACATGGTCAAGACCTAGTTGCAAAGTCTGGGTACTAATCAGAAATCTTGATGTTGCTCAGAAGCCTCCAGCACAGTGAGATTATCCAGTCTCTCCAAACAGCATTGCTACTCACCTGATAAATGTTATAAAGGTGGATACAGATAAAAAGTTTGAAGAAGAGGTGAAGCAGAAATGGTGGCAATACAAACAGTGTATACCTGAATCAAAGAAGACTTCCAGCCTTTCACTACAGATAAAATAAAATGGGCAATCAAAATATTGAAAACAGGTGAAGCCTGTGGACTTGATAACTTCTCAAAACTCTGGAAGAACCTGTCAAAAACTACCAAACAATGGCTCGGCATCTTTCTATCTACAGACACCATAGGAATAAAATATCTAACATCTGGTGCAGAGCAAAAGTAATGGCCTTGCCAAAACCTGAGAAAGACCACCAACTTCCAACAAGTTACCACCCCATCTCTTTGCTAACCTGTGTGTACAAATTACTTAAAAGACTTATCCTTCAAAAAATTGTCCCTATCATTGATGATATCCTGAATGTAATTCAAGCAGGTTTCAGATCAAACCATAGTACCACCTACATTGAGAAGGGCTTCCAGAGCATCCAGAAGACAACCCGGCAGTCTCAAAACAATGGTCTGCCTCAAGGCTGTTATAGCACAGAAACTTCATCCTCTTCACACATGACTTTCCCAATACCACTGCCAGGCATTTTATTTAAGCAGATGACATTAGCACAGGACCAGGATTTCAGTCATCTAGAGTAAGTCCTGAATGCTGACTTGAAAGATATAGCCCGTTATTGTAAAAGATGGTGACTGAAAAGACAGTTTCCAGCTGCTTCCATCTATACCAGGGATCGGCAACCTTTGGCACATGGCCCATCAGGGAAATCCGCTGGCGGGCCAAGATGGTTTGTTTACCTGCAGCATCTGCAGGTTCGGCCAATTGCAGCTCCCACTGGCCGTGGTTCACCATTCCTGGCCAATGGGGGCTGCGGGAAGCGGTGGCCAGCATATCCCTTGGCCCACACTGCTTCCCGAAGCCCCCATTGGCCTGGAATGGTGAACCCCGGCCAGTGGGAGCTGTGATTGGCTGAACCTGCAGACACTGCAGGTAAACAAACCATCCCGGCTTGCCAGCAGATTTCCCTGACGGGCAGCGTGCCAAAGATTGCCAATCCCTGATCTATACCGTACAATGGTCAACAAACAGCTTAAAATCGACACAGGCTGCACAGTGACCTAAAGCCTGTGTGTCTAGGTGTCACTCTGCACCATACTTTGATTTTCAAGCCCTCACTGCAAATAAATATAAACCATCTGATGAGCAAATTAGCTGGTTCTAAATGGGGAGCCAATGCACAGACACTAAGAAATTCTGGGCTTGCCTTATGTTATTCTACAGCAATGTATTGCTCACCATTGCGGCTCAGCTGAATGAAACCATGTATATAACAATAGGTACCATGATACCAAGCAGCCTGGGCTCACTGACAGTCTTGTCCAACATTGCCCCTCTTGACATCCAGCAACAAATCACCTTGCAGAATTTGTTTCTCTTACGATGCAAGACATGCCACATCTACCCCTATTTAAAGATCTGTTGAATCCATTGAGCCACCTCCTTAGCTCAAAGGCACCCCATTTGGACAGTTCCCCTGAGGAACCTCAATATCACCTCCAGGTGGTAAGAACAAGTTTCAAACATAGCCAATGCTTATCTTGTGACAGATCCAACAGCCCAGCTCCCTGGTTATGCTCTTCCATGCCTTCTTTGGGTAAAGCTCAATCACTTCTGATGCAGAGTGATCAGATGTGCTGCTAATGACTATAAGTGGGGTCATTGTGATTTTCCCACTTTGCCACTTCAGCCAATTAGAAGACATGGGTCACAGACTTGCTGCCTGGTTCCTAGATGGACTTGCATAATGCTCTTCCTTTAGCTATTGAATAGTTAAGTCACTTCAACTAATGCGCTTGACTTGCCTGTCTATGGAGACACAATCACAAAACACGTGCTTTACATATATACTCTGCTGTAGAATAGCATAATGCTAGCCCAGAATATTGGTAAGCTTGTCTGTCTATGTAGATGCAGTCAAAGCTGCCATCTTAGTTTGCAAGTCCATTTTTATAAGAGGCAGAATTACTACATGTATTAGATATGGCTATTTCTGTATTAGATGTGGCTAATTCTGCCTTTTATAAAAAGGGACTTGCAAATAAAGAGAGCGGCTTTGAGTATCTACAGCTGTCTGAGTATAAAAAGTGTATATCCTGCTCCTGTCTGTGAAGGGTTAGTCTTTGTGAAGATAGCTGCCAGGAAACCAGTCATTTTTTCATGCATTGCAACAAATCCTCTCAACACTGTTATTTACATACTACTAATTTGTTATATTTGACCATCTGTTTGTGGGTGAATTACTGTAGGCACAATTTCATTTTCTTTTGACTTTCCTTAAAAAGCTTACCAAAATCATTTACACGCACACACACATACACGCACACACACACATACAGTTCCCTTCAGCCTGATGGGGAAAAAACCACACTAGACAATGGTAATCCAAGACATTCATGTTCCAATTTTTGAACTATCTTCTGTAAATTTCTTTAGGTGTTGAAGCAACGAATGGATGATTTTAAGTACTTATTTCAGTTAAAAGCTTCACTTTCACTCTTTGCCATTTATACTGAAATGATCATGATGGGATTCTACGATCTTCTGTGTAAAATAATACTATAAAAAAAGCAAATATTTTTGAACTGCTAAATACCTTGATGTTTTTGGATTTTTTTTTAAGCAGACTAAGATCTCTCAGAAGTACTGTATGAGATAAGGCTGGCTTCCTCACAAGCCTAGGGAACTATCAGTCATAATAGATTAGTTCTTAGCCCTTGGTTCTGGGCTCAATTTATTGTCCAACTGCTCACAAATTCTCACAAAAGGAAAACCCAAACCTTCCATCTGGGGTTTTCTACCCAGCCAGAACTTCCAGGACTTACCACCTGGAGTGAGTGAGTCAGTCTCTTCCTTCCGGACCACTGCAAGAAACTTTCTTCTTCCCTCTGCTCTGTTGCCACTCCACTAAGCTGAGCTATTTGCTGGCATTTATAATCACTTACTCCCTTTCCCTCTGGATCTGATAACTAACCAGGGCTGGCTGACACCGGGTCTCTGGCCCTTAAAGGACAGGCCACTCTGCTATAGTGTTAGACAAATCTACATGCTATTTGAAATCCAGTCAGACGAAAGCCTGCTATACTAACTCCCTGGAAGCAAAATCTTTCAGAAATCCTGTAACAGCAGCCCCTTAGTAGCAGACCTGAAACACCCCTGTGATTTAAATCCAAGTAGTATATAACATAATCCTCAAACAACTGAATCCTAACACTCCTAAACATCTGAATTTGAATGTGAAAAATACAAGCATTTCTAAAATCTCATTTCTATATGAACAGTGACCATTAATCTCTTCTCTTCTTTTCCCAGCTTTTCTTTGGGAAGTACACCATCTGAACATATATCTAAGTTGAATCACCAGTACTAGGGAGCATATTTTGATATTCAGAACATATACAGGATACACACATTTGCCAAGGAGAGGACACAAGGAGCCCTTTCTCCTTCGTTCTAGTATTTGTTTCAGCTGCTATTTTAGCTGGTGTCAGGAAAGCATTTATAACCTCTGCCTTAATATGTTTCCCCCTCTACTGACTGTAATGGGAACTGATTTTTCTTGTGAATACATGACATAATCCACCCCCAACTTAATGACCCATATTTTAATAGCAAGTAGCTTTGGCCAGGTGTTCAATCATAGTCTACTGGTGCACTCCTTGGATGGTAGGTAAGATTGCAGCAATGACCTATTAATGCAAACCTTATAGCTTTCTGCTAATAGGGCTCAGATGTGAGTCTGCCCATGTGATAGTATCATACAGGGTTACCTGTATCACCAGATTCCGGAGGGAGAGGTGGGGCAGCGCAGCAACTGTCAAAGCTGTTATTTCCCTTCTCTCCTTCCCCCAGTACACAAGCTAGTGCAATAGAGCTGGGACAGAGGGGTGATAAGCTGTGGCAATGAAAAGGCTAACACAGAACACGTCACCCTGGAGCAAGAAGGAAGCAGGGAACAGATTTTTGACTGTAAAAGTCAATCCATTGTTGACCTACATCTGGGAGAACATAGCTCTATGGTGCGTCTTACTTGAGTTGGATGGCAAGGTGGCAATGCAGCCTGTAGTAATTTAGCTGCAGAATGGCTCTTGGCTCCATGCTGAAGGGAATTCTGTGTTCCATGAAGCCTGAGAGCTGTGGGGTTGGGAGAGATCCCCCAAATCTACAACCTACCTCACTCCATCCCACCAGCAGCTGCTCACTCACCGAACTCAGAGATACAATTAATTGTACCTTTTTTGTATTCTGTCATTTGTCTCTTTCAGGTTACTTATTCCCACATGATTGCCCTATCCTAGTCACTGTTAGACACTCACATCTAAAATTTTGGCATTTCTATCTAATTCTATTTGACGTTGAAACAGACATAAATCCTAAGATTTTGCCTAGCAAATATGAATAGCTAAACATTTATACATTTTAGTCAATCTTATTGCTGCTCTATGTTTTGCTCTTTAACGAGCAGGAAAAAATAGGGTTATTCCTCCACACTGTTTAGTTTTCAAAAGCTTTTCATGCTTTATCTTAATGCTGGTCAGATATTTTTTGAGGAAACAAACTTTTCACAGGAATTTATCAGTATTGACAAAACTTTCTCAGGTCAGGTCCAGGATGGAATTTGAGACAGAACCAGAGAGAGAGAGAGAGAGAGAGAGAGAGAGACAGCCACCCTAGAGAAGCCAACAGTCCAGTGATTAGGGCACTCACCACCAGGAATTGAGGAGTAATGGGTTGAAGTCTCTCCTCTATAATGAGGCATTGCAGAGACTTCGGGTGGGGGTTTCCTCTCTCACATTTTTTTCATTAAAAAAATGCAAATGGTGTTAGTTTGCTTCCCATGCAGATTAGAAACAGATTTAGAAACGTCAACATTTGTCATAAAGCAGACGACTTGTTTTCTGGTCAGCCCGAAAACTAATTTTAGATTATGACAGCACAATGTTGTTGTCTGCTGTTTAGATAAAGCTCCTTGTGTTATTTGTTCATGCTGTACCAAAGAATACTTGAGTAATGCTGTATCAGTACCAGCCCTCTGAGAGACCTCAAGAAAATAAGATATGTATCTCATGAGATTATTTCAGTGGAACAAAATTTTAAATAATATCAATAAATAATGTGACCCGGAGGTACAGTGAACTGTTCACTCTACCTGTGAGTTGCATGCACAAGCCTGCCCTGGGCTCCTAAACTTTCTGTCACTTGTCTAGTAAGCTTCAGCGCAAATCTGAATGATTCAATTGGACATACTATGACAAGTGAACCTAAAGAAAACATTAAAAATCATGCCTGACATGGCAGGAGTTCTAAACTTTTGTAAGTGCAGAACCCATCAAAATAACCAAAATGAAGGTGACATTGGAGCTAGAATGCAGTGTCTTCCTATATGGGATTTGAGAAAGTAACAATGCCCTTCTGGAATCTCCATATTTTATATGAAAACATTTACTTTGTTTTAATGAGAGAGATTATGTTTCCCTTCTGTTAGAGCCCTGGATTAGTTAAATTGATCACTAGTAAACTGGCCAACATGGTTTAGACAGGACATTCTGCATGAGGCAAAAGGCACTTAAGAGTTGTGGAAAAGCATGGAGACCACTTTTAACGCTTTAGGGAAAATATTATTGTACACTGAGGTAGCTATGCCAATGGTTTCATCCACACACAGATTTTTGCAGCTATAATTTTTAGTTAGGGATGTGATTTTTTTTTACTGAAATAGTTATACTGGTACAATCTGTAGTGTGGATGTGGTCATATTTGTATAAACGTGTCTTGTACCAGTTCACCTGATTCCCCCTTTATACTGGTATAACTGCATCCACTCCAGGGGTTTGTTTACTTTAACTATGCTGGTATAGTTAAGGGGTTAAAATTTGGGTACAGAAAATCCTTAAACCAGGTCTTCAGTGGAAACTTTTTCAGGTTAGAGAGGTGATTTCTTTGCTACGTTCTTATAACAACAACAAAAACCTAGGTGTTTACTTATGTGTCCCCTCTTCCTATTCTGATTTGCAAAAACTGCCAGCAAGATATGACCTTGCTTCTGAAAGTCTGTCTCCAAATTAACCCTTAACTATGTGGTGTTCTATTTCATTAATTCATAGTGGCTGAATGCATGTAATATGGTTACAATTAACATGATCACATTCTGGGGTATACACACCCCTCAAATCCAGAGCAACAAGTATAGATGCAGTTATACCAACATGAAAATGCTTTCCTGGTACAATTTATTTAATTTGTGGAACTGGTATAAGTTTTAAAAATACTTTTTTGCTGCTATAAGCTGTGTCTAGGAGGGTTTGGTGATAAAGCTAAATCAGTATGACTATACTGGTAAATCTTTTCTAGCCTAGACTAGGCCCTAGACCTAACTATTTCAATTTACTGTGTAAGTGCACACACAAAAAAGCCAATACAAAAACTGTTTCAAATACAAGACACATGCTTAACTTCAGTATTTAATGACACTGTTTTTTATTGCTCTTCTCACTTCTGTCTCTCTAGCCTGACTGTGTAGATTGTAAGCTCTGAGGCTCTGATCCAATGTTCATTGAAATCAGTGGAAAAAATCCTATTGACTTCAAGAGGCGCTGGATTGGGGCCTGGGGTGAGAGTTGCATTGTCTTGTCTGTAGTGCATCATGCACATCACTGGTGCAATACAGACAATAAGTAAGGACATAGACACTACTGAAACTCTGGAAAATGCTTAGTCATTTCTATTGAACAGACACAGCAAAGTAATGAAGGGAGAGAGGGGAATGAAAGATTATTAACTAAGCACAGGACCTTCTAATTAACATAGTTATGTATCAGCACCATACTGATTGTAATATTTATCAGTTATTCTCATTTGCTACTTTATGGGCACTTTAAAAAAGGACATGGCATCATCAAAACCTTTTTAAAAAATAGAATCCCCTTATACAGCATTTTAACCCCCAGAGTAAAGAATAAAGACTTATCCCCAGAAACTTTTCCAATCTTGGCCTGAAAGAAACTCAACTCCTCTGCTCTGGGTAATCTTAGATGAGTTCAGAAACAAAATTAATCTTCCAGCCCTGCTGAGTAGTTGAAGACAAATGAAAAGTTGGGTGCTTCTTCAAGAGCTGAATTTCCAGATTAGAAGATTAGGTTATTTCTTGTTTTAAAAAACAAATGTAGACCTGGTTATTTCTTAGGAATAGGGTTTTATTTTTTTTTATTTTTTTCTGTTTGAAAACATAATTCCAAGTCTAAACTAAGACCTTGT
>NW_020664389.1:11340891-11373668 GCF_002925995.2 Terrapene triunguis
TTTTTTCTGTTTGAAAACATAATTCCAAGTCTAAACTAAGACCTTGTTTACACTATGGGAGGAGATCAATCTAAGTTACGCAACTTCAGCTACGTGAATAAAGTAGCTGAGGTCAACGTACTTAGATCTACTTACTGCAGGGTCCACACTACGTGATGTCGACTGGAGATGCTCTCCTGTTGACTCCCTTTGCACTTCTAATTTAGGTAGAGTACAGGTCGACAGGAGAGCGATCCCACTAAATCGACCGCCAATGCATCGATCACTATGCGTCGAACCTCCGGTAAGTGTAGACAAGCCCTAAAACACCACTGAAGAGTTTTTCATTGTTTTCACTTGCAATATTTCCTTCCAAAGATTCGAATTCCTGTTTTTCATAAGTTTCCCCCGAAAGATTCACATTCCTATTTTTCATAACAGTTTCTAGTAAGAAATTTTCCTTCCCATCTGGACCCCTATTAGCAAACCACTTAAGCACAACCTGAACTTGGAGCACAAATAGTGCCCTCACTAATCCAACAGAAGTTCCAAAATATCACTAATTCTTTCCACTTTCTTTCTGATGACAGTTTTTCTTCCCTAGCAAAATAAAATCTAATACGTCTATCTTATTCTCTTCCTCACACAGCCTTGGGGCAAGAGTCTCCCCCCCACCCCGAAACTGAACAGAAGATAATACAGTTGCTAAAATTCTGTTGATATGTCCTGTTGAGGTGACCTTGTGTTTGATCTTCTGTCTAAGTAAAAATTGTTTTAAGTTGTCAGAGGGACTCTCATGCATAAAATTCAGTGCTTCCCTTTGGCCTCAGCTATTTGCCTGGGTTAGGATAGTCCCAGAATGTCTTCTCTCTTTCCTTCATAGCATATTTATCAATTAGCCTGAAATCCACATCATAAAATCCAAATATTAATCAACAACTGAAGATATAAGAAACCAAGGCAAGCAAATTACATGAATTAGAGACAGCAGGCAAACGCATTCCAAGTCCGCTTTACAAAGGACAGAAGCTAAAACACTGTAACAAATATGTGGCCCCATATGAATTGTATTATTTTAACTATGAGTATGCCTACACTGCAATCTGAGTTGTGACTGCAGCTTGAATAGACATACCTGCACATGCACTGTTAAGAATAGCAACATAGATGCAGCAGCATAGGCTTCAGCACGGGCTGCACAAGCCTTCTGGGGACCTTAGGTACATATTCACATTGCTGAAGCCCATGCCACTGCATTGCCACTGCTATTTTTAGTATTGTCATACGAGTAGGTCTACACAATGCAATCACACCTTGGATTACAGTGTAGCCATATCCTATGAGGCACACTTGGAACTTCAGAACAGAAATTGAAGTCAGCTTCCTGCTATAGAAGTGCAGGTTCCTTCCACTTGTAAAGCAGAATCTCCTTTAACTATTAGAACAATAGGACATATGTTACACAGATGAAAAGCTTTGATTCCATTCTCAGGGCAGTGGCATTGTTGCACACTAGTCAGTTCACTACAACTCCTTGATACATAAACAACCAAATCCACAAAAACGGAAACCACATTTGAAAGAAGAAAACTTATTCTTAAAAGTTCAAATCTGAAATATAAGGAACACAGGTCAGCACTCCTTCTCTCCATTATGTTCCAAACTACTCATTTATTTTATTGTTATAAAGTATAGACTGCACCTGTACCAGAGTATCTCTTTGATGGCGGTGATGATATTTAATCAGATCAGTGTGCTAGAACAGTGGGGCAGATATAAGATAATAATGCACATTTAGCTCACACATTTGAATAAGGATTTGCTGCACACGATCTGCCTTATGAAGAATTACTTGTTAGTTACTGCTGGTTGCAAACTAGGCACCGTATAGTCATCTAGAGCCACATGATAGGCCCAGAGGTACAAAGCTTGTCAAACTGCATGTTGATCTCTGGAGAATCCAGTCTGAGTCAGTATAAATGAGCCTTTCCAGGTGCTAGTACCTCTCTGGAGGTTTTACAAACTGAGTAATCAGTCCCCACTGTTCTTGGTTTCTGATGGGCTATGGTCACCAACCCAAAGGAACTGTAGCCAGTCCCAGGCCCACAATGATACATAAACTTAATATAATAAGATCTCCCAAAGATATTGCAGGAAATTGCCATATCTGTCACACCACATTCATGTCCCTCCTCCAATAACTATCTAAGTAGTTCATAAAAAGTGGAACAGCTTCAACAGCAGAGATTGAGAGAACTTCACATCAGAATGTCCCATAATTAAGTGGCTTCGACAGTCTCCTGCAATGTAGGAAACCAAACTTCAAATCTCTTCTCCACATGAGACAGAAAGAAGGGACTAAAACCAGGTCTTCTGTATCCCAGATGAACACCCTCATCACTGGGCTGAAAAGAAAATGAGTGGTGGCACTTTTTCAACTGATACCCATATCACTCTCAGTAGATTGGGAAGAGCTTTATATTGTGAGCCGCCTCCTCCTTTCTTCATACTTTGATGAGCAAGAGTGAACTAGTTAACAATGTTGACATTCAAAGTCTCATCACTGAGCATCTGAAGTAACAACCCATGGAGATGAGTGTGCTGTTGACACATCTGAGGGATGTTGTTTCAGACTCTTCAAATTCAGGCAGACATTGTTGCATCAGGTATGCTCAGTTCACTCTGGCAAGATTTTCTTTGTGACTATAACAGATTGAGACTTACTTTTCCAAATTTGTATTACTATTAAAACCTTATATTTTAGAGCACAAGTTGACAGCTTGAAAGATATAGTGATCTGCTGTCTCACTGCATCCTCTCTCCAATTCAAGTCCTGCTCTTAATTATCAGCAACATTCACCTTTTATTGCAAATTCTTTAGCAATAAGAATTTTTTTTTTAAATATTGCTTGAACAAACAGTACTCCGTGAGGTTTACTTGAAAATCCCTTGACTTTGCTTCATCTTTGCTTTAGTCCCATCTTGTGCACCATCTAGGTCCTGATTCAACAAGGAACATAAAAACGTGCTTAACTTTGAAAATGTGAGTAGTCCTGGTCTCATATATTTAAGTTCTTTGAAGAACTGGCACTTTAGTGTTTAGAAGGCACTGGGAAGTTCGCTTGTTTGGAGTGAAGGCACAGCACTTTATCAATTGCACAAGTAGTTAGCTTAGTCTCTACATTGTTATAGTTATGGCAGTACAAACTCCTTAGTGTGGATGCAGCTTTAGATGCATAAAAGTGCTTTGTATTGGTATAGCTATTCCTCTGAGAAGGGGAATAAGATATACTGGTATAGGGCACCTTTATACCAGTATAACTGCACCCATGCTAGGGGTTTCACCAGTATACCTATTTTGGTTAGGTGCACATGTGTTTTAGAGCTGTCTATAGACCTGGCCTGAGGCTGCTCAGGAATTTGCTAACAATTTGTACTGAAAATGCTCGCACAATACTCCCATACTGACATTACATCATAGATTTGCATAGCCACTCTGATCCTGGTACCTGGTGACTAGCATTACAAAGAAGATGAGAATTATTTGTATTCACATGGGAACTGATAATGATATCTGTTCCCTGGTTTTTGACAACTTATACTTGCTGCTGTTTGTAACCAAGCAGCTTTTGTACTTGTTTTAAATTTAAATCAGAGCCGCTTTGTCTTGAAAAAGCAACCTTTGGATTTAATTTGTGCTTTAATTATTGCCACCTACCAGTTGCCACTGGAATAAATTTTATGATGACCTTATTGGAACTCTTTAAAGTAATTTATTATGCTATGTAACATGCTAATTATAAAACACTGTCCCATATTGATTGAAAAAACTAGCAAATTACTCAAAAGCATGTCAGTACAGTACATCCCTTGGTAGTTTTATTTGTATTTGGCAATATGAGCATAATACTTTTTGACTCCAAACAAAGGAAATGTTTTGAATATCATGTCTGCAAGTGTCTGGTAAAACAAAAAGTAATTCTGTCAGTCTCAATGGGATATTAGAAAATATTAATCTGTCTTATAACAAAATACCATCTATGTTACAGTGTACATATTTTTGATAGCTTAGAATCAGCTCAGAGATCTAATGTTTATTTTTGTATCTTCTTGACAGGATATGATATTTGATTTTCTTGCACAGTATTCAGAATCAAAATCTTACCTTTGCAATAAAAAACAATCCTCACTCATTGGGCTCAGCTCTGCAATACTACATAGGCATTTGTTCATAGAAAATAAAGTATTTAGCTCATTAATCTCTGGCATGAAAAAATCTGGCAGTGAGTTAAAATACATGTGTACTTTCACATAACAGATATGCAGCAGATCTATATATTCTGGCCTTAACTTGACAGCAGCTGGAGTTTGCTAAGAGCTTCATTAGGCATTTCAGCGGGCCACACTCTGGTATGCTGAGCAACTGCAAAACACTCACTTATGTTACAAGAATATTAGTCAGGACCGTTCAATGTATCAAAATTTAATAAGCTCTATGTATTTATTTATATGAAGATTTTCAGATAAGTGGTCTACCTGTGAATACCTCCCTATCATCATCAAGTGGGTTGTCTAATAACCAGCATGTTAATGGACGGCTGTAGCAGTAGAGAAGGCAGGTGGTGTTAACAGTAGCAGGGGAAAGGTAGGAAGTGAAGTAGGAGGCTGATGATGATCACTGCTCCTGTTAGCGCTGACTGCTCCTGCTGCCTGATTACTATAGAGACCAGGGCCAGGCATCGGCATAAGCAGCTGTTATTAGCACCTGTGAGTAGACAGCAAACAGGTGACAGGAAGAGAGGGTCTAGCAAAAAGAACAATTTACTCCCTAAAAGACGGAAGGGATGAAAGATGTGAGGGCATCAGACAAAAGCAAGGGAAAAGGTGGAGCAACAAGAAATCTTTTGGAAAATTGAGGTGGAAGGAGTGAGCTTGACAAAATGGTACTCCAAATAGAGGATCAGATGGCATAACTTGGTCCTCCTGTAAGGATCAGCTTATATGCTCTGAACCAATGATTACACAGTATTTATAGAGAAGTTTTCAGGAGAGATGCAGTGGTCCAAAATCCTGGAGCAAATCCTATCAATTTCTAATGATCAAGGAGACTGTTCTCTTGGTGAATGAGCAGTATATGCACAACTCCCATTATTGTAAGCTCTTTGGGACAGGGACTGTTATTTTGTTACGTGTTTGTACAGTGCCTGGGAATTCACAATAAGGTCCTGGTCTATGACTGGGGCTCTTAGATGCTATCATAATACAAATACAATGAATAATATAATAAAAATGTTAATACTGTAGGTTATCTGCATTCCTCTGCCTCTTTTTAAACACAAATCAAAAGAACACAACCCCAATCTCCTACCAAAGCTGATTGATTGTCTTTACTATAAGTGATCAGGACTTTTTTCCTTCTGTTTTGTATATACTAAGTGGGCATATACACACACACAAATCACCTTTTAGGCTGATTTTTTTCAAGTTTTGGCTCTGTACATTGCATCCATACGGAATCCCAAGCTCTGTGGGACAAGGATCACCTTTCTCCTGTGTTGTACAGTACCTAGCACTGTGGGATCCTGATACTGACTTGAGTCTCTAGGCATTACTGTTATAAAAAACAAGAGGATCTCCATGTGGCTGCAGAAGTCTGTGCTAGCACATCAGAATCAGGGTCTGCATCATAAAATGTTTTGCAGTAAACTCAACAGAATATGAAATTGTGATTAATACATACTTGTACTGTGGTAACATCAAGAGCAATATAGGCAAGTTGACATTGCTTTTGACACTTCTGTATTTCAGAGCTTCTGATAACGTAAACTATACACTATTAAAACAACAATACCACAGTTTTTATTTGTTTGGGTTTGGGAGGGGGCATATTTAATTTGTTTGTATTTTATTTTATTTAATTTAAATTACATTAACATTTTTTGATTGTTTATAGTTTGTATTGCAGTAGTGCTCAAAAACGCTCACTGGGATTGGGACCTACTGCAGTAGGTGCTGTAGAAACATATGGAAAGATATGGTTGGAAATCTTGGATGAGTGGCAAAACTTCCACGGTCTTCTCTGCCCCAAGGAGTTTACAATCTAATTAAAGACCACAACATTCTGAGACGGTGGAGAGGAGTGAAATCACATATATATCATTTATATATATTGAATTTAAAAAGCACTTTAACAATCTTTTCTTATAACCAGCTTAACTTTCGGTCATGGCCTTTTTTTGACCAGAATATCTGTGAATAAATCAAGTGATTTTTATGTTAATTGATACTTAGCTTAAAGATTGCAACTAAATCTATGTACGAAATATGTCAAGCACAAGATGGAAAATATTATCCAAGTATAGCATTTTCCCATTAGTTGAACTAAAAACAGTAGTCAGTATCATACCTTTTATTTATAGTGTTTCAAGAACACATTTAGTTTCAATTCATATTTTATGTGATCTAGGTTCTAAGTGCAATTTTACAAATACTTTGCCTCCAGATAAATTATCCAGTAAATCATCACTTGGTAATGGCACTTTATTTTTCATGCTGATTTTGTTAAATGCACTCCTTTGTAGTCTCACAGTCATGGTCCCATTTTTCTCTGGGAAATTTTCTTTATGAATTTGCAAAAAGAGCTGCATTGTTTGCTGTTGACAGCTTTTTGCTGTGATTCTTGATGTAATCCCAAACAGTTCTCTAGTCCACACCTAAAAACCTCATGGCAGAAGTATGCCTGATTCTACAGTCAAAAAACAATTAACTGAAACAGAACCTAATTTTATAAATTACTGTTAAAATCTGAGAATATGCAGCAATTCCACAAGAATGCCATTTTATTTCAAGCTGTCCTTGAGTAAAAGGCATTTCCATTTGTTCCTTTAAAAAAAATGGTGTCTGTCCTTGGTGATAATAGATTTTAAAAAAATGAATATAAAATTTGACACCTTTTTAGCTATGTTGCATGATCCTGGTTTAGTTGATTCTCATGCCAGTTAAGGAATTCAAAAAGCTTTAGGCACATAAATCAGGTTTGAATGGGGGCAAATAGGTACAGTAAATGACTCATGCATTCACAGAAATTGATCATATAATGTAATATATGCAATAATGTTATGTAGTGAAATGAAATAAGGCAGATTGTAAAGAATTGAACAAGCTTCTAGAGTTTGACTTTTCTTTGATTTTATATTTTTTATTGTATCTGTCGCCTGGTAGTGACCATTATAATAAGATTGTCAACATTTCAGGGATGACACTGGTTTTACACTCTTAACTGTCTGAAACATAGTCTTTTGAGGCACCTGCAACAATGGAAAGTCTGGCTGGTCCAATATATTTAACAAATATAATATTAAGATAAAATAAAAATAGAAAATAATAAACTTACACAATTTGGGTAAGTTGTTCCAATGGTTAATTACTCTGACTGTTAAAAAGGCGTGCCTTATTTCTAGATTAATTTGTCTAGCTTCAGTTTACATCCATTGGATTTCTATGCTTTTTAGAGCTGAGTGAAAATTGTAATTTCCATCTCACAGGACATTTCGATATTTCAGCTTTTGCTTTGTGTAGTGTAAAGTTAACAAAAATGATTAGGAAATATCAAAACTTTTCATTTCAAGTCAGTTTGACATTAATCTGCATCTATCTAAGGTGCTTCAGTTCCTTATCTGAGTTGCAGTTCAGGCAGGGGTGAAAGTGGGCTGTTACGGGCCGGTATGGCGTACCAGTAAAAAGTGCCCACCGGTACCGGCCCGTACGCAGCCGATGTTAACATCATTGCCCCTTTTGCCTTCCACGCCCCCCCTCCCGACTGTTGATTGGGGGGGGGTGGTGTGCAAAAGGGGCAGCTGCTCTGGGGCCAGCGATTTAAAAGGGTCCGGGGCTCCTGGCTGCTGCTACTGCGGCAGCGGCCAGAGCCCCGGGCCCTTTAAATCGCCGGAGCCCTAGGTGGCACGGGACAGGCAGCGTGGATGGCCTGGGTGGGGGAGGCTGACCCCCAGCCCAGCCCAGCCCTTCCGCCCAAGGCCCCATACCGGTAAGTGTTTAATGTTACTTTCACCTTTGAGTTCAGGTGCCTCATGCCCTCATTCTTCCCTATATGTTGTGTACCCAGGTCAAATTATATCCCCCGTGGATCACCACAGTCATGGGATTGCCATGATGCACCTCAAAGTCAAAGGTGAAACTGTGGCTCATCATGGAAAATGTAGTCCAGTCAAAGAGCCCTGCCCACATGAGAGAATGAACCAGGATGCATCCAAACTACAACTCTTGTTAGATGTTGTGGACCCTTAGGCATATGCAGTTTAGTGTTGAACTGACTCAACAATTAATATTTAGCAACATTGAATTTTTTCTGTGAAAAATTTCAGTTATGTTTAAGCTGCATTTTATGCAGGAAAAAAAATGACAAAAATTCCCAATTAGCTCTAATAATTTTACAGTATCTCAGATTTATTTTATCTACTTTCATGTTTTTTATTCTGCTCACCATTTTAATGATTTTAATAAATACATAGTGCAACTTAACTCAGAACTAATTACTGCATTAAATAATGCACAAATAAAATATAAATGTGTTATAATTAGCACATAGTTCATAGATTTCCCCTAAACCTTAATACATGGTGAACTATTTACTATAATTACAGATCATTCCCTACAAATTCAATTTTTTGAAATCAATTGAAGCTGCCAGTAACTTCTGCAGGAGGTAGATTGGGTCCCGAATTGTTAAATTGAAAAACAAAAAGCTTAGGAAAAGTTACAGTTGCAAATATGTTTCAAATCACATCTAGTTATCATCCTAAAACAATGTTGTATATTCATTATAAATAAACTTTAAAATAAAACAAAACAAATGTTGGAAATTATGGAAATGAACAGGAAAGGGATTTAGCCATATCATCCTTCATTGCTCTCTTACCCTAACACAATACCCTTTCTTGTTTTTTCTTGATTAAATATGTATCTTAACATATTGCTGGGTCATAATATGCATCCCAAAAATGCACCTTGTGCATTCATTTACACCTGTGCAAACTGCTGCCATCCCAAATTAATAGCATTTTACACTGTGTTTGCACAGGTGTATGAGTACACGTGATGAAAGGCCATCAAAGATCAGGTTCAAAGTCCATTGTGGCAGAGTTAATGGGGCTTTTGGAATTGAACTCCTGCATTTCCTAATCCTGAGAGGCAACCATGCCACCTTAATTTTGCATAGCACAGGTTTTTTTTTGTGTTTAATTTTTTTAAACCAGTTGTATTATCCTAATTAAAACCCAGGGTAATTCTGGCATCTAGTCCTTTCGTTCTAACCCCTAGACAACACAGTAGTGCTGATGAACCTAGAGGCATTGCTTTTTGTTTTCTGTTAATTTGTTGTGTGAATTTAAAATATTTTAGGGGGCATGAAAGTGAGAAACTGCTAACATTGGCTAGAGCCAAGAATAGTTCAGATATGAGCTATATCAGGTTCTCCAAACAGCTGTGCTAGCACACCTCCGTCCAAAATTGCGAGTTGAGTCCTGGGCCTTTGCTGAACAGATTGCCAGCTTCATGAAGCAGTGCCAAATTGTATGGCAAATATAAACAAACATCCATATGTTTAGAGCACCAAATTTGGTACGTTTGTGACCTGGGGTCTGATTTAAGCCTAGGTCTCTGGAAACGAAAGTTGGTATTGACCAACTATGTCATCTAGTTCTCTTTTAAAGTAATCCTATTATGTAATGAATTAAGATGAGAAATTTTAGTATAGCTGAATTTGAGTTAACTAATCCCTCCAAGCAGTTGGATTCTAAATGAAAATATTTCTGCTGTACCTAGGCCAAGTCTGAAAACATCACAGTATTTCTCATATACACATTAATTCAACATCATTAGTTTACATAATTTTTACCAATAATATGTTCATGCAAGAGGCTTAATTTTAAAACATATTTTGACAAAATCCCCAGCATAATTTACTCACATCACAGCCAAACAGTCAATACACAAGACCTACATTTGTATTAATTGTGGATGCTTCTGAGAAACAGGCTTATCTCAAATTTATAAATGGGAACGTCTGATTCTTACCATTGAACAGCTATTTAAGCATTAGGTTTTCTCTAAGAGCATATGTCAGGTGTGACACTGTCACAGAGATTCATTATGAAAAGTGGATCAACAGCCACCTGATATCAGCACCTAGAGGTGAAAAAACAAGCATGATGAAAAGGGAATGTTTCAGAAGACCTTAAAACCAATTCAGCAAACCAACCAAAGGAGGAAAGGGGAAATTACAATATTAGCATGAAAATATTACGACTGCAAGACATACAATTATGGTAATTTAAAGAATGAAAGGACTTGAGGTTCCTTCTGAGACGAGGATTCAGAGGTGAATTCTTCATGCAACCAGGAGCCTTGCGCTTGATAAACAGTAGCTACTGGAGACTCCAGATTAGGTGTTCCCTCAAGGACTGTTTCCTGATTAAAAAGAAAAAGGGAAAAATGTTATTAATAGCAAAACATAGTTTGTTAAATAAGGTGAAGAATGACTGGACGGGAATAACTGGGCACTTATACCTGAAGTTTTGTTTAAGACTTCAGGCATTCTTCAGCACAGTAAACAATGAATGACCCCATCTAAAAAAGATTATGTGCCATTGACTACCCAGGAGTCAAATATATCACAGAATTATAGCTAATGCAGGTGGGAAAAAGATAACAGGCCATCCAGTTCCCTTTCCTGAAATTTGCAGACTATCCCAACAGACAGAATTCTCCTTCTGTGCTATCTCTGAATATCTCCAGCCACCAGGAAAAAAAATATATAACTTCTTTCAAGGTTTCAGTGAACCATAAGGAAAGCTCTTGATCCTCACTAAAGGTGAGGATAACAAGTTGCCTGCCCATGCTACTAGGTCATCCTAAAAGATGAAACAGAAACACACATACATTTTATCCATCTAAATTATATCTATAAAAGCACACATAAAATGTATAATTTCTGACTGGAAAGGGTATATTTTAAACACCTTCTTAAAGCTACGAGAAGGATAAAGACAAATGAACCATCTATCCTATTACTTTAGCAGTGCTTTTTCAAAGATGGCAAGTCCCTACACAGGCTAAAACTGTCATTCACATCAAGGGGAGTTTAGTCTAAGGACTGCAGGGCTGGGCCCTTATTTAAGCAGATCTCTCTATATAAAACAAAACCAAAAGAAAGACACAATCCTAAGCACTGGGCACAGCTGTGGGGATCAGGGAGGAAATGCCACAAATAAGCCTTTTTGCAGCTCCCCAATCCTGGGTCTGGCTGTGTTCTGTCCCTGTTCTTGGCAGTGTATACAACAGCAACTGGGCAAGTGTCATAGCCGTGGATCACTGGGGAGCCATGTGCTCCAGCTATGCCCCCTTGCTTCTAGCCACACCCCCTATTACAGGAACTAGCAGAGGTGGTGCAGCTCCTATATCACCTAGTGATTTCACCCAAGCCAGCAGAATTTGCAGGAGGCCAGTTATAAGCCCTTATTAGCCCTTTTGCACTACTGGAGTAGAACAAAGGTCAGAGCAAGAATAAGGATCAGATCCAAAGTGTTTATAAGGATGCAAAATGAATGTGTAAAATAAAGTACTGTAAAGGGAAGGAGTACCAGAACATTAAGTAGTGGTTAAAGCCTCAGGATATTATCTAAACTAAAGGTTTGAAATGTGAAATTAGTGGAACTCGGATTATATTCCATGCTGACTGAGTGGAACATTTCTCTGAGATGACCCCAAGGGAGCAAGTGGAATTCTCTAATGTGAAACAGGAACCAAAAGATATTCACTATCAAAGGCTTGACTAAGTTTGGAGCTGACAGGAGAATCAGAGTGGAATCCCCTTTCTAGTATGGTAACTTGTACTCAGAATTAAAGGGGAAAATTAAGTTAGTTAAACGCAAGCTCCATGACTGAATAATAGAAACACACTGAGATAACGTGAAAGCATCTTTGGTGATACTGTATGCCTTCAGAAACATTTGGAATTCTGTAATAGGCCAAAGGTAAATAGTCCTCCAAATGCTGTGTTATTTCAAGGGGAATTTCTGATTTGAATTTTGAAAGTGTAGGGAGTATTGGATGACACTTGTCTATGAATATTCTAAGCCATTCTGAATCCAACACCACAGACTTCTGGCTCAGCAGAGAAAGGAGGCTATTAATTGCCTTACCTTGATGTGTGAAATGAGAATAACTCATGTTTAAAGACAGCTGGAACAAAAAAAAATCTCAAGTCATCATTCTCTGCAATAAAGTAACCTATGAAGTATTTTATATGTGTCTTAAAAAATGAAAGAAGGGTGAAGTAGGGAGATTGTCTTCATATTAAAATATCTGATGTGGTTCAAGCTGAACAATGTTTAAGACAAACAATAAAGAGGGTTTTGGTAATTATCCAAATGGTATAATGAAGAGGCTGTAGTAGCCAGCTCCCATTACAAACTCTTTTTTTTTAGTCCCCTATAACTTTGGTATGGAAAAGTATTTTGTCCTGGAAATTGCCATGCTTATCTTACAGGGAATGGCAAATAAAGAATTTTCTTTTAAAAAATGAACTAGCCTTCCTACCTATCTTAGGTACTGATATGGCCTCCATTACCACAGTATCTGAGCACCTGACAAATTTTAATGTATTTAACCACACAAAAACCCTAGGAGGTAGCGAAGTGCTATTATCCCTATTTTACAGATGGGGAGCTGAGGCACAGAAAAACAAAGTGACTTGCCCAATTCCCTGTAGCAGAGCAGGGAATGGAACCTGGCTCACTTAATTCCTAGGCTAGTACCTTAACCGTTAGATTATTCTTCCTCTAATTCCAGGCTTCCCACACTAGTTAAATCTCCTTGAAAAAAGGTGCATGTTGGTTAGTGTAGTCCGCTGGGGGGAGTAGCTCTTCTCCCTCCAGGTCTGCGGGTGGCCAATCCGCCCCACTATGTCTCCGGGAGTCTCCTGATGTGGAGAATCAGCGGGGCGACGAGAGATGTGAGCTCGGGACTGTGATCAGGGCTGAACAACAAACACAGTTATGGAGCCTGGCGGGGCAGCAAAGAGTCTCGGGCTCAGGCCTGTACGCAGGCTGGGCAGCAACCGGTCAGTTAGCCCAAGCCCTTGATCAGGAAGGGGCAGTGGAGATTCTGAGGGCTCAGGCCTACACTCAGGCTGAGCAGCAAACAGTCAGGCCTTCTAGCTCTGACAGAGGGCTGACAAGCACAGGCTTCTTCCTTAAGAGAGGGGGAGACTGCTACCCACGGATTGGGGTGGCGGGGGGGGGATGCAGGCCCACCCACCCACTGTGTTCCGGCCCAGGGCCCTAGCAGTGGCAGAGCGGTCTGCCACTGGGTCAGCAGGGATCCTGACCGCAAGATTCTGACTTGCTTGCTGTCAGCATTGCAGCCCGGCAGGGGTAGGCTACCCCTGGGCCACTTCCCAACCGCCCCCTCAGAGTGTACCTGGCTCTGTACTTGGGGAAGAAGCTCCTCCATGCTCGGGTCCATAAATGGTCCTGGCCAGTCCTCGGCTCCCTTGGGGTCTGCAGCAGCCTCCCAACTCAGGAGCTCACAGGAGGCATCTGGCTCCTCCAGTGGCTGCCTCTCAACTGAGTTCTCCGGCCCACCTTTTATACTTCCGGCCCCGCCCACTGACATCCGGCAGGAGGCTTGAGCATGGCGTGGCTCCACCCACCAGGGTTCAATGAGGGGCTCCTCCACATCCGGGTCTGTGGGAGGCCAATCCGCCCCACTACAGTTAGAGATTGAAAAAATCAGGTTGTAGTTAAGTGATGATGATTTTTACATAATTTTTCACCAATCCTACTTCCATTGATTTCATTGGGACTTAAGGGTGATCAGCATCTCACAAAGTTTGTGGGATAATGGCTGCACCACACATTTATGTGCAGAGTGCGGGGGCAAATTTGTCTGCCTGGCCAAATGACGGGAACAGTGCTTTATGATTGGGTGGGGGGAGATAGAGAGGTAAACTGCTGCAAAACAGGGCAAGGGGCCAGCGTGACAACACTGAGTCATCCCCTGGGAACTGGATGGGCGGAAGGGCTTAAAAGGGGCAGACCATGCAATGAAGCCCCCTTTTACACAGAGCAGGCTGAGGCAGCACCCACCCCCCCTCCCCTTCAGATGGTGAAATACTAGGTTTGGTCAAGACCTGGTGTGGGCATTGCACTAGCTGTCCCTTTTTTTAGGGGGGCTGGGAAAGTATTTTTCCCTTACCACCAAATAGGTTTGGGTGAAGTTGTGGCTTCTTCACCTTCCCCACAGTGGGTTCGGGGAGGGCTCTGTTGACATATGGCATGTAGGGTGGTAGGCTATATATTGCAACTCATTATATAAGTGTGGGGTGGATGTCCAATACAAGTACGCCATAGGGAAGGTATACCTAAAAAAAGGGACAGCTAGTGCAATGCCCACACCAGGTCTTGACCAAACCTCGTATTTCATCATCTGAAGGGGAGGGAGGGTGAGTGCTGCCTCAGCCTGCTCTGTGTATAAGGGAAGGTATACAGTGACTGGATAAATGGCTTGGAAAAGGACTTAAAAAGGAGGTATTTGTTAAAGGAACAGAACGGGGGAAGGGGAGTTGGGGCTCCTATGTTTGGTAAGGCAGGAAGCCAACCCCCTTTCTTATACAGTAGCCCACCTTAACCCTCCTACAAGGCAGGGGGGGTGGATGATAAGATCCCAGCAATGGATTGGCTGGGGGGAAAAGAGGGAGAGCTGACAGAAGCCCCCTGGGTAATTATTGAATGAAAATGGGTTTATCTGCACTGTACACGTTTATCTGCCGGGTAGTCCCTTACATCTAATAACAAAGTTGCCGCCAGCTTAAAACCATATCAGATGTCTCCTGTCCTTCTTTTGGTATGGGACAATGGGAAAAGACCTTAGATCACTGAAATGCTGTACTTGTGTTTGAGCACTTGATTCCATTGCTCCTCAGGCAGATTGTTTAAACTCTTTGTGCCTGCTTATGCCATATATAAAATGGGCAAAATAATGCTCATCCGTTTTAGTCAAGGGCTTTAAGAACTGCAGATGAAAAATGCCATATTCATCTGTAAAGCATTATACCTATTTTACAGGAGGGAAAAAGGACACCAACAAAAGCTGAATAACTTGTTGAGCATCACTGTGGTATAAATGGACTAGGTTTTAGTCAAATAAATGAGAATTAAGAGTACTCAGCACCTCCTAGGATTTGAGCCCTTAGGAAGAGTGCAGCAAGAGGAGAAGGATCCATTGTAGCAGATCTGTTACATCCCAAAACATGATGATAGTTTCCTAGTCCAGTTTGTAGCAATTTAGTGGTGTAGGCAATTCATTAAGGATCTGACCCAAATCTCAATTAAATAAGTAGCCTTAATTAAGGTGCACATGCATGAGCAGCATCTAAATACTAAACAATGAACTTGACCTCTCAGGCTCAGTGTGAGATTTTCAAACACTCATAACTCTGTGGAATCAATACTAATTGCCTCTAAATAATGATCAGGAACTGCTCCCCAATGAGGACTATTTCCATGCCTAATTCCAACTTTCAAATACCAGCTACTTCATCTGTAGGCCTTAAAAATAAAAGTTGGAAGTTTTATTATATATATATATAAATGAGAAAAGTGTGAGTTTCTTGGGGCTTGTCTACATGGGAAATTAACTTAATGTGTGATTTTGAAGTGCATTGCTAAAGCACATTAAATCACTGTGAGGACACTGTTGTTTAGAATTAAGAGCCTTAATACCACTTACTTTAATTCATATTGAAAGTGAATTAAAATAACCCAAATTAAAGCCACTTTAATTGTGAGTGAGGGTGTTCACACAGAGATTTAATGGGGTTTAACTAATGTACTTCTAATTCACACCATTAGTTAATTTGGATTAACTTTCCTGGATGCCCCCCATGTAGACAAGCCTTTACAATCAACCATTCAGTTTTTGCACAAGTAATTCACCTTTAGGCAGAGCAAAAGCCTGGAAAATTTCAGCCTGACAAGTGTTTGTTTCAAAAAGCGACCAGCAACTGAAAGCAGAAGGTTATAATGGAAACTATTTTACAACCTTAAGCCATAGCAATTGCTACCAGGCAACCACTATTTCCTCTAATAACTAGAAATGTAGACTAAATGAAACTTTGATAAATTAAATTAAATTAAATAAAAATTGTTGTGTTTTATTTTCCATTTTCCAGTGAACTCAGTTCATCACATACATCGACCCATCTACCACATATATATGCCGGTCTAGCAAAGAATAACACAGTTACGGGATAAATTGTATTTATTACATACATTTCACCATTCCACTGATTTTTGCCAGTACATAAGAATAGCCATATTGGGTCAGACAAATGGCCCATCAAACCCAGTATTCTGTCTTCTGATAGGGGCTGGTACCCGATGTTTCAGAGGGAATGAACAGAAAAGGGCAATTATTTTAAAAAAGTAAATAAGGATTTCCTTTAACAATGGCAAATATCTGAGAAACTCAGACAGCCAACAATTAATAAAATAAATGAACAAACAAAAAGCCAACCAAAAAAACCCCAACTTCCCTGAGCAATGGTTTCTTCTTTCCCCATAATATGGAATTTACACTGGCTTGGAGCCCAGAACTGGCAATATTTAGTCATTTTTACACATTAGACAAGTGTAAGACCTATATGTTGTGACCCTTCAGGCCTAGAAATAGGAGCTTGAAACTGTTAGAGAAGGAAGATCCACAGTTTTCCAATAGGAAATGGAATTTTCTTATAATTTAGTAAGTCCTGAAATATTGCCACTTAATAGTATTCTATTTTTTAAGTGGAATGGATATGTTCGCTTTTTTAGAGGTTTCAGAAATGTTACTTATAATTATCTTCTCTCTCAAAGCTTGTACATCTGGACTCATGGGACATCCCTACAAATGTCTGAGAAAAGAACAACAACAGTAGGGCCTAATCCTGTACGCATTGAACTCAATGACAAAGATCCCATTGATGGTGCAGAATCAAGGCCTAAGACATTTCTAAAGTAGTTTTTGTTTGTTTGCCTTTTTCCCCAATAAATGTGATAGGTATAGGAAAATGTGGGATAACGGTTTTCTGGGCACTAGTTTGAGATGACCTGCATCACCCACTCCTAGCTGAGTATTCTGAGGATCAAGCTATCTGTATGGTGCATAAGTGAAGAAGTACAAGCTATACCTCAAGTGTACTGAGGTACTGAAGCATGTTCATTGTGACAGTAAGCACAAAGGAACCAAATCAATGCTCAACAACATTGAATGCTAATAATAATCCTTGGAGTGGACTAGTAGTTTTATCTGGTTTGATATCTTGTCACTTTGACCAGAAGCCATTTTGTACAATAAAGATAAGTGTTATCTAATCCCCTACTGACACATTAACAGAAGCACTGTACATCTAGGGAAAAAAGGAGAAAAGAAAATGAATTTATAATTGAAATGCAAATAAAACATTTCAGGAGTGATGTTTAGTACATCTGTTATTACATGAATGATTCAAATTGTAACAAATACACTGCACAAAGTATAATAATCTTAGTTTGAGAGAAATCCAGTACCCAATTTATTAAACATTTAACAAGCAATTTTTCCCCCTAGCCACTTATTTTCAAGTACTCTCATAGTGACTACAATGAAGATAACTGTGTCCTTGCTTATACAATAGAGCAAGCTTGCTTAACAAACAACTCTTTAGGGAGTGATTTTACCTAAAATACAATAACAAATAATCTCCTAAATGCATAATGAATGTAGCTGTATTGAAAGCATTAAGTTATATCAAAATTCCTAATATTTCTGTATTTAAATAGAAATCTCACACAGTCAAAATTTTGCTACAATTATATTAGTTGCAAATTTAACCCTTTTCCTATCTGTGAAGCATTCACAACTGATGTTTTGTGAATGTATTGGTTATGTGTAGCTATTCATCAAATCACTTGGACAAATAATTTTCAGCCATCTGATTGGTCACACATTGATCAAGTCAGCTGTTCGGTATTTGTCATTTGTGATTGGTCACCTGAGTCGCATTGGTTTTGCTCCCCATTTGAAGGATGGAATTTTTTTAAAACAAAAACAGAATGATGAATAGGCCTCTCTACCTACAGAAACAGATATTTGTACCAATAGCCTTCATTCTCCAAATATTCATGCAAAAAAAAAATCCTTTCTAACAAATAATTGAAGAGAGAAGCAACTAAGAATTCCAACCAATGTTCACACATACTATTTTGCTCCTTTTTACTGAATATTTGTACAAACCAAAATAAAATGTACTTTACTCTTACAATTTATATCTTCTACATAAGTATTACAAATGTTTTGGTAAGTTTGTTTGTTTGTAATTCAATTAATTTAATGGCGAGAGCATGGGACTGACAGAAGTTTTAGGTTCTATTCCCAACTCTGTCATACTCTTGCTCTATAAAATTGGGTAAATCATTCACCTCAGTGCTTCCGTTTACTCCTAGATAAATTGGTAGCAATACTGTACATACATGATGGAGGTTTGGGGAGGCTTAATTTATTATTAATAAAGTACTTTGAAGTCATCAAATGAATGACAGAATATAAATGCTAAATATTATTTACTATTAAAAAGACAATGGAAAGTGAGTCACAATACAAGTCTTTTAAACCACACTTAAGGTCTACTTTTATTTGTGTCTTAACAAATTTATGGGTGAATCTCATCTCTCAAGAGCATGGAGAACTGGTCTAACCTACCAAATTTATTTTCTGACCTAGACCAGGTCAGGTTTTATGGTACCCTGACTTTTGTTTAATTCTGATCTTATTGAACATCTACGGCCATATTCTACAGTCCATTAAGTTTACTTTTTGCTAAGCAAAGTGGAGTTAAACAGACATTCGTTGGAGAATTCTTCATGTGTTAGCAGAATCTCAGCTCCTTCTCCACCTCCACTTCTCCAATGCATTGGAGTAGCAAGCTAGCGGGTCATTCATTTTCCTGTTTTTTATCCATAAAAATTACAGTTAAAGAACCTGAAGGATTTTTTCAAAACTTTTATAAATAGCTTGCTCACTATTGCTTACAGTAAAGCCTTGAATGTTTTAAACTTAGATCCATATAATAATTTGGGACAGACAGAACTCAGAGTAATGACAAATCTGTGATCACATGCAGACAAATCTATGGTCACTCAAAACTTTTCAGTTAATTTGAAATAAGAACCCACCTAAGAAGAGTAGATTTGGGTTGGAGATGATTACTGATGCAAAGGAAAGGTAACCATTCCATTTTAGTCTCAAAGGGTGACATTGAAGCCTAACTTCTCATTTTCAGGAGTGACTTAGGCACTCAGGACTGACTTTCAATGAGACGTATGGTACATTTACACTGCTATCAGAGGCATGACTGCAGCAGGGGTTGTCATACCCACAGTAACTTTAATCTAGTTTAGTGTGGCTAAAAATAGCAGTGAAGATGCAATTACCTGGGCTTCAACACAGGCTGTACAAGCCTACCTGGGACCATGGGTACATATTTGCATTGGTAGCCTGCACTGGGGACCATGCCGCTGCATCTTCGCTACTCTTATTAGCCACACTAAAACTAAATTAAAGCTAGCACGGGTATGCCAACCTGTGATGCAATTACACCTCTGACTGCAGCATAGACATACCTTTAGGCTCCGAAGTCACTTAATGGCTCTTGAAAGTAGTACCCAAAATGTATATGAGTACCCCTGATTTTCTTTCCATATTCAGCACAATTTTGTAGTAAAAGCTTGCTATGCATATTTAAAATCAGGAATCACATTTCATAGGATTATTGTATCATTCCTAATCTCATTCTAGGCTACAATTGAACTGCAGTAAGAAGAATGCAAACTGAATCTTAACTTTTTGATTGTTACAGTTACTTTGCAATTCCAATTCATTACTTTTAAGTTACTACAATATGGCATTTTTAGAAGGATTTTTTTCTTTATTCAGTTGCATGATTTAAAGATTTTCTCTTAAAAATATACTTTACAAACAAATTCTCACAAGGGACTATTATTCCTCATTGAAGTGGCCAAAATTTGCTGTAATCAGTTGTCAGTGCCTTGATTGTTTCTTGTTCTTTTACATATAAAATCAAGTTTATTTAAAAAAAAAAAAAGCAATGGAGGAAAGGATGAGCGATTTTATAGTAATCGGTTGTCAAGGCCTTTTTTAAAAAAAATATCTGTAAACAGAGTTTGAGCGTTATTTTTCTAGTAACAATGTCAGTTAGAGGCTGCAATTTTTTAAATTACATTTCTATACCAGCAAAAGCCCCAGTGTAGATGCATAAAAGCACATTTACAGGTGTAGCTTGTTTGTTTGCCAAACAGGTATAATCTATACCAGCACAAGCATGGATAAGCTGCATCTCCTCTAGGAATATAGCTATATCTGCAAACCTTCTCTAATGTACACCTGGCCTAAAGACGAGCTTCTGCCCTCAGATGTATAGATGCAAAAAAACCCACTACCTTCAGTGGGAGTGCACCACTGTATCTGAGGCAAGAATCTGGGCCTAAATTTCTAAATCAAGAGTTTCCACGTGGACCAGTAGACTTCCAGCTTCAGCGGAGCCTCTAGGAATATGAAACCTGGAGTAGAGTGCAGAGATTTTGTTAAGGTATGTATGCTTTCATTCATTGCGCTAATGATTTCACCTTAACTGTTGGAGCATCTAATTTTCACTAAACTATTTACCAAGTTCTGTGTTCTTTACAACCCCACTGTATCTTTGTGGACCACTTTTGGTAAGGTGCTAACAACTTAAAGGGTATCCAAAAATTTCCAACAACGTGTCTTATGTCCATTAAACTAACACCAGAAACAGAGGAGCAAAGCAATGCTTTATTGGGAGAAATATTCACCAATATTTTCTATAACATTATGTGGCAAACCACTAACTATACCAGTACCATGATAGCTTCTGGCAAATATTTAGATGTTATGTGAAAAATTTTAAATAACCTTAAGAATCTGTTTTTGCCACTTGTTGGGTATAAACCAACCACTCCTGAATGTTTTAATTGTTATCTACATATCTGAGTACAATGCTAACTAGTTCATTATTGCTTACATCACACATTTAGCCTTATCCATTAGTTTGAAACACTCAACTGCACTAATTACCTTTAAAGCTAATGTAAAAGTAATACTGAACTAGCTTTTATCATATCATTTTGGCCTCTAATGGTAACATTTGGTAAGTGTTATTTCTGAGCACAAGGTCATGCTGTGCTAATAATTTTTCTAATGCTATAAGGCAAAAAAGTCCCTCACAAATCTTTGCATCTCTATGAAGCACTTTCAATAGTTGTTCACACTGCCCTGAAATTATCACAATGTCAATTCATTACCTCATAGCTCCTATTTTCTTTGTGTAATTATGTATGAGCACCAGTTGTTGCAATCACCTGAACTTCTAATTGGCAATTAGGAAATCGGAAACAATTTTATAAATGTATGGTAGGAGACAGCTGTATGTTTATGGACCACAGTACTTCCTGATCTCGCATAATGGACCAGGCAACATTTCACCCACCTGCTTGTATTCCTGCCATGGTGAATAACAACAATAATTTTAAAAAAGTTTAATGGCCCAAAGAAAATGAAATATTTTCACTGAATAAATTGAGAATATTTTGTCTTTTGCAAGTAAAATACTATAGTACTGGATAGCGTTGGTAACCTACCAGTTAGAAAGATCTGGGTTATTTTTGCTATATATCTTGCTATAAGGAAGAATGCACATGGAGCATCTGAGAAGATAACTGCACGTGTGAGGCAGTAGATATCATACATTTTATTTCTTTCCATATAATTACCAATTATGAATTTTAATAGAAAAAAACATGACCAACAGCATGTGTGTTTATTCCTGGTTTGTGTGGATTTCTATAATGCAGCAACTGGATGCAAGGTTCACATTTAATCTCACCCTTGAAGTGCTGGTTGTAGAATAAAGATTCTACTACCAGAACATCAAGGATCTTTCAGCATCATCTAGCCTTTACTGAAAGGTTCAAAAAGAGAAATGAGTTTTATCACAAATACTTGACATCTTAGCCTTAAAGCAAGGTACCAACGAATGAGCTAGCTTCCTCTATCAAACTGTGTCAGTGGCACCGTGTGCGATTCATTAGCTGAATATTGGACAAAGTTACTTCTTTAAAAATCAGCATTAAGTCATATCCTGCACCATGAAACAAAGTGTGTTATAATCCTTTTGTATTATTATTATTTTTCCTCAATGCAGAAAATAGTGTAAGGCCACAAGCAGGGCTTTGGTTAACAAAATATATTATTGCCAAAATAAGTGATATAAATGAGGATATGTTTCCATAATTATCTTTCTAGACAGTCTACTTTTACTACGTGAGCATTACAATGGTTTTGTTTTGCTATTAAAAAAAACAAACAAACAACACAAAATTTGAATGTACCAGCTGTACCCTCTATGCTCTTCTCCAGGGCCAAGTAGAGCAAGAAGCAAAACCATGCATCATGTGGAAGTGAGGTTGGGGGTAGGCCAGAGAGGAAAGGCATTTATGTGGCATTCCTTCTACTGCATTGCTGCTGGCAACCCTCCCTGACACCTTACGTGTTGATGTAATGCTATGGCCAGCTGAAGGATGACTGTGCTGGGAAGTGATGCAGCATGCCCCCAACCAGTTAAGCCAAAGCTTCTCTTAGAAGTGTAAATATACCTTGTACATTATGAAGAGTCTCGGGGATACAGGAAGCTAGCATGTCAATAGCAACAGGACAATGAGCTAACCAGGATGTCAGTGGTAATGGTGGAAGCACAGAGTTAGGGATGCTGGTCATGGAGGATGCATGATCAATGAGTATTTGTCCTCAGCATTTTCTCTTAATGACACATCATGGTGAGTTCTGCATCTCCAATGACCTAAATGATAATGTGCATAACTTGAATAGCCCAAGAGTTGTACAAACTTGGGAAGCGGTGGCATCAAAATACACAAGTGATAGCTATATCTGCTACTAGCCATTAAATTATTCCAAGGAGCTTGAGAATCACAGAATCATAGGGTTTGAAGGGATAGCCATTTCAAAGCTACTACAGTTTAACAAAATAAGTTGAATAATTTGTGGCTTAATATTTTTTTTTTTAAAAAAACATTAATATAAAAAAGGAACCCACCACTTTAAACAATATTTGCTACTATAAATGTCCTTAAAGGATTAGACAATTGCAATCAAATATGGCCTTCCCATGGGCCTGAATTAATCCTTTTGCTGGCCTCATGATAATTGGGGATGACACTCCTCAGCTCATCCAAAGTTGGGCTATTTGTTCTAGGCATATTACTACCTACAATATACTGCTGCAAGAAATAATTTTGCATACAAGTCAATTTCGTATTTTAAGACAATTTGATGATAATGCAGTCTCTTCTCTTTCTTGTACTAGCATTTTTCAGGAAAAGCCCTTCTAAAAGTTGAAAATGTGTGTGTGAAGCTAAGGAAAGGCAGTTGTCTAGATCTGTTCATTTGCGTGTGCTCTTCCAGTTAAACTTTAGATAAATAAAAATGGATCCATTTTGTAAAATATCTAAAAAAGTTCAATATTGTATATTTCTTGAAACTTACGGCCCAGCTCCCGCATTCCTAACATCCCATAGCTCCTTTTTAAAAACAATGGAGAGACTGGGTATGCAAGGAATCCAAGATTTTGCCCTGTAACCAAAATATAAACAGAACCTTAGCAAGCTAATAAGAGAGCGTGCGAATAATTTTACAGCCTCCTCCATAACATTATTCATGTTCCTTTTTCTCCAGATACAGTGTCTGCCACTTAAGGCACCCAAATCCTTAATATGTAATGATCTACCATTTTTTAAACTCTTGCCAATTATTATTTGTGCAGAAGCTCCCTGAACATGTGGTAACTGCATAAATTAATGGGATTGTCCAACTGTTTTCTATTCTACCCAGATTTCAATCTGGATTCTAAAAACAGAAACACTTTTGCACTGAATTACTAATAAATTGCTTATTAAGGTTATAACATTACACTCTCGTTGCTTCTTGACATTCCATAGACCTTAGAAGCTGTCAACCATGGCATTTTATTATCATTTTTTGCTCTCCATTTTAGAGTTGCTGTTGCATAGTTTCAGTGATACCTTTCTAATTGGTTTCAGCTACTTAAATATTATTGGCTTCACATCCTCCCCATCTGCTCTTCTAGTTTTCATTCCTTAGTGTTCAGTTCTTGACCATTTAGTACGCATAATTTAAATAATTCCTATTTGCAAATTGCCCTATTACTTGCCATGGTGTACAACTTTATTGTTATATAAAGGACAAATATTGCACAACTTCCCTATATATCTCCATTTTCATTCATACCTTCAAAAATGTTTGTTGACATATACTATTGAATGACTATATGGGAATTTAAAATCTCATCAATCCAATACACAAGCACACGGTATTGATGGTTTTGTGTATGAATGTCATACTTTGATAGACCAAACATATGGATAACGTACCACTGGACTGATATTTCAGCAAAAAATATTTTTGAATATAACTTATAATGTACAGTAATGTCTTCTTTACATATTTACAAGTTTTATCACTGTGTTTAACTTTCATTTAAATTTGTTTAACTCTTTATATGGGAAAGCACACTTTCCCCATGTACAAACTCTTAATATTTCATGAAATTCAACTGCCCATTTATCAGTTACACTCAAGAGTTGTGGGGTACATTTAAAGAATTAATTCCAGTTTGAAAAATATTGGAGATTTCAAAGCTATTTCCAACACTGAATTAAAAGGAGGAATACTTCTACCAATAACATCTCTAGAACTTTAAGTAACGTTTCAAGTGCGGCTACAGTGGTACTCTAAAATCCCAGTCTGGCAATCTATTCCGTACACGCAGACCCATTTGCCTGCACAGAGCCCCAGTTAAGTCAATAGAGTTATGTGAATCAACTGGAAAAGGACAACATTTACTCTGTGTTTTAAGGGGAAAAAACTTTAAAATGTAAGTACCATTCATAAATTATATATTCCTATTTATGAAACCAAGTCAAATTATTTATTGAAATGTATTGAAAGATTCAAAAATCATGAGTAACAGTGTTCCTGATGATTTTATGAATGCTGTTACAAATTATATTGCTACATACATGAGAAAAATCTTGGCTCATGATTATCTGATGACCTTCCTGTGACGAGTAATATTCTGTTTTCTTTGTCAGAGATCAACACTTAAGTCTAGGTAATGTTAACCATTCAGATCGTGTATGCATATCAGTACATCCTGATCCATTGAGTTCATTGAGAACTATTTACTTTCTAGAACAGGGGTCGGCAACGTTTGGCACACAGCTCGCCAGGGTAAGCACCCTGGTGGGCCAGGCCAGTTTTATTTACCTGCTGACATGGCAGGTTCGGCCAATCACAGCCCCCACTGGCCGCGGTTCGCCAGCCCGGGCCAATGGGGGCGGCGGGAAGCGGCGCGGGCGAGCGATGTGCTGGCCGCGGCTTCTCGCCACCCCCATTGGCCCGGGACGGCAAACCGCGGTGAGTCGGGGCCACGATCGGCTGCACCTGCCGGGTCAGCAGGTAAATAAAACTGGCCCGGCCCGCCAGGGTCCATACCCTGGCGAGCTGCGTGCCAAACGTTGCCGACCCCTGTTCCAGAAGGTGAGTAATAACCTTTTTTTCTGGGCCTTTAACTTGATCTCCACTTTACAATTTTATTTTAATTTCAAATGTTAAAAAAAACCCACATCCACTTTTGAAATGTATGCTGACAAAGGGAAGATTTCTAATTCAGATATTCAGGATTTATTTAACAGTATTGTATTCAAGGACATTACTTTGATGAACATTCCCTGGGGCTATTTTCACCTCCCTGTTAAATAGTTTCCATGACAGAAGTTAATATTTCCTTTTTATAAAGCAAGATGTAGATATTGTTGAGATAATTTATACAGAAGTTTACCACCTGCATGTAAGGTATCCAACATGCTATAAAATGTTATCATTTAATCAATTTTAATAAAGTATGTATTAAAGGTAATCTTTTTACATTAAGCATAGAACAATCTACAGCCCTGATGCAGAAAAGCACATAGCTTGGGAAAGAATTAGCTCATTTGATATATCATGAGCTAACTGGTATACTGTAAGAAGGAACCAACAGACACTGATAACATCAGAGAATTTTCTACAGTTTTCACTGGATTTTCTCTGCCATGCACTGATGGGCTATTTGCTCCAATCCTCTCCCTCACAGTCTCCTCACCTCAGCCTCACTCCACACTTGCCCCACTTATTTCCTCTATCCACCTTCACATCAACGTCCCCTATCCCTTCACTTTTCTTTCAGTTTATATTCTCTTCTCTTTCCATTCACTCACCAGAAAAAAAAATGTGGAACTAAAGTGACACTTCCCACTCCCACATAGTTCACTCTGCTTTATTCCAAATGCATTGTAAATCAGCACTTCCTTTCTTCCTGCTAATAAGCTGAATGATTACGTACAAACTGTACAGTATCTCACTATTTTAACCGCTTCTCTGTGTGTGTCATAAGGAGTATTCTAGGATCATGTGTTCCCCCTTTGTAATGGGTGAAAATATATGGAAAGGTATAAAATCTTCAAGAACATATTAGAAAATTGCAGTGAGTAAATTCAGACCATACTATCCAGCCATTAGAAAAAAATAGTAGTAGTAACCAGCCAGTGAAGTGACTACAAATCTTCACAGAAGAAAACCCTAAAAAATGTGGCTTCGGGGCTTGGAAATGTGGGAATATTAATACGTAAAAAACTAATGGCAAAGAAGTTAGAATTTCTACCGATATACCAACAAAAACAAGGATATGAAAGCTAATCTCCCCTAACAGCATATGCCTCCAATCATGTCAGCAATGAAAAGCAGGAAGGCTAAGGAAATCTTCAGTCAGAGTCAAATTTCAAAGACTTCCCATTAGAAGTTATGAAGAGAAACCAAACAAATGTACATAGTTCAAATGGCATAAAAAACAAACCCTGTGTGAAATTTCATACTTATTGGCCATTTACCTGTAGAGGAAAAACAGGAATGTATGCCCTATTGTGATTCAATTTAAGAATGAAACCCTGACTACGTAGTTCACTACCAGGCACCTCAGTAATTCTATTCTCCTATGGAATGAAAAAAGAAAACATAACAAAAGATGAAAATATTTACAAACCAGGAAAGTGGGAGATGCAGGAAACACTAGGTGGTTACAAAATGGCACCTGAGGGCTGCAGCTGCTTGGCTCTGTCATATTTAGATAGCCAACCTAAAAAGGCAAACTGCAAAACCACTACTATAACAAGTTAAAGCCACACACAAAATATAAGGACTAATTAGAGCATTCATGTTCAAAGACTGATTAAAATGGTCACAGAGCAGTGCCAGCCAACTGGGGGGCAATGGTCATATGTCCAGGAGCCCTCCAAGGCTTTATCTGCACTTTGGAATAGTCCCAATTCAACAACCATTATCCATTCATCCATCAGTGTAGCTGCACCAGTGCTGATCCATATGAGTAGACAAGAATATGTCAAGTTTTTGCATCAATTGATTGAGCCAATTGTTTGGTACAAAGCCCAGCGTGCCCTTGGTTACATACAGTGTTCATCACCTGTGCAGCTAAATGGACTGCTGAATGAGGGCTACTCCTAATCGTAGCCCATGGCCAGGCTTGCACTGTTGATTGTACTTTGAGTCTCACAGAGGGAAAGACTTTTACCATTCAAAATGCAAGGCCCTGCTGCTCTAAGGTATACAACTCCCCTTAACAAAAAAATGGAAGTTACATACAAACAGGGCAGAATGGACCCATTAAATATAGAGCCAACCTTTAAATAATAATAAAAATTACTTTATTGATTTTGCATATTCAGGTTTTGCAGAATAAAAACTTGTAATCCAAAGATATAAAGTGCAATCAATACCTTGGGAACTACAAAAGGTGTAGTCATCAATTATATAATGCCAATAGATCATCTTCTTTTTTGCCACCTCCCTATTCAGGGTCAGAAATTCTTATAGCCTTCTTCCTAATCTCATGATCATATGTTAGGCTATCATACAGATTGGTTTCTCTAGTCTCTCTGATTGGTCCGCTGATATCTTGTCCATGTACCGAATGTTTGGTCTCCCCCTGGGTTGTCTTACATCCACAGTCATTGCAGGTGCCATTCTATCAACACAGCTCTCAGATATCTGCTGGATGTGCCCATACCAACATAGTCTAGCTTCCTTCAACTTGTCTTCAATTAGAGCAACCTCTTACAACCTCCTTTTGTTTCCTATCATGGAGTGTCCACCCATTTCATCATCTCAACATCTTTATTTCCATGCTGAAGAGCATACAGATTTCCTTTCTTGTGTCTGGCTAAGTGTCTGATCAGTACATCAAGATTGGTCAAATTAGTTTTATACAGCCTACCTTTTAACTTTATTGGCATCCTTTTGTCCCAGAGAACAGAAGACAGCTCCCACCACTTGCACCAAACACCTTTACTATGATGCCAGGTATCAGTCAAGAGGGCACCATCATCAGCAACCAATGATCCTAGATATTCAAATTATTTCATTCTTCTAACCTCTCTGCCTGTGATATCCTTTAGGGTGAGTCCCTCAGCTACCATCGCCTCGGTTTTATCAGTGTTAACTCTGTACCCAGACTGCTCAAAACAATGTTACCAGTATTCAGAATTGGCTTGCAGGGTCTCACAACCTTCCACATGTACCACTACGATATCAGCCTACAGTGTATAGTCTTACTTATCGCATCTTTGACCACTGCAAACAAAAGGAGGCTCAATGCCGACTGCTGATACAGGACAAAATTTACTACAAATTCTCTAGATCCAATTAGTTTTGACTTCCTCATATGTATCCTTCTGGCACATCTCTCCATCACAAACTCCACTAAACTAGTTCTATTGGTACATTATCATACACCATCTCCAGGTCCACAAAGACCATACCTCATACCATAGTTGCCATCTCTTTTCTCTGAATTTCTCCATGATGATGTAGTACCAATAGATTATAGCAGGATACAGAAGAAGATCTAGTGTGGTAAAGCTCTAAATATTACCATTTGTGCACAGCTCTGAGTAGGGAAGCACCACTCATCCAAGCTGGCAGTACTCCCTGTGCTGTGCATAGTGCTCTGCACTATAGGATATTGTAAACCTGCCTCCTCTCTCCACACACTGGTATGATAAGCTTGCTATGTAGGCTGATTAAGGTGCTGGGTCATAGCCCTACCTCCTCCCCCAAACTCTTTGGGGGTGATTTACACCCTTGGGGGCAAACACAGAGAACAGCCTTTATGCTCTCTGCCTCTTTCCCCATGCCCACCTCTCCATGTGGCCCCAATATGATGGCCAGGCACAATCTGGCCTTAACACCCCTGGCACTCTCATAACACGTAAACATTGCAGCAAGGTGTGTGCTGACATTTCTGCACGCTACAAAATAAAAATAAATGTTGTTAAATTGTAAGAGACTATTTAATTCTGTTGACCAAAAAACATCTGTTTACAAAAACAAACCAACACATAAATGCACACCTTTCTCCTAATCTATATTATAGCAATTGTGTGTGAGCAAGACAAGTAAGGCAAACCTGCATAGAAATTTAGAACAACATTCTCAGGTACTAATTTTATTGCACAGAAAAAAAAACCACATTTTTTAAATGCAGGAGAGCCAAACAAGAATGGTAGAAATGTGAACATAGAAGCCAAGACAGCCCCACAGCTGCATGCCCCTAACAACATCTCCAGATGCACCTCTGTTGCCTGCCAATAGAAGAATTAGTAAAGGAGCCAACAGAGGTGACACCAAGGAGTTAGCAACAGACCCAGATGCTGCTGCTAGACCACACAGTTCAGATTTTGGCATCTGGTCTCTACTTTTGCCAAATATGCCCTGTTTGTTTCCACAGCTGTTAAATGTGTTTGCTAGAAAAGGAAGAAGACAGAACAGTAAGAGATATGCCAATGACTGTGGGAGGCAGTATGAAGCCAACATGCCATTTTCTCCCAGATAACAATTTGCTTTAGAAATATATTGTTTCTTACTAGGACAAGTCTGAGGTATGCTGCATGAACCTCATGCATAAATTATATTTATGTTTACATCTTCAAAACACTATAGGCAATTATAATGGGGTTAGGAATACACCTGCCATAAACAAAACTTTTTTTTCACCATATACATTTTAAATTACCTTGTAATAATCAACTCCACCCAGCAGAGAAAATTAATTCATGTGAAGTGAAATCTACAGTAATGGTTTCAATTTATCTGAAGGGAAGGGGATGCAAAATTAATCAATCTCATTAAATTATGTAACACACCACATAAGCACTTATGCCTAATGTGTTGAGCTATCACGATATTTCATGCAACACAGCAATAAAATCAACAAAATGATAACTAATGCAATAGAACACATAACAGGAAAAAATAGTCTTTTGAAGATATTCTTCCTGTTTAGCCTTTTTTGAATTTTGTTTGTTTGTGTGTTTTTGTTTTTTAAATCTTATTTTGTGTGGGGAAGGGCAGGAAAATGCTGCATCCTCTTAGGTTTCAACAAATGTATGGAGCCAAATTCTGACCCTAGCTAAATCCTAGGAACTCCATTGACTTCAATGGTGTTGCAAGAGTGCAGCTGGTCCTTGGTTATTAGAATAGTTGACCCTGTTTTACACCCTGTGAAACCCAATTGAGGCTAATAGAGTTGCTCAGAAGTCATATTGGGGTTGAATTTGGCCCTTTATCAGAGAAATAATGATTCACTGAAGCACATTTTCTCTTCAATTGGCAAAGAGCATAAATAATTCAAAATACAAATATGGCATAAAAGTTGACTGCCATACAAACGATTGCAAAAACTTACAGCTTAAACAAAACTCAAATATCTTTGGTATTACAAGGACGTCAACTTGAATTCTACTCAATAAAAAAAAAAGTTGTCATTATAGATATTTCACCCGCTCCTAATTTTCTCTGACAATTTTTGCAGTTTTACAATTATATATTTTCTTAAAATGTTTCTTTCCCATTACTGCATGAAAACCCTACACAAATAGCAAAGGAAACAGTGAAGTTGACTGCACACAAAGCACTGTGAAATACACAATGTAAACAAACTGGAAAAAAAATCAAGAACTCTCCCCCCCACACAACACTCAATCTCTTTCATATGTAGGAATTATGGATTTTGCTTGTTAAAAATAGTGGATAGAGACATTCAGATATTAAGTGTGACAGTTACACTGATAGTGTCCATTTTTTACAGAAGATAGACATTATGGGATTTCCTTGCACCTATAAAATCAAAAACAGATTAAGTCAGGGGTGGGCAAACTACAGCCTGGGGGCTGCATCCGGCCCTTCAGATGTTTTAATCCAGCCCTCGAGCTCCCTCTGGGGAGCAGGGTCGGGGGCTTGCCCCACTCCACGTGTACCATGGCTCCGCCCGGCTCCTGGAAGCGGTGGCATGTTCCCTCCTCAAGCTCCTACATGTAGGGGCAGCCAATGGGCTCCGCATGCTGCCCCCGCAGCTCCCATTGGCTGGGAACCACGGCCAATGGGAGCTGTAGGGGCGGCGCCTGCAGACGGGACAGCATGCAGAGCTGTCTGGCCACGCCTCTGCATAGGAGCCAGAAGGGGGACATGCTGCTGCTTCTTGGAGCTGCTTGAGGTAAGCGCAGCCCGGAGCCTGCACCCCGACCCACTCCCATGCCCCAACCCCCTGCCCCAGCCCTGATCCCCCTCCTGCCCTCTGAACCCCTTGGTCCCCGCCCAGAGCACCTTCCTGCACTGCAAACCCTCATCCTCAGCTCCACCCCAGAGCCTGCACCCACAGCCAGAGTCTTCACCCCAACCCCCTGCCCCAGCCCGGAGCCCCTTCCTGCACACTAAGCTCCTCATTTCTGGACCCACCACAGAGCCCGCACCCCCAGCCAGAGCCCTCGCCCCCTCCCTCACCCCAACCCCCAATTTCATGAGCATACTATTTCCATACCCAGATGTGGCCCTCAGGCCAAAAAGTTTGCCCACCCCTGGATTATGACATTCACACTATAAACTTGTGCCTAGGCTCCAACTGATGGAGACATGTCATTATATCAGAATCTCAGCTCTCAATTAAAAAAAAAATGTTTTGTGGTTGAAAAAAAAAAAAAGCTTGAAAATGTGCCTGCAAGCAGCCTGAAACAACGTCTCATGCGGTGAACTGTCCCATCCATTTCAGAGTGGTGTTAATTTCAAGGCTAACACCATCCAACAGAGGACTGTGTGCTGCAGGAGACAAAGATTGCAGATGGCCTAACCCACGTACCAAAACATATACATCCCAGCTGCTGGGGTAAATACCAAGGAAAGGCCACTACTCCCACCAAGTGTCTCTGAAAGGGAGAGGGGACTCCCTTCTGCTCCAAAGGAGATAGGAAACCCTGTCATAGCTCTCATTTGAGGAGGCAGCTCCATGTCACTGCCCTGCCTCTCCATAAAATGAGGGGAACGCTGCTCCCTGCCACTCCAAAGGGGGAGGAGTGCCATAGCACAGTGAGGAAGCCGCAGAATGGGAGCCATAGTGGGCGATGAGTTGTACAGTGCTGAGGGCTACATCAAGAAAGATTGGCCACTCCGACAGTCATTGGAGCCTGGGA
>NW_020664389.1:11374068-11384276 GCF_002925995.2 Terrapene triunguis
ATCTCTGAAGCAGACGACTTCTCAAAAATTGTAGACCAGTGTTATTGGTAGAAGTATTCCTTCTTTTAATTCAGTGTTGGAAATAGCTTTGAAATCTCCAATATTTTTCAAACTGTAATTAATTCTTTAAATGTGCCCCACAACTCTTGAGTGTAACTGATAAATGGGCAGTTGAATTTCAGGAGGTCTAGTTCTCTGAGGCTCAATCCAGGTAAAACAGAGGTGACACTGATGGTTTGGAAAACGATTAGAAAATAGGTTTATAGATATAGCAAGGATTATATCTATTCCTGTGACTGAGTAAATATGTTCACTGATTGTCAAGCATTTTCAGATTCACTACTAGAACTCCAGCTAGATTCCCAATCACTCTTGGATATTCAAACTGAGGCTGATGTAGACAGCCTTTTTGAACCGTTAAACCGGATATCACACTATTGATATTCCTTGATCTGCAATGGCTGCCAATTCATTTCTAGGTGGAGATTAAGTTGTTGGTTTAGATGTATCAAACTTTAAATGGCACAGGATCTGCCCTCTTTCCCTGTGTAATACTGATACAAATGGCCTCAGTAGAGTTATCATGATGAAGCCTTTAAAAAAAAAGCCTTTAAAAGGGCAGGTGATTTTTAATATGACAGATTCCATACGGGCTGCTTAACTTTGAAATTCACCCCTCCATTTGTTTAGAAAGAGCCTGAATTTCTTGATCTTCCAAGCGCAATGGAAAGCTAGTTTTATATTATTCAGTGAAGCAGGGATGCCGGTTAGTTGGTACTTGATGATGGATTATTTTCTACAACCCTTCTGGAGATGATGGGTTGACTGGTGTGTGGAGAGTGTGTCAAGGGGGTTATGTTGGTTCTTTTTTAAGGCAAGAATTGTATTTTTGAGGTAATGTCCAGGGCCGGCTCCAGGGTTTTGGCCGCCCCAAGCAGTCAAAAAAAAAAAAAAAAGCCGCGATTGCGATCTGCGGCTGCAATTCGGCAGGAGGTCCTTCGCTCCGAGGCGGAGTGAGGGACCGTCCGCGGAATTGCTGCTGAATACCTGGACATGCCGCCCTTCTCCGCAGCGGCCGCCCCAAGCACCTGCTTGACAAGCTGGTGCCTGGAGCCGGCCCTGGTAATGTCACAAAGCCTCTATATCCTGGCATAGGAATCCTTTTATAGGTTTATAAACTGAAATAAATGAATAAATATTTAATTCCCATTTTGAAACCTTCATTGCCACTTTGCCTTAACTACATCCACATATAATAGAAATGGATGTATTAATCCATAACTAGTCTAAGCAGATCCATAGGCGGAACCGGTGACTCATAGCTAGCACTTCAGCACTTTATCCTTCTTCAGCTAAAGTACAAATTTGAGCAGTGTACTAATCTGCACAGAGTGGTACCTAAGAGTTCTGAGGTAGTTTAGCTGGTACTAAGCCACACAACTGTAAAAAGACTGGGCTAAAAAAAATGCTATATGAAATATCTCTAGCCCAAATCATTCTAATGTTTCTACTCTACTAGAATGTTGATTAGGAGTTGAAACTTTAGGGAAAGTAGAGATCGAACCTGCCCGTTGCAAAAAAATAAACTGTATGTTTTGTTTCATTTCCCTCTTCCGCTGATGTTTGGGGTAGGGACAATACCAAATAGATAAAAATTGTATGTTAGTTTTATTTTTGGTCGATGGGCGACAGTGTTTGCAGAATCAGCAAAAGGTATTTCTGATGTGAAATCTTCTAAGGAGGACCCCTGCCACCATTTGATATGCAGCCCTGGTTATCCAGACTGTAAATCTGGGCATCTAATTTTAAGGACAGAGTAGAGCTGTCTTATTTGAAGCATATAAAGTCTTAACTGCCACAGATAATGTCAGCTCAAATTATTATTTCCATTCCAGCATACATTATAGGACAAGAGAACATAAATGGAAATTAAAAAATAAATTCAGCACATATATCAGAAAGCACCTTTTCATGTAGAGAATAATAATGCTTAGAATAGCCTGTAGGCAAAGTTGTTGAGGCAAAAAAGCACCAGTGTCATTCAGGAAACAATTAGATATCATCCTTGGGGAAATAGAGTACTAAAAAGGATATGTCTTGATGGACCAAATGACCTTTATTCATTCTCCAAAAATCTCTCATGTTCTTATAATTCTATTGAAGAATATTTCAGCATTTTGGCCTCAAGCAATGTCAATTCTTCCTTGAATTATTATGCTCACCAGTTCAGTGCTGTGACTGATCCTCTCCTGTACAGTTGCAAATAATGAAAACAATGGCCAGCTCCTAACACCACAGCACCTTGAGTATTTTTATTCAAAATGAATCTTCATATAGTGTATTGTGCCCAGACTGACTAGAGAGGTTTTTTTCCATGCATGAGGGGGAAAAAAACAACCACCTTACTGTCTTAAAATTAACCTTAAGAATTATAACAGTTCTTCCCCTGAGGTACACAGTGTGAGTCTGATTCAGAAAAGGCTTTTAGGGAAATGTCAAGCTAAACTTCCTCAAGAAGTTAGGCAAGTTCCCACTGGTGTTTACAGCACCCCACTGGTTGCTAAAATAAATCTATTTGTCTTTGAATTACGCTGAAAGTGTCCAGGCATTGATTTTGTTTTGATAAAATACCAGTGAAAATGAACATAAAATTATTCATTCAAAAGAGGTTGTCTTTGTTATTGACAATGTGTAAGGACCCTTGACAATGATTTCAAGGAATATTGTGCCCACGTGAGCATATCTATAAACAAATATAAACTTAATAGTTTATCACTACTGATATAGGTGTGAACTGAAGAAAGATGAAGAAATGTAAACGGAACCCTGATATTTGAGACAACTGGGGAAATTTTAGTGCCATCTGTAGAAACAGCGTAGGGGTTATATTTGAGACATGCTTGGTTGACACAGAATTCATATAGGCTCAGGGATAGTGTAAAGATTATTTTTCCCCCTTCCCTATTATCCTGTGAGGTGCTTAGGAGTATCCTACAGGTTGCTGTCCACAATCAGATCTTATTGAAGACACCAGGAGTTAAGGACTCACAGGATTGGCAGTGATAGCATAGGAAATAGTGCATATTGATATCTATCTTCTAAACTGAACCCCTATCTTTCTCCCCCATATATCGCAAATTGGAACTCAGCGGTGAACTATACATTAGGAGTGTATTCTCAAAAGCTAAGAGACTCTGGAAAAAATTGAGTATTTCCAAGCAGTAATAATAAGAGCCCTGGGAAACTCCAAAACATTTAAGAAGATTGTTAAAATAGAAAGGCTTTAATATATTACAAGGCTTTGGCATTTGGAATGAGTAGATACAGGTTATCAAAGAAAATGTTTGGTTGATTAATCTCAATAGACATATCAATATAACTGAGTATAGAAATTAAATTGCTTAATCCACAGCATATTCAAAATAACTGGTCAGATGAGTAATTTAAAATGAAAGGAAATTAATTTCCCCAAATTCTCTTTATTAATAGGTCTAATATACCAACAATCTCTGGCAATTAAGCATTTTGAAGTTGTTGAACCCTGTAAATATTTGGAAATTTTTTAGTACTGTATTACTTTCAAGAATTAAATTGAAGTTAAATGACATGGAAACATTAAACTGATATTTTCAGTGAAGGCATTTACAAAATATTAGTGAACTGACAAATTCAGATTGGCTTCTGAGGCTTTTTTGCAAAAGGAGAATATTTCTTTTGGTTGGCTAGGATATACATTTTATTGGAAAGGACAGCAACATGAAATCAAACTTCCCCTTCCTTTAAATTTTAAAAGGAAACAAAACTAAAGATTCTTGTAATGTGCAGGAATGTAACATTAACATTAGTTATCAAGACTATTAAATTGCTGAAGACAAGGAAAAGATCACCTGGCATATTATGCACTGCACCTGTTGCCAAGTTTCCATTGTTTGCCATTTCTTCACTGCTCTGGGGATCAGATCTCTGAAGAAATATTTTTCTGCATTGAACTTGCTCTGTCCCCATGCTTGCTAATATAGTAACATCATATCCTATTGTGTAAAATTCATTGTCAGAGTTCTTGTTCATTTCACTTTACCAGTGTTTTAAGTCTGCTTTACCGGTGTTTTTATGTCCTTTACAAACACAGAGCTAGACCTTGCAATCCCTCACACATTTCAGTAACCCTTATTCATTTAAAAATAATAGGACTACTTGACAGAACTACTAACATGTGCAAGGGTTGGCAGGATTCAACCTTCCATAGTAAATAGCTTAGAGACAAATTCATGCTGCCTTGGGATTCCCCCACATAAGGAAAATCCTCAACTGGCTGGTGAAACTAACTTTACAGCCCCTTTACACCACTGGAGTGGCACTAACAGGCTATAATGAGGGCCAGGATCTGACCTTTTATCTTTAAGAAAATACAGTTGTTCTCATCAACTTTACTCCAAGAATCATTATTCTGTGTTCATCTGCTGCCAACTGCATTTGCGTTATATTAGTCCAGATACTTAAATTGTGCAAGACATTATACAATTGACTGCTTTGCTCAGCATTTCTTTCAGTTCAATCATCCACATCATCTATATAAATATTTTAAAAGCTGCAATTTAAACACTGAATTTTGTAGTAACTTAGTAGTAAAACTTGTCCAAGGCAAAAATGTGTCATTTATAGCTTTATTCATTGTCCTCTCTATTTTAAACAGTGGGAGTATAATTTAACAGCTTTCTACATATTTATTTAAAAGATTTTTTTTCCCTCTGAACCAGTGATTTACTTTAAATTTCCATTGATAAGTAAATGATGCATACATCATTCTCTCGATAAAGAAACCAAATCCTGAATTAAACCATATTTCTTTTCTAATTTTATGGTAGTAGTTTAAGATGTCCCCATGGCCTTTCTCCTGTGAAGTGGCTCAATTTTGAAGATTTTCTAATACTATTTTAATTACAAAAAAAAACCAAAACAACCCCCCCCCCCAAAAAAAAACAAAACAAAACAAAAAACCCAGGACAAAGCTTTTAAAAGAAGAGAGAATATATTTCCATACTTGCCTAAATCAAAACTGATTGAATGATTCCTTTCCTCCACCCTCCTCCTCCACAAACTTTCTGAAAAAAAAGTTTGACATTTGTGGTGAGACCAGGCATGGGACATATCAATCCAAATGATGCATGAGTAAATTCTGAATATCTGGGAAAGAGAAGTGTCAAATGAAAGGGGATCTCAACATTAACAGCATCAGAGATGCCTATTTATACCTGGCAAACTCAAATCAGAATAGCTACATTCACTTACTAACAGTATAAATTTGGCTTTAAAAGCTGGAGAATGAAGAAACAGATCATCATAATTTCATCCACCAATGGAGTGCAAATTCTGTACCTGTATCTCTAGTTGTTGGATAGACATATGAAGGAAAACACAAGTGCCAACCTCATACTCCATTCCAGTGTGAAGAGGAGCTTAGCTTTAAATCTCCTGCCCAGCATCTTTTGCAACCATGTTACCACATCTTATTGATTATTTCACAAACATTTTTACAAATTGAGCTAAATAGATGCTAATGTATATCAGCTAGTATAACATAACTCGTGAAGAAGATTTTGTATTATATTTCCAATAAATTGGAAGCATTTATACTGTGACTCAGATAAATGCAGCAGAAATATCCCAAATATTCATACTAAATGATGAGTGTCTAAATTAGCCATTAATACTCAAGAAAGATCTTGAAGTCATCATGGACAGTTCTCTGTAAACATCTGCTCAACGTTCAATGGCAGTCAAAAAAGTGAACAGAATATTAGGAACCATTAGGATAGGGGCAGATAATAAGATAGAAAAAAATCATAATTCCACGATACAAATTCATGGTACACCCGCACCTTGAATACTGCATGCAGTTGTGGTCAACCCATCTCAAAAAAAATATATTGTAATCGGTAAAAATACAGAAAAAATACAGAGAAGAGCAACAAAAATGATTAGGTATATGGAACAGCTTCCATATGAGAAGATTAAAAAGACTGGGACTGTTCATCTTAGAGAAGAAACAACTGAGGGGGGATATGATAGAGGTCTATAAAATCATTAATGGCGTGGAGAAAAGTGTTATTTACCCCTTCACATAACAAAAGAACCAGGGGTCCCCAAATGAAATCAATAGGCAGCAGGTTTAAAACTAACATAAGGCAAATATTTCTTCACACAACACACAGACAACCTGTGGAACTTATTTCCATAGGATGTTGTGAAGGCAAAAAGTATAACTGGGTTAAAAAAAAGAATAAGCTATGTTCATGGAGGATAGGTCCATTAGTGGCTATTTGCCAAGATGGTCAGGAACACAAGCTCACGCTCTGGGGGGTCCTTAAACCTCTAACTGACAGAAGCTGGGACTGGATGACAGGGAATAATTATTCAATAAATTGCCCTGTTCTGTTCATTTCCTCTGAAGCATATGGCACCGGCCACTGTTGGAAGACAATTCTAGATGGACCATTGGTCTGACCCAGTATAGTCATTTTTATGACTATCATACCTGCATCCAACTTATCCTAAAATTTACAACAACAACAACAAAATAATAGAATGTATGCCCTAATGTCTGATATACAACCGTTTACCTGCTTTAAACTTTAGGTGAGGTTTCTAAAAATAGATTTTTTTTCCTGACTATGTAGTAATGAGACTTCTGATGAGCTTCAAAGAACATAGCTCCTATGTTTTAACTAAGAAAAAGAGATCTTATCACATTCTTACATTTTCATTTGAAAAAGTTGGCCAACATAGTTAAACTATATTACTGGATGTGCTTCTTTGGAAAAGGCTTGCAGAATGAAATAGGGATGTGAGTAAAATGCTTATTCTCAAAACTTTTAAATGGCCATACTGTACCAAAGGTCCATCTAGCCCCGTATCTTGTCTTCTGACAGTGGCCAATGCCAGGTGCTCCAGAGGGAATGAACAAAACAGGTAATCATCAAGTGATCCATCCCGTCACCCATTCCCAGCTTCTGGCAAACAGACGCTAGGAATAGTATATAATTCTATCTAGGTTCTTTGAACTACCCTACAGAATTCTATAGCAGGGATATAGCCCTTTAACCTTAATAGCATGGTCAAAATTACGAAAAAGAACTTTTCCTCTTAAATTCTTGGGCTTTTCCATAATGATGGGATTGCTACTTATATAGAGAAGAAAAAAAGCATATGAACCCCAAATAATGGCATTTGGAGATTGTGATGGGGTGCACTCACCACTGTGGCACCTCCTGCTGGCTGTCATTGGAACTAGCTCTGCATGTTAGTGCGCCCTCTTTGGGTATTCCCTCACCACTGTCACTCCGGCTCTGGAACCCACATCTCTCCAAGGACTGCAACATCCTCTTCAGCAACAAAGCCCTCCAGCCATGCCACACACTGTGCCCCCCCCCCTTTCCGGGGGACCTGCAGTCCACTATTCAGCCACCTCCTTTAGTGGCTACTGCAGCAAATTGTCTGGCCACTTCCTCATGTCCCAGTATCCTCTTTGCCCTTAACTCAGAGCCTCAGCCTGCAAACCCCAGCAGCTATCCAGGAGCTGTCTCTCACTCCTCCAGTCCCTGCTAGCAGCACTGCTCTGTCCAGGGTGCTGGAAGTTCTCTCAGCCCTCCAGAGATAGTCCTTCCTCCCTGGTTTCCCAGCAGAGAACTGCCTTCTTAAACCCTGCAGCTCCATTTTTATATGGGCCTGCTTGCCAGTGAGGGACAGACGCCCCATCACAGAGATACAAAACAATGTATTTCTAGTTTAGATTTTAACTTTGGCTATAAATGTATAATGCATTGTATTATAGTCTTAATCAAAATCCCATTAAGTCAATGAAAAGACTCCCATTCCCTTAAACGAGGCTAGGGTCTGACCCTATGACCCTTATGGCAATGTTCTATAGAAGTTGCAAAATAGAACCTTTTTTAAAAAGAAAATTAAACCAACCTATAGAATTCTACATTTGCCACACACACACACACACACACACATATATATATATATATATAAATTAAAAGCTACAGATTAATTGCTTCTGTGTGGGGTATGTCTATGCTGAAGCTCGGAGGTACAATTTCAAGCTTGGCTAGACCTACACATGCTAGCTATGATCAAGCTAGTGTGTTAAAAATAACAGTACAGCTGTGATGGTGTGGGCACTGTCATGAGCTAGCCGTCCAATTACTTAGCTAGGATTTCCAGTGGGATTGTACTTGGGCAGCTAGCCCATGCTACCACAAATTGTCAAAGGGATAGGTAAAGCTTCAGGTAAGCTACAGTACTATTGTTAGCACACTAGTTTGATCAAAAATAGTACATGTACATCAAGTCGAGCTATAAATTACACTTCTAGCTGCAGTGTAGATATATCCTAAATTTTCTGTTTAAAGAGTAATTTTTGTAAAATCTCTATTTGTTTCTTCCTTATTTAATTCCATAGTACTTCTCCATATGGGTAGGATGAGCATTGCGTTTCCTGGTTACTTGATATATGAAATTTAAATATCAAGCTACCTCCCCCGCTACACTCCATAGTCCCTATTTTGCAAATACTTATGTACACGAATGATCCCACTGAGTTACTCATGTGTGTAAGTATTTGGGGGATCACTGTCCATGCCAATAGGATTATGGTTAAACTATGCCAAAAGCCTCAGAATAACAGCATGGAAAAAATAAATCTGATAATTGTTCCTTAACAACAAAATTGTGTAACTTCGGGCAATAGCGGTCATGTATTTGGAATTTAGCTAATAATTCTCTTGATCCATGAGCCAGAAGAGAACCCAGTTCTTTCTGCCACAGCTTGCATAAGATCTGCAGCACTTTAAGGACTAAAAAAACGTTCATACTTAAATTTAAGTCAGCAGATTCTGACTGAATATACAGATAGAAGATCTTTGAGATCAAAAGGTACCATTTTATAACCACATTATATAGTCTCATTATATTGTTCAACATCCTTCACGTAGACCAAAAGTACATTATTTTTGAATTGGGCGAATGAAGCAGAGTTTAGTTCTAAATGTCATAATAGTCTAGACCTAGCAAAAAAATAGATTTTCAATTAATAAATAAACTTATATTTACAAATCAACAGTAACAGACAAGAATAGCACAAAAAACTGAGATTTACATACAGTAAGGATTTCCTAGGAGAAAATGAGATAACAGTCCAATTAAGCTGTTACTCTATATAAATTAGAATTCACACATTCTCAACTTCCTTAATAAAGAAGGCATCCAAAAGCTAAATAACATATTTCTTGTTATACTGTATTTCAAACAAGTCAAATGATAAGTTGTCAAAGGGGAAGGTAAAGGTTCAGGTGAGCGGAAGCAGAAGGAAATAGTTATGTAAAATATATTTAATGATAGATGACTTTTGAGTGTTTGCAGAAAAACTTATCATTGCTTCACAATTAAAAATTCATTAGGAGTTGCAAGGCCTGGATAACATTTTGTAAATAGAAGCAGCATGTGAAAAATGTGAATCAGAGTAAGGACTTAATAGAATAGCCTTGAACCATTGCACTAATGCACCACAAAACAGCAATAAACAAACATGTATCCACACAGGGCTAAATCTAGCTTGTTCTACTTGCACAAATACCCCATTGACTTCAGTTTGATTGGCATCATTTGCCTTACTCACATGAATAAGGGAAGTCGGATTGGCCCCTATAACTTGGGAGCCAATTTCTCCATCTTTGCACCGAGTAATAGAACCTTACTACACAAGAAGTGCAGTAAACTGAATGGGACTACTTGCATAGTATGGGAATAAAGGTGGCAGAATGGGGAACTATAGCGATAGAGGCCTGCTCCTGCTCCCACTGAAGTCAATGGCAATATTCTAATCAACTTCAATGACAGCAGGATCAGACTTTCCTTTAGGAAAAGAAACACTCTGGATGAAATATTGGCCCCACTGAAGACAATGAGAGTTTTGACATTGACTTCAATGGAGCCAAGATTTCACCGTCTCACTTATTCCGGATGATATCATTGGTTCTAATAGTATCTTCTCTACCCACTCTCACTAATTTATACACCATTAATCAAGTTTGAAAAGCCAAAATGATTCAAAGGGACATAGACAAGAATGCTACAGGGCAAAGCAAGACCACTGCCCAGTCTGGAGCAGAGAACAGATTTTTGAAGAAGAATAGCATGTAAAATAA
>NW_020664389.1:11384676-11483214 GCF_002925995.2 Terrapene triunguis
TAATCAGTATATAATCAGAAAATACCTGTATTTTGACTCCCCTTATATGAGGTACATCTGCCTTATTCTCTCTGATCACAGTTACAGTCATTGACTTTAAGGTTCCAAGCCTGCAAGGTTCTCTTGCTGATCACTGGCCCTCTGTAGGGTCAACTTAGTAACAGCAGACAATGAAGCTATTATATGAAAACATCAGACAGGACATATGATCAATTGAGCACACTGTGATTTCTAAATTTAAACTTTGATATATACATAGATTTAATAAATCATACAAAATTCAAATTTTCCATATTGTCTTTTTTTGGAAATATACATCCTTTATGGAATAATATCATTATAAGAAAAACATCAAGGCATTATACACAATACATACCGCCAAAGAGAATCCAGTTTAAAGCAGTGTATTTTTTGCCAGATTCCTTTGTAGGAGAATAGTCTATCTGCCTGGGGTGGCTGCTCCATTCTCCATGTAGTCTCTTGTCCTGCATATGTAAATGGGGGAGAACTAACCTTTGGTAATGGTGGTTCTCTTTTTTTTCCACCCTGGTACCAAAACACACCCAGACAAACTACCAGCCAAAAACAATCGATTTGAACACAGTTTGTATTTCTTTGGGCTCAAAGCTAATAGTTTCTCTTCCCTGTCCTCCTCCTTTGCCTGTCATACAAACATATCTCCAATGGGAATTTATTTTCTTTAATATTGTCAGATCCTCTTTACTTAAGTTGGTCAAATAAAATGGCCGCTCCATGTGCAAACCTCTCATTCCCTTTCCCCAACCTAACATCTCAGGAACTGTCCATAATGTTTGAAGAGCTCAGTTAGTATTCAGCTTTGAAGAGTGAAACCCTTTCAAGCGTTACAAAAACATATCTCAAATCTTTATGTAATTAAAAAGAGAGTCTCTTTTGCATGACCTCCTAATTTGAATCATGGAAGTGTAGTATTTTGTTCGCAACTTTCCTGACAAAGTATTTAAAAAAAAAAATCCAGAGAGGACTAAAAGATACATTGGCAGCAGAAGTTATCTTGCAAATGTAGATGCATTACTCTGTGTTTCCACATCATCGCTACTGTTTCCAAGGAAGTTACTGTTTTGCTACAGGTAGTTACTGTGAAACAAGAGGCATTTCAGAGTGGGAAATCATGAAATTCTAGATGCATGATGTGACGGGTTGGATCACAGAAACCCCCTTGGGGCTGCCAACTGACGTGCCAAGACTACTTCTGTCCCAGCTTTCCTGCCCTGGCAGCTTGGGACTTCAGTGCTCTGCCTGGTTTGAGCCAGACCCGCTAGCCTGCTGCAATCCCAGACCCAGGTCTGAACCATGTCCCCTAACAGCTGTAGGCTTAATTGAAAGCAGCTTAAGAAGTATTCCTGTCTTTAACACTCAGATGCCCAAATCCCAATGGGGTCCAAACCCCAAATAAATCCGTTTTACCTTGTATAAAATTTACACAGGGTAAACTCAAATTGTTCGCCCTCTATAACACTGTTAGAGAGATATGCACAGCTGTTTCCTCTCCCCCCCTCCAGGTATTACATACTCTGGGATAATAATTAAAAAGTGGTTTTATTAAATACAAAAAGTAGGATTTAAGTGGTTCCAAGTAATAGCAGACAAAACAAAGTGAATTACCAAGCAAAATAAAATAAAACAAAATGTGCAAGCCTATGCCTAATCCAGTAAGAAAACTGAATACAGATAAAATCTTACCCCCAGAGATGTTTCAATAAGCTACTATCACAGACTGGATGCCTTCCTAGTCTGGGCACAATCCTTTGCCCTGGTACAGCCCTTGTTCCAGCTCAGGTGGTAGCTAGGGGATTTCTCATGATTGCAGCCCCCTTTGTTCTGTTCTACCCCCTGTGACAAGATGGTCGATATAGTATGGTGGGTCCTGCGCTTTTCTTGGTGGGGGGGAGCTAAAATACCACCCCTTACCCCTGCTCTTGGGGCACCGAGGGCCCCACTAGTGGCCCAGGAAGGTGGTAAAGGTGAGAAGCGGGGGAGGGGTCTGGGTTTGCTCCTCACTCTGAGTCCCAGCCCCTCTCAACCCCTGCAGGTTCTTACCCTCTTCCCCCTTGGGTGGGGTACCTTCAGTCCTTAAATGCTGGGGGCGGGAATGTCCCTCCCCTGCTGGGGCAGGGTCTCCCTTACTCCGGTTTTCTGTTCCTCCAAGTCTCACAGCACACCTCCAAGCTCCAGTCCTCTCTCCTTCCCCCTGACTGCCTGAAGCAGGGGGGTTTATTAGGTTTCTAACAGGGCCTTAATTGATTACAGGTGCTCCAATTAACCTGTAGCAACCCTCCCTAGTCTACAGGGAACCACACCTTAATTAACCTAGGGTTTATATACTTCCCTTCTACCACTTCCCACTGCTCCCTGGCCCTCCTGTATCACACCCCTTATATAGCTTTGGCACAAGGCGGCAATCTTTTGTCTCTCTGGGTCCCCATCACCCCCTTCTAAATGGAAAAGCATCAGGTTAAAAATGGATTCCAGTTCAGGTGACATGATCACATGTCAATGTAAGACTTCATTACCCACTTGCCAGCACACACATATACAGGAAGACTTACAAGTAAAACAGAGCCATCTACAGACAATTGTCCTGGTTAATGGGAGCCATCAAGATTCTAAACCACCATTAATGGCCCACACTTTGCATAATTACAATAGGACCTTAGAGTTATATTTCATATTTCTAGTTTCAGATACAAGAATGATACATTCATACAAATAGGATGAACACATTCAGTAGATTATGAGCTTTGTAATGATACCTTACAAGAGACCTTTTGCATGAAGCATATTCCAGTTACATTATATTCACACTCATTAGCATATTTTCATAAAATCATATAGAGTGCAACGTCACACATGTAAGTTCAAACAAAGTCCATAAAGTACAAACTGTAGTGTTATGTTTGATATTCATGATAGGTATCTAAAGGTTTTTCTCAAAAGAAATTCAAGTTCATTTAATCCATAACACTCACTGAAGAAAAGATCTCAACTTTGTCTCCTTTCTACTGTTTTCTGACCATTCCTCACATATTTCTCCCCCATTCATTAAACTTTTATTACAATTTATTAGCTTTTCACATCTGTGTCCTTTTTTTTTTTAATCCAGTATGTTATGTTGGTCTCTAGCTCTTAATTTATTTATTCTTTTCTAAATCATTTTTAACAAGGTTTCACTTTGTACGTCTCATTTTTCTGTCTCCCAACTGCAGCTAGATGTCCCATGTTGCCTGCAAACATAATTGATGCTAATCAGCATACAATTATAACTGCTTTAATAAGTCCTCAGCCCAGCCAGACCAGTGACATTGTGTCAGCTCTTTTAGTTACCAGGCAGGACACTCAGCTTCAAGATTTCAGTATAATAGGATATCAAATTTCTCATGGAGGCAATGAGCTAGGGCTCCTGTGAATGTACTGGCAATCCACATTGTGAGTACTGCCAACCACTACACTGAGCAGCCAATTGATAGCAACCGCTGAGGGAGCCAAATAGCCTAATCTTCCAGCCTTAAAAAAGTGATACAAATAATGTCCTTTTAGCAGGGTGGGCCAGAAAGAACATATCAGTGGGGTCTTCTGGTTGAGCTTTAACTTTAGAATCTCCTGTGCCTAATGGCACATGAGAAAACCCATTATTCCCACTGCTGTCTCTCCAGAGCAAGATGTTTGATTCCATTGTAAGCTGTCTCCATGATGACAACATCTTTGTCAATCATCCTTCAATAGTCCTTTCTTTGTCCTCCACACCTTTTTCCCCCTCCAGGTGTGATCCAGTCTAAGACTTACCTTCTTCTGCCATGTGGTAGCCTGATGGTATGGCCAGACAACTGTAGCCATCATACTGATTACTCAGTCTCTCGTCCCATGCGGCACAATGCTTTTATGTTGGTGATATGATCTCTCCAAAGAATTCCCAAGATCCTTCTTAAACTATGCTGGTAGAATGCTTTCTGTTTTGTACATCCACCATGTGCCATGATTCTGAGGGATACAATAGTGTTAGGATGACAATAGCATTGTAAAATCTTATTTAGTGTGCAGATATATCTTCTTACTCTTCCAGATGTTTGATAAATGAGAAAAAAAACCTACCGGCTATGCCAATTCTTGCCTTCACTTTTTTAAAGAGCTGGCCATTAGCAGATATTGTATTTCGAAGATAAACAAAGACATCAATTCTTTCGTCTCCATGAGTCGCACATCCACCAGTGTTGGCAGCATTCTTTCCTATCTCCATGATCTTGATCTTCTGTCCCTCTTTGATTGCTTCCATTTCTATGCTCATAAATAGCCTTTTCTTTCCAAATTGGTATCCAGTATGACTGTATCATCTGCAAAATCTAAGTCTGACATATTATCTCTTGCCCAAACAGTACCAGTGTCCTCAGTAGTAGCTATTGCTTTTCTACTCACAAAGTCTATGGCAATGCAGAAAAGAAATGTGGATAATATGCAACTTTGCTTTATGCCAGTGACAATCTTAGACCATTCCATGTTTCCATTCTTTGTTCTGACACAGCACACAGATGCATCATACAAAGCTTTTATCAAATTCACAGTCTTTGCTAGAATTCCATAGTGTCTGAAGATTTTCCAGAGGTCTTCTCTGTGGACATTATCAAATGCTTTCATAAAGCCAAGGAAGTTAAAAACCATCTTCTGCTGGTATTCTAAGTCTTTCTCAATAAGTCTCAAGGGGAAAATCTGGTCGGAATATGACCTATCAGATCAAAATCCAGCCTTTATTACTGGAGTACTTTATTAACAGCAGTTTTCATCCTATTCAAAATGGCAATGCAAAACACTTTTCCAGGTAGAGATAGGAGTGTCACCGCTCTCCAATTATAAGCTGTCCCCCTTTTTAGGGATACTGCAGATAACCTCTCTCATCCAATCTTTAGGACAGATTTCCTTTTTCCAAACCATTCTGTACAACCTGCACATGTAGTTCACCATCACTTCTTCCCTAGCTTTTAACATTTCAGCATTTATCGTATCATAGCCTGATGCTTTACAGTTGGTTTATACACTTAGTTACTTCCTCAGAGGTGATTACTTCTAGTGGTATAGGTAAGCCCACTATTTCTTCATACCTCTCAGTGTGTGTTAGTGGTTCTGGCTGGTTAAGCACAGCCTGGAAATATCAATCCAATGGGCTCGCTGTTCTTCTTCTGTGGTTCAGACTGTACCATCCTGAGCCTTCACAATGCCTCAATGGCTTGAGAATTGTGATGTCAGTAGTTTAGGTACTAGAAAAAGTTTTATAGAATTCCCCCCATTATATGCCTCCTCAGCTTCTCTTGCTTTATTTTGCAACCATTATCTCATCTCTTCTGGCTGATCTTTTAACTTCCCTGTCTTTGTTTGCATATTCTTGTTGCATAGTAGCTCTTTTATTGCTCTCTCATTCTTGTTGAATTCTCTTCCTTATTTTTTGTCCTCTTAAACAAGTCTCTATGTATTTGGTTGGAGCTATTCTTATTTCTTAGATCTTTTCACCTCCACTATAATCCTGGCTGCAGCCACACTTGCTTCTTTGAAAAATTGCCACTGTTCCTCTATGTCATCCATCAGTGTCTTTAAATGTTCATATCTATTGCTAAGTTGAAGCTTGAAATGTGCCTTCACTCCTGGATCTGCTAACTTTCTAGTATCAGACAGATCTTCTGTCTTATGTGCTGTTACCTTCTTAGTTTTATTTTGATTGTCCCAATAGAAAGATGGTGGTCACTTCTGACATCAGCATTTGTACCTTTGTATCTCAGTTCCCCAGCATATAAAAGTGGAGAATAATGCATCCTGTCACCTATTCTTTTTCTGTCTTGTCTAATCAGCCATTTATCATACAAAGAGAACCAGGTTGGATAGATCTGTGTACCCCAGACAGAACCTCATTGACCTCAGTGAGTCTCCCGGCAGCTACAATGGTCAGCCTACATGGTTCTCCTTGCAGGACTTAAGCCTTAGAGTGTAAACACTTGGGAGTAATTTCTTTTACCTGGTGTTTGTACAGTGCCTAGCACAGTGGAACCCTGATCCTGGATGTGTTCTGTAGGTGGGGCAATATTATACATAATAAATAATAAGCTTAATGTTGAACCTCAGTATGAATTAATGTCTTCAAAGAATTGATGGACAGAGTTCATTAAATTTAGTCACTCACAAAACATTTAGAGACAAGTTTGCTCAGTCTTATTCTTATGTATGAACCTCAGACACTTCTTAAACTGACTCAGTATATATTAGTATTTAGAACAAATCCATGATGATACATATTAGTCACTAGTCGACATTTAAGTTCATCCCTCCTATTTGGCGATATTGACTTATGTTTTGAAGTTTTTAAATCAAACCCAAACCAGGAAATTAAATATTTGAACGTTTTCCAGAGTCTCTTTTTGAATTCATAAAGATTCTTCATTCTTCTATTAATTCAATGCTCAGTATTTGAAGAATAAGGGACAGAGAAACCAAAACACCACCTGTGGTTCTATTTTATTCTTAACACATCCTTCACTTATTTTAAATACTGCATCAAAGGGAGTCTCTTAAGGTGATCGTCTTCATTGTCATTCCAGAAAAATAATATACTATTATCTCCTAGTAATGTGATTCACATGTATAATAATGCTAAAATCTACTTTCTACTTTATTCTTTCCTCACAAATCTTAATAATACCTGGAAGATAGAGAAAGAAAGTCATATCTGATCTGTATACCCCAACTTTTGTCCAAGATATGCTGTTTAATTAGCAGTAGCCTGTGTTTCATTCAGAATATACACTGCATACCAACTCCTTATTAATATTTTCACATGTACCAGATCTAAATGGTGCAATTAATATACTGTATAAAAAGAGCAAAAGTAGTGCACATTTTTTGAAGTTTTTGAATATACATTAACATTATACAATCCTATAGCCAGTGGCAAGGTACACCTGCTAAGCTTTACAACTGCTTTGTTGTCTTGAATTGGCACAAAATACCTGGGACTGCTCCTGGTAGTCGTTAGACATATGCATATGTGTTTATGTGACAGGGGTTAAAGTAGGGATGATCAGTACAGTATAAAACTATGCCACCTATATACAAAAATATCTTATTGTGGTTTTATCTTTCAATGACATCTCCCTTTTAAAATTACGATAATTAAACTTTTTTAACAAAATTATTATTTAGTTTGTAAATTGTTACAGTCCAACACTTACTAATGGTTAAATCCCTTTTTCTAGTTTTAACTCTGCAAGCATAACTGTTGACAATAGGCAACTTGTCTGTGCTTCATTTTCAACAGCGACCCCAGGCAGGTTTCAAAAAGGAAAACTTTCCTCTCCAGGTTGTCCAGCACTTGCACTTTGTCACATTTGTTTGATTTCCATTTAATTCTCTGGCACACAAGAAAGAAACCAATTGTTTCTATTAAATGCTCCCTCACATTTCAGTCTTTATCCATGTATGATCTGGGAGAGACAGATGCATTTCCCCCCCACAATAGCTGGGGTTTTCCATCCTTTTTCTCTGTCACATTTGACATGAACTTGGTTGCCAGGTGACAGATCAAACAGGGTTTCGACTGAGTGACGTCTGTTATAAAGAGCCCAAACTATCTTTACCTTTTTATAACACTTGGCTATTTTTTTAAAGCCTGGCCATTCTTTGGTCTAGATCCTTTTCTAATATTGCTATTCAGAACTATTTTCCCCCAATTTCTCTAGGAGTTGGCCTTGACTATACCCAGTAGATAGTAAGGACAATATTCTATGTCTCAGAAGATCAAGGAATAGATCCTCTTGCTTCAATATTTCTTTGGCTAATAGATACACCTCCGACAAATTGTGAGAAACAAATGCCCTCCCCCCAAGTCCATAAGTCTTGCATTTAAAAGGACATCCCTTGTTTGGTCCCTAATGTCCATAACCCTTGTTCAACCAGAAGTGACTAAGAAGCATTTGAATAGATAAAGTACATATTTTTGCAAGCATCTATCAAGCAAGAAATCATACGATGATACAAATGTACAATTTCATGCCATGAATAGAACATTGTGAATAGATGTCCTTTAAATATAAACTTTTACCTACCCCCTCTCCCCAACACACACAGGTGAAAAGTCACCATAATTGCTGCTGTCATCTTCATAAGCATATTGAGTCCTGAAGGACTGAAATTAGGATGAGGCAAATCATAGTCCAAACAAATACTAGTATTCATTGATTGTAGAATATCAAGTAGGGCAAATGTGTTCCTTACTTTCTCAACAATGCTGGAGGTCAAGATGTATAGTAATTATTTTGGCACATTTGGAAAACACTCACTACAGGCAGGTAACAGTGTCCTCTGAATTTGCATCTGCTCTCACAGTTTCCAGGTTTGTCTGGTAGGCTTGTAGTTACCAAAAGGTCTTATGTTGTTTTGTTAATTCTTCAATGCTCACATCTGACTTATTTTTTCTGCTCATTGTAGATTACAGATAATCACAGGAACCATTCTGAATAATTCAAGTTCTTGATTACTCAAATATTCTCATGACATATTCCTCAAAGAGTTCCTCTCTCCGCTTTTTGGGCTAACAATGTAGTCTTAACTGGGCCATATGGCTTTCTTACTTTTCCACATTAATCAAATGAATCATTCTTTTGCAAAGCCATGGTTTCTTTTGGGGTCACCTTGACATAGTACATGGAGAAACTTACTGAAGATTTTTTTTCCTATGCTGGAAGCTTTAGATGAAAAAGCTTCTGACCTCTTATGGTGTGCAAGATACCATGATCTCCACATAGACCTTTATCTCTTCCACAAGTGCAGGGCGGATTGTGTAGGCCATTGTGTTCCTTAGATAGGCCCATCTGCTGTTACCAGATTACTTTATCAGAAATGTATTCTGCAATTGGGTTTAGTCTCACTAGTCTAATAAAAAGAGATTGACATTGTGATTTACGAGGATACAATCCAGACTAATGAGTAGCTGTGTCACCCGTACTCTCTAACCTGGGGTGTCCTTTACAATGCTTTGCTGCTGGAGCCTGCAGTCTTGACTGCTTACAAACAGCATCCAGCATGCAAGTCACTCCCAGCTATGTCTGTGTGTGGGCTGCAGACAGCCAGCCACATCTTGGTTCTTACCAGTCTTGGTTATACTGCAGGGTGACTCCAACACACCCCAGTCTTAGATTTTCCCTCAGATCTGTATATCTTCTACTACCCAACCCTCTCCTGGACAATACAACTTTAGATAAAGTCAATTATTTATTTAATAGAAATAATATGCACACAGCTTGCCGTCTCAAACGGAGTTTCACAGGCACTTAAATTTAAATGCACTGGATTAGAGAAAACAATAAAACAAATGTATTAATTTACTTATAGTGAGTATAAGTAATGAGGAATAAAGGTCAGAAATGGTTAGAAGAAAAATCAAGATAAAACACAACTGGTGCCTAACTTAACAAATTATGTCAGATTCAAGCAAAGTTTCTCACAATATTCTTTCATCAGTCTTATTGACCAAATCCTATAGGTCAAGACCCCTTCTCCCAGCATCCAATGAATGCTTCCTTTGTCACTTCAGGTGCCGTGATTGCAATGGGAAGAGAGAGAGAAGGGGGTGTCTTGAGGTGTTTGTTCCTCCTTTTTATAGTGTCTCAGTCCCCTTCTTGGGAAACATTTCCAGCTGAGATTCAGGATAGAAAGAGTCTATGTGGAAGGATATTCCCTGCTGCTTTTCCCCCTCACCTGTTTGAGCCTCCTTTGTTTCCCTTCCTGCTTGATAACTCTATTCACTGCTCAAATGTAAATTCAGCAGAGTGTACATTCCTTTGTTTAAGATAGTTTGGAACATGTGTTAATAAAACCATACAGTGGAATCTTATAACTTCACATGTTGCCACATATTTTATCAGGATGATAATGACCAGCAAATTATGTGTTTTCAATGATAGCTGCAAGGCAAAGATTACTACAATAGTGTGTAAGGTATAGATACAGGTACATTCTGTCACAGACATCTCAAAGGGATGTGATGCAAGACTTTTCTGTTGATAAGGCTCACAGAAAATTAGGATCTGTTATTTATTTACAGAAGTCCAATCAACACACCTATTTATAGAAGTTCTCATATTCCCAAATGCTTGCCAGACACTCCTTTTCTAACTGTGCATATGAGTTTTCTGCCCAGTAAGAGTACAAGAACACAGTGTAATCAGCTTCTACTCAGGCACATGTAACTAAAACAATACCCTATAAGCTGTAGCTATTCACATCAGCACTGTCCCGGGTGGATTTCTGCTTCTTAGTTCTGGTACATTTATTGGTTTATTCAGTTCTCAAATTGCTGCAGTTGCTTGAGGCTAGGCATAGAGAGCTGGGCAAACAGCTGGAAGGCATTACAGGCTGCAATAATGGAGAGGAATAGGGCAGGAGGGCTTCCAAGGAGGAAGAGGAAGAAAGGCATACTCTGGAAGAAAAGAAGAGGGCAGTCACTGGGAGGGAAATGGTTTCTTTCTCAAAGACTTTAAGGCCAGAAGAGACCATCATGATAATCTAGGCTGACCTCCTGCACATTGCAGCCACAAAATCTCACCCATCCACTCCTGTAAAAGGCCCATAACCTCTGGCTGAGTTACTGAAGTCCTCAAATCCTGATTTAAAGACATCAAGTTACAGAGAATGTCCATTTACACTAGTTTAAACCTGCAAGTGACATGTGCCCCATGCTGCAGAGGAAGGTGAAACCCTCCAAAGGTCTCTGCCAATCTGACCTGAGGGAAAATTCTTTCCAATCAGTTAGACTCTGAGCATATGAGGAAGACTCATCAACCAGACAGCTGAGAAAGAATTCTCCTGACAGCACATCTCCAGCCCTCTGGTGGCTAGCGAACAGGGGACCGCAAACAGAGGAGTTTGAGAGGGGGAGAAGGAGATCGAACGAACAAGGTGCGAGTACTAACTTTGGGGTGAGTGAGTTTGTTTGGCTGTTTGTGTCCCCCCCCCTTCCAGGTTATTTCCATTATTTTCAGTTATTTCAGTTACTGGGTCAGTTGGGAGTGTGTGTCTCGGGACTGTTTGAGCCTTTGTTCCCTGAATCATCCTTGATCATCTTTGATCAGCTTCAATCAGCCTTATGCTTACCTTACCACTGTGTGATTAACAAGGGGGTAGGGCTGACCTAGGAGGGAAGGTCTTAAAAGCCAGAGGCTAAGCAACCAAGGGAGTGCAAATAGGGGAGTTTGAGAGGGAGTTTGTAAGAGGGAATAGTAATATAGTTAGTATGGTTAGGAAGGGTTGCATTGCCAGTGCCAACACTGCTCCTGTTTCCTCCACCTGTGCCTGTATCCAGACAGACAACATAACCATGGATGCCTCTATCCAGATCCTGGTGTGGACTTGCAGAGACTGTGGCCTGCATTTCCCACTCACAGAAAGCCAGGCTGTAGGGGGCATCCAGTGTGAAAGGTTCTGGTGTAATATCTCAGGAAACAGGTGGGAGACTACATGAGGAGGTGGCTAGGATAAGGAGCACCTGGGCCCATGAGGAATTCCTTGAGAGTATTCATATGGAGACATCCACAGTTGAGGAAGCTATCCAGCTACACAGGACTGCTGTCACACCAGTGGAGAAGGAGGATATGGCTCTGTCACAGGGAGGACACTGGTTACTTCTGGCAGCAGGCAGTGCTCCACCCCTACTCCCAACCCACCCACCATGGTGATGGAAAACTGATATGCTGCCCTGGCAACGAGCAATGAGGAATCATCCTCAAAGGTGGAGGAGAAACCAATTTACACCCATGGCTGGGAGGATCGCAGCCACCACTCCCAGGATGAAACATAGGGTAGTGGTGGTTGGAAACTCTCTTCTGAGGGGGACAGAGGCACCCTCTGTCACGCTGACATGGCATCCCGGGAAATATGCTGCCTGCCATGAGAGTCATTATGGAAGGATTGTCGAGGATCATCCAGTCCTCTGACTACTACCCCATGCTTCTCATCCATGTGGGCACTAATGATACTGCAAGGTATGACCCTCAACAGATCAGAAGTGACTACAGGGCTCTGGGAAGTAAGGGTGAAGGAGTTGGGAACATAGGTGGTGTTCTCTTTGATCCTTCCGATCAAGGGTAGGGGCCCAAGCAGAGACAGATGCATCCTGGAGGTGAATGCCTGGCTGAAAAGATGGTGTCACCAGGAGGGTTTTAGCATCCTTGACCACAGGATGCTGTTCCAGGAAGAAGGACTGCTAAGCAGAGATGAGGTCCACCTATCAAGGAAGGGGAAGAGCATATTTGGATATAGACTGGCTAACCTAGTGAGGAAGGCTTTAAACTACGTTTGAAGGGGGCAGGTGACCAAAGTCCACAGGTAAGTATATGGAGACCTGGTAGAAGGGTCGGAATTTGGGGGGAGAATGGGCTGTTATAACAGGGATAAAGGAGAGAAGACAGAACTGGGAAGGGGAATCAAATCAGTATCTTAGATGTCTGTATACTAATGCGAGAAGTATGGGTAATAAGCAGGAATAACTCGAAATGCTAGTAAATAAATACAACTATGACACAGTTGGCATGACAGAGACTTGGTGGGATAATATGCATGACTGGAATATTGGTATAGAAAGGTACAGCTTGCTCAGGAAGGACAGGCAGGGGGAAAAGAGAGAAGGTGTTGCCTTATATATTAAAAATGTACACACTTGGGCTGAGGTGGAGATGGAAATAGGAGACAGACCTGTTGAAAGTCTCTGGATAAGGATAAAAGGGATAAAAACAAGGGTGATGTCATGGTAGGGGTCTTCTACCTACCACCTAACCAGGAAGAAGAGGTGGATGAGGCTTTTTTTAAACAACTAACAAAATCATCCAAAGCATAGAACTTGGTGGTGATGGGGGACTTCAACTATCCAGACATCTGTTGGGAAAATAACACAGCAGGGCACAGATTATCCAACAAGTTCTTGCAATGTATTGGAGACAATTTTTTATTTCAGAAGGTGGAGAAAGCTACTGGGGGGAGGTTGTTCTAGATTTGATTTTGACAAGTAGGGAGGAACTGGTCGAAAATTTGAAAGTGGAGGGCAGCTTGGGTGAAAGTGATCATGAAGTAGTAAAGTTCATGACTCTCAGGAATGGTAGGAGGGAGAACAGCAAAATAAAGACAATGGATTTCAAGAAGGCAGAGTTTAGAAAACTGGGGGAGTTGGTAGGTAACATCCCATGGGAAGCAAGTCTAAGGGGAAAAACAACTGAAGACAGTAGGAAGTTTTTTTCAAAGAGACATTATTAAGAGCACAAGAGCAAAATATCTCACTGTGCAGGAAGGATAGGAAGTATGACAAGAGACCACCCTGGCTTAACCAGGAGATCTTCAATGATCTAAAAATAAAAAAAAAAGAGTTCCACAAATTGGAAATTACAAAGGTCAAATTACAAAGGTATATAGGGTATACAAATAAACATAAGTATATAGGGACAAAATTTGAAAGGCCAAGGCACAAAACAAGATGAAACTAGCTAGAGACATAAAGGGTAAAAAGAAAACATTCTACAAATGCATTAGAAGCAAGAGGAAGACCAAGGACAGGATAGACCCATTACTCAATGGGGTGGGGGAGAGATAATAACAGAAAATGTGAAATGGCAGAGGTGCATAATGACTTCTTTGTTTCAGTTTTCACCAAGAAGGTTGGTAGTGCTAACCTAGTGAATGTCAGTGAAAATGAGGTAGAATCAGAGGCTAAAATAGGGAAAGAACAAGTGAAAATTTACTTAGACAAGTTAGGTGTCTTCAAGTCACCAGGACCTGATGAAATGCATCCTAGAATACTCAAGGAGGTGACTGAGGAGATATCTGAGCCACTAGCGATTATCTTTGAAAAGTCATGGAAGACAGGAGAGATTCCAGAAGACTGGAAAAGGGCAATTATAGTGCCAATTTATAAAAAGGGATATAAGGACAACCCAGCGGATATAGACCAGACAGCTTAACTTCTGTACCTGGAAAAACAATGCAGCAAATAATTAAGGAATCAATTTGCAAACATCTACAAGATAATAAGGTGATAAATAACAGTCAGCATGGATTTGTCAAGAACAAATCATGTAAAACCAACCTCATAGCTTTCTTTGACAGGGTAACAAGCCTTGTGGAAGCAGTAGACGTGGTATATCTTGAATTTAATAAAGCTTTTGATACTGTCTCACACGACCTTCTCATAAACAAACTAGGGAAATGCAACCTAGATGGAGCTCCCATAAGATGGGTGCAAAACTGATTGGAAAACCATTCCCAGAGAGTAGTTATCAGTGGTTCACAGTCATGCTGGAAGGGCATAACTGGGTCCCGCAGAGATCAGTTCTGGGTCCAGTTCTGTTCAATATCTTCATCAATGATTTAGATAATGGCATAGAGAGTACACTTATAAAGTTTGAGGATGATACCAAGCTGGGAGGGATTGCAAGTGCTTTGGAGGATAGGATTAAAATTCAAAATTATCTGGACAAACTGGAGAAATGTTCTGAAGTAAATAGGATGAAATTCAATAAGGCCAAATACCAAGTACTCCATTTAGGCAGGAACAATCAGTTCAAACACATACAAAATGGGAAATGGCTACCTAGGAAGGAGTACTGCAGAAAGGGATCTGGGGGTCATTGTGGACCACAAGCTAAATGAGAATCAACAGTGTAACACTGTTTCAAAAAAGTGAACATCATTCTGGGATGTATTAGCAGGAGTGTTGTAAGCAAGACACAAAGTGTAATTCCTTAGCTCTACTTTGCACTGATTAGGCTCGACTGGAGTATTGTGTCCAGTTCTGGGCACCACATTTCAGGAAAGATGTGGACAAATTGAAGAAAGTCCAGAGAAGAGCAACAAAAATGATTAAAGGTCTAGAAAACATGACCGATGAGGGAAGATTGAAAACATTGGGTTTGTTTAGTCTGGAAAAGAGAAGACAGAGGGGACATGATAACAGTTTTCAAGTACACAAAAGGTTGTTACAAGGAGGAAGGAGAAGAAATTGTTCTACTTAACCGCTGAGGATAGGACAAGAAGCAATGGGCTTAAATTGCAGCAAGGGTGGTTTAGGTTGGATATTAGGGAAAACTTCCTGTCAGGGTGGTTAAGCACTGGAGTAAATTGCTTAGGGAGGTTGTGGAATCTCCATCCTTGGAGATTTTTAAGAGCAGGTTAGACAAACACCTGTCAGGAATGGTCTAGATAATACTTAGGCCTGCCATGAGTGCAGGGGACTGGACTAGATAACCTCTCAAGCTCCCTTCCAGTCCTACGAGTCTATGCTGCTACTCAAGACCATCACCAGTAGTCCTGGGAACCTCCTCCACCCAGAGGTGACCTTTGTGGCTCTGTCTCTTGGCGCTTTGATTAGTCCCACTCTTTGAAGTCTCTGAGTGGTTAACGGTTCCCTGTAGGGTGGGTTAGAGGTGAACTGAGCTAAACAGGGAGACTTGGTATTAAAAGTCACTTGCTAGCAAACTTGTGAGCCACGGACAGAGGCAGCTAACGAGAGAGTTTGGAAGGTGTAGCTTTGGACTCTGCTTGGAGGTAGCAGAAGTTGGTGAGTGGTATGTTTGGTCCATTTGTGGTTGGGTTGTATGTTTGATTGTTTATTTGTTCTCTGTGTAGGGGCTGCATAGCTAGGCTGTGGGCCTCTGAGTAGGAAGCCTAGATAGGTCAGATAGTTGGTGCCTTGGTAAGGGCCATGAGGCTTAGATCTTTAGATCTTTGATCAGCTCTATTGTTTGAAGTCTCTGGACAGAGTTGAGCTAAGCTAAGCAGGGATACTTGATATAAATAGTCACTTGCTAGGTGAACTTGAGAGCCCCAACAAAGGTGGTGAACAGGAGAGTTTCAGGGGGAGTTGAGAGACTGAGTGTGAGAGGCATTCCTTCCAGGTTCAGATCTACAGCAGTTGAACAGTGGTGGTGGCCTGCAATGGATGTGCCAGGTTTACTTTCCTGTCTGAAGCCACAAGGGGCTTCCTCTGCATGAAATGCAAGTTGGTGGCTGTGCTGGAAGGAAAGATTCTTGGACTGGAGGGAGAAGTAGAAATGCTACTGAGAATCAGAGAAGCTGAGGAGTTCATAGAAAGCTGGTTTGGGAAACATAAATACCCCACGTTCAAGGAAGAAAGGAGCTGGCCACCAAGGAATCAGAAAGAAAGAGAAGGATAGGCATTTCATATCTACCAGAGGCAGGATGTCATGGTGGCATGCTACAGGACTGGATACAGATGAAGATGGGTGGGCTGTAGCTACCAGAGAGAAGAGGACCCGAAGGAATTCTACATAGCTAGAACTTTCAAATAGATGCTAGGTCCTCAATATGGAAACTGTGGAAGAGGTCTTTGAAGATCCAGCTGGCCCAAGGAAATGGGGAGATGTACAAGACACACCTATGACTGGGAGCTTGGCCACAACCTCTAAGAAAATCAAGCTTGCCTGTAAAGAGTTTTTCAAACAATCCAAGGAAAACAGACAATGCTTATTTGGGATTCAATATTCAGAAGAATCAAAAGAACATTGTGCAAGGGACAGGCAACAACAGGAAAATGTGTTGTCTTCCTGAAGCCAAGACACAAGATGTCACTCTAAGATTGGATAGGCTTCTGAAGTCGATGGGCAAGGATCCACTGGTAATGGTTCATATCAGAACTAATAATACTGCATTGCAAGATAGATAACAGATAACAGATTACCTCATGAAACTCAAAAGCATGCTGAAGAAGGAGCACGTTCAAGCGATCTTCTCAGAGATCCTTCCTGTCCCAAGAAAAATGGAAAACAGGAAGCAGAAGATTCTGAAAGTGAACCGCTGGCTAAGTGGTATAAGTTTTTGATTTTGTGGAACATTGGTCCATCTTTTATGGAGTGATGGGGCTGCATAGTCTGAATTGTCGCCACTGAATAGGAGGGGAATTGATGTTGACTGGCTAAAGTAGTCAGGAGGATGTTAAATTAATAAAAAAGGGGGGGAAGGTATAAAGAGGGAAGATATGAACATCCCTTTAGCAGAGAATCAAGATGTTGAGAACAAAATTAATGAAGGAACCAACAGACATGAAGTGAAGAAATTCTTTAGTTGCTTGTACAATGCTAGGAGCCTGGGTTACAAAAAAAAATGAATTGGAATTGCTCATTTATGAGCATAAATTCAATCTAGTTGGTATTACTGAAATCTGGTAGGATGATGACTGGAATGTTCAGATCAATAGTAATAACCTATTTAGAAAGGATTAAGTGGAAAAAAGGGGAAAGGGAATGGCACTCTATATCAAAAATGGCATTACCTGTTTCACTGACAATTCAGAAGAAAATTATCTTGAATGCTTATGGATCAATGAACTAACAGCTAAAGCACAAAATGAGGTATTATTTGTTGTCTGCTACCGACCACCAAATCACACCAGGGAACAGGATGACTGGCTCCTTATGCACCTATCTATAATGTGTGGGAAAAAATACTGCGAGATCATGTGGGACTTCAATTTAAGTGACATATAGTGGAGATCTTATGCTGCCAGTACTAAAATACCTTTGGAATTTCTAAATATTATAGATGACAATTTCCTAACTCAAAAAGTGTTGTATCCTACACTGGGGAATTCCATATTAGACCTTGTCTTGACAGACAAAGAGTAATCGATCACAGAACTAAAAATATAAGGTAGCTTAGCCCCCTTTTGCTTGACAGAGGTGGTACAAGTGTACATGTTAGAAACTATGTATCATTCGTAGTATATTGGTAGATTGAATTAATGAGTGCAAAAGTTTAAAGGTGGTTGGTTGGTTGGTTATTTGGGCAGGGGAATAGTTTGAGCCATCCAAAAATATGTAGTGTGCACCCTGTGACAGGCAGCATCCTGGTAGAAGATGTATGAAAGGCTTCGTACGAGCACTTTTCAGTTGACAAGGACTTGTTCTCTGGAGTGAATAACTAAAAAGCTTATTTTACATTGTACTTAATATTATATTATGCCACCAAGAGAGGGGTTTATGCACAATATAATGATTTGTGCACTATCAAGGAACCTTACCTTGCTGTTTTGTTGTTTGTAAGTTGAATTCTATATTTACATATGCAACAATGTTGTCAACGAAAGCTGAAAAACTTGCTATTCTGGGTGTCACCCTACCAGTTTAGAGTTATCACAATAAAGGCATGACCAGATTTGGGGCTTCTTATGCCTGGGATGGTAATATAAACTTTGATCTTACCTCCCGTGATCCTCTGGGAAATGTAGATGAGGGACCGAGTAGTCATTCTGTTGTACTTTTTTGTTTGTGACTGGGCAAATAAAAGATGTGATGTTGTCCCAAGAAGGTTTGATTCAAAGGTGGAAATTAGTTCTTCTTGTAATGCATGTGAGTTGGATGGGATTATGTCTAAATACACAGGAAACTTTTATTCTTTTTTGGATGGGAATTGTGGTTAACTCCGTCCTTTAATAAAGCTCATTAGTAGCAAACAAAAATGTATTTTCATCCATCTTTAATACTGCTGAAGGTAACAGGGAAGAGGGCAGAAGTCTAATTGTCAGTCAGAAGTATTTTTATTTGCTTGTGCAGAAGATAAACAGAAAACGCAATCTTAAAATGACAACAGATGAATAAATCTTGTTATATATCTTGTTATTTATATGGCCCTCATCAACATAGTTTTGGAGAACCTCACACTCCTTAATAGATTTTATCCTCTCAGGTAGGGAAGTATCATTCCAACAGGCAGAAAACTGGGATACAGATTGAGTCATTTGCCAAATTTACATAGGAAATCTGTGAGTTAGTAATTAAGCCCAAATTTCATGAGACCCTGTCCAGAGCCCTATCTACTAGACCATCATTCCACCTTGCTCATCCCCTTAAAGACTGTTAATATGATTCACAGAAAACAGTCCTGAACCTCTTCTATAATTCCCCTGCACCATGTATTTATAGTTAGTTTTATACAAGGACTGGCTTCATTTTAATATGCTACCTGAAGTATTATACACAAAAGTAAGAAGTTTAACAACCATTTATCGCTCTGACTCCTGCTATGAATTAGAGAACATTTGAAGGGGCTTAAACCTGAAAGTAACAGTGAAGGTCCCTAACTACCCCTGAATGGCAAGTTCATAGGATTATACAGGGATCATCCTCCATAGACTATAGACACTTCAACACTGATTTTAGCACTAAAAGTCACAAATATTTCCCATGTAAGTTATTTTCTCCTAGAGACCAGGACTTTATCACATAAATGTAAAAGGCAAGTGAATTTCACGTTCTGCATATGAAAAAGTAACAATTACGGTGACTTTTACCAGCTTTGATTTTGTTTGTTGATTGTTATCATGATCTGGGTTTTATTAGTGTCCAGCCATCTAATTTGAAATTGCTGCTCTCACAATTTTTATGTTGATTTTTGTTATCAAAATATAAGGATATTTTTATGGGTGCTACCTCTCCTTACACTTGCTGCTCAAATTTGTGGCATTTTAATTAAATCTTCATGTTAATGGATTTAGAAGCAGTTCCCACCCCAGTAAATCAGGACTTTACAAATCTGCTCTGTTTATTCAACTAGCAATCAATGTTAATTTCCCTTTGGTTCAGCAACTTCATTTAGTCCTGTACTGGAAGTCCAATTATTTCTGATTACAATTTTAATTCATTAAAATAAATGTGATATCATATCTATTTTGTAATATATAGCAATTCAAGCTTTATTACCTTGTGGTATTTAAACTATTTTGAAGCTAAAATCTAAGGGTTTGTCTACATGGTGGGGTAATGCACTCTAGGGGAATGTGGTTTCTAAAGCGCACCAACATGTTTCGCATTAATTGGTCCATGTAGACCCTATTGGTGTGCACTAACGGTTCCCTAGTGCACTGTCATGTAGTTTCAAACAGAACTACATTAAAGTGCACAAGCAGGGTATACACCATCAAATTAATGTGCAATGTTAGTGCGCTTTAGAAATCACGCTCCCATAGAGCACATTATCCTCACCATATAGACAAGCCCTCAGAGAATAAATATCAACGTTATTATCCAAAATACTACCTTCTTATTTTCACATAATTTAGCTGCAAATTAGTTATGCTGCTCACTATCTGTAAGCATAAGCTCTATTTTTGGTCATACAACATTTAATAGGAAATTGCACATGAAAAGTTATGGTTGCTTCTGCAATTATAAAAGTTTGCCTATCATAGCTTGTGGGCATTTTGTAAAATTTATGCAACCCCATGTTCTCTATTTAATGAGTTATTTCTTGGATTTTCAGGCCCACTACAAAAAGCTGTAAGGCTTCTAAGCTCGTTTATCCCTTGCCTCTTTCTCTCCACATTCATGCCATATTAACATTTTTTTCGGGAAGCGTCTTTCATTATATCTTAGACTTCACTTCAGTATGACTCAAAAGTAATGAGTAAAGAATTTCCCCTTAAGGCAGAGTACATGATGAATATGAATATATATATATATATATATATATATATATATATATCTCACACACACACACGTATTTATTTATTTAAAATTGTCCAACTCGTCAACCTATTAAAATACTGTAGAAAGTAACATCTATGAAGTTTTGTTGAAGGCTGTTAAGGTTTCTCTCCAGGTTTGCATGCATTTGCCATGGATTTGAACTCATTTCAGTCCTTTACATTGGATGATGACTTTTTGGAAACAGGCAAAAAAGAATTTTCCTAAGGAAAAGCCAAATAGCACAGGGTACTACAGAATATGGGAGCTAAAAGTCTACATCTGGACACGTTACACCACACAGATCTATGTGACTAGTTAATCAACATACAACCAAGAGCTACAAAGTTCTCTATACATGCATTTCATTCCCACTTCCCTTACTGGTGGGATCCCATTTAACACGTGGCATTCCAACGAATGCATATGCATGGATGGGATCCCAACACTCCCTTTGCTTTCCCTCACGGAACCTGTATGTCTTCAACAAGTCACCATCTCTCTTTACAGACCAGGCTCAGAAGCAGAAGAGGCGAAGGAGGCAGTGTGCAGACATGGTAGTTTTGTGTTCTGGGAAGTTGGGAGCTGTATTTGGAGGGTCCTAGGAGCCAGAGACCCAGGAGGAGCCACTGCCACCTCTCCAGGTCATGCTGGTCACTGACAACTTCAATCACTGCTTCTTCCCCCCCCAGGGCCAGCCCACAACATTTTGGCACCTGAGGCGGGGAGCTCAAATGACGCCCTGATGCCCCCTTGCTTGGGCCAAAACTTTGAAAGATCTCAATTCTGCCTTCTTCCTGTTCTACTCCTTTCATGGTACTGCTCTGCTACCTACCCCAATAAAAGAGAACTAACAACTTAAAATGCCTTGTTCAAAAATTGTAAGTAACACTTAACTTTCAAACGCCTGAACAGCAAATGTAACTTTTTTGTCTGCACAGGAAACACTGGCATTTTTATCTGTTTTAATAATCAAAGTGGTGCTTTCCATGCCTTCTTGGTTGCAAAGATTTGAACAGCTTCCTGCTGAAGGTCCACAATCTGGGCCATCACATGCTCTATTGAGATGGTTGCAAAGCTGACCAGTCTCTCCTCTGTCATTGTGGAGCGTAGATGTGCTTTTATTAACTTCAGCTTGGAGAAGCTGCGTTCTCCACTGGCAACTGTTACAGGAAGTGTTAGAGGTATGTACAGAGCAACAAAAGCATTTGGAAAGAGGGTGGTCATCTTATTTGTGCACATATATTCCAGAACCACCTTTGGAGTTGATCCTGCTGAAATGTATCTTGAAGGGCTTTCAGTTCATCACCTAAATCACTCGCATCAATATTGCGTATATCATGTGTCAACCATAGGAGCCGACTCCATGGGTGCTCTGGGGCTGGAGCACCCATGGGGAAAAATTGGTGGGTGCTCTGCACCCACCGGCAGCTCCCCGCCTCACCCCCCCCCCCCCGCACCAGCTCACCTCTGCTGAGCGCACCGCCAAGTCCTGCTTCTCCCCCCTCCCAGCTGTTTTGTGCGGCCAGTGGTGGGAGGGGGGAGGAGGAGGAGGAAGGCGGCACGCTCGGGGAAGAGGCGGGGCCGGGGATTTGGGGAGGGGGTACAATGGGGCAGGGAGGGGGCGGAGTTGGGGCAGGGAGGGGGCGGTGTTGGGACAGGGCTGGGGGCAAGCACCTACCGGCACCAACGAAAGTTGGCACCTGTGGTGTCAACACTGTCTCTAGTGACCAGCATTGCTGGTGTAGGTCTTCTTCAGGTATAGTGAGGAGTTTTGGAATATCATACAACATCCCAAATATACTGTTGTGTTCCTTGAGCTGCATGAAACATTATTCAAGTAACTGTATTGCACAATCTAGCACCTGGTGAAAGAATTCAACTTTGAATTGTTGTTTGGGGTCTCTTATGGGATTATCCCGTACCTTGTAATCAAAATATCTTCTTCTTCGGTGACTCTTGTATTCTTGAATGGGTGGGAAAATCATTTCAGTGTGAAGTTCCTCTGCCAACTTCTGTGCACTCTTCAGAACGTTTTGAAATCCCTCATCGGACCAGTAAGACGGTAGGTATGACTTTGCTTTGTCCAGTTGTTCCCTTGCTCCAGATATATCAAGGTCAACACCTTGGAGTCTCTTGCTTACAACATTTATTTCCAACAGTATGTCATGCCACAACACTAAGCCACACAGAAATTTGAAGTTATGTATGTTTCTAGTGATTCCATTTCCTTCTGCCACTGTTCTCCCACGAACAGTTCCTGTCATAGCATTATCCTCCATAATGGCAACTACAGCATCATCTATCTTCCCAATTTGGTGTTTGATAGGCTTTATCACCTCCACTCGACTTTCCCATCATGTGGCACTTAGTGGTTTCAGTGTCAGAGAGGATGTTCCCAGATGTTGCTTCAAAATTTGCCATAGATGAGTTGATGCAGAGAAAAATACATAGAAGCTTTGCATTACATTAAAAAATTCAGCAGCCTAACTAGAACCTGATGCTCCATCACTGACCACCAAGTTCAATGAATGAGAACTGCATGGGACAAAAAAAGCTCGAGGGTTTAACTCTTGGATCCGTGTCTGCATTCCTCTGTTCTTTCCTCTCACATTGGCACCATTATCGTAGCCCTGACCTCTAACATCAGCTATCACAATTCCCGTATCTTCCAGCTTTTTAAGAAGCACATTTGTCATACCAGCTCCTGTAGTATCATTAATGTCAATAAATTCTAGAAAATGCTCTCTGACAGTCACCATTGCAGGGATATTTTCACTAGGTTCTGTTGTTGTTACAAAACACACCATTAAAGTCATTTGTTCTGTATGGCTGATGTGAGGTGTGCAGTCCAGAATAAGAGTAATATCTTGCTGACTTCAGATCTGCCACAATCTTCCATTTGACTTTTCTTGCTAGTAACTGTATGATCTCATTTTGAATTGTTTTTCCAAGATAGTGGTGTGTGTACATTTCTTGGGTGGTGACTCTTCTTAGATGCTCCTGGAGTACAGCATCAAACTCAGCCATCAGCTCCACAATTTTAAAGAAGTTTCCATTGTTCGGCACATACAGCTCATCTGAAGTGCCACACAGTGCTAGGTTTTGGGTAGCAAGAATTCTAACAATGGCAATGAGCCTTTTCAGAACATTTTGACAGTAAAGAGACTCTGATGCAATCTATGGTGGCCTTTAACCTTAGTCTCATCTCAAGTTCTTTCCACCTATGGAATGCTCTCTGGTGGTTTGTTGCCTTCTCATGGCATGCCAGATTTCTAGCGAGATTTTTCCAGTCCTTTGTTCCTGTAGAACCCAATGGGTTTTTGAGTACATAAACCATGGTCTCTCCGCTTTGTTAGCATTGGGGATTTCATGCCAGTAATGTGTTGGATGGAAACCTCTATTATCCTTGTCTTTGGGAAACATGAAGTTTTTCACTTGGTGTGGCCCAAGCAGTACAAGGAAGTCCCTCAGGCTACTGCTCAAGTGGGTCCACAGTCCTGGATCATCTAGACTTAAGGAACTAAACTCAGCAGCAGCTGTTTCTTGCGCCTCCACCACACTCTGATCTACAATTTTCTTCAGGAATGTGCATGGTTACATTCATTTGAGATAGATGCTGCAGTAGCTGCCAGGTCACCTGCACTCTGACTAACTGGAAGATCAGGCATCTCCTCACCACTCACATACTCACTGGGGCCAGAAGGCTCGCCGTGAACATGTTTGTCTCTGTATCTCAGGAGAGCTCCTTTCTGCTTAGATAGAAAAGCTTCCTTTTCTTTCTTTCTTTTTCTGAATGCTGCCCCAGAGGGGCGTTTTCTTCTTTCACTCATGACTGCTGTTCTGTGCCAGCTATAGTGGCTCTCAACACTCAATTGAAGGGGACAAATAAGCAGGCTGGTAGCAGGGCCTGAGTGAGGGAAGATATCAGTGTCTTTAGGGCCTGACGCCTACTACTTCAGTTGACTGCCTGTTCTCCTCAAGTGGGTTCAGGGAAGCAGCAGGAAACAGGAAGCTCCCTGAGAAACTGGTATTAATCAGTCCAGGCTCCTGGGGGTGCTAGAGAGGTACATACGAGGCTCCTCTTCCTCTCTGCAGCTCCTGCTGCTTTCTATTATTCCCTCTCACCTTTTCTCCTGCCTGCCTGTTATATCTCTTGTACCCTCCTTCCTCCAGCACAGCATTCCACCATCTCTGTGCATCTAGAGCAGAGAGAATACACATGCACCAGCAGCAGACACAATTTGCTACACTCTGGGTCCTAGTGGCGTGCCCTCTCAGAGTCTGGCACCTGAGGCGGCCGCCTCAGTTCACCTCATGGTCAGGCCAGCCCTGCTTCCCCCTCTCCAACGGGAGGCCCCATGTGAAAGAGACTGGCTGGGAGCTCTCCCTCCTGCCCTCCCACTGGTGGGACTGGGACCATGAATTTGTAGTAGCATCTACGGCCAAGAGGGGGGCCTGCCTTCCCCCCGCCCCACTTAATTGCATCCCTGACTGGAAAGCCTAAACCTTGCAACTAGTTTGCTAAATTATATTGTCTTCCCTCACTGCAAATTGTTATTGCCACCTTTGTAACTTTTCATATGTTCAGAATGCACTTTTGGCCTTGCATGTCAAACAACTGAGATGTACTTTATGCAATTAGCAAATTGTACGGGTGTATGTGCTTCTAGAATAAGTGGCTCAAGATGTGATGAAAAAGCTGAAGCACTCCTAAGGTAATTTGATTAAGAAATTTCTGCAACTGTGCAAGTGATAGGAGGTTTCTTTGACAAAGTCTGATCATTTCTTTGAATCACTTGAGGAACCATTTGAGACATTTTGACACTTCATTAAGCAAATACACTGCACTTCTGGATCTATTGTATAGTCAGTTCATTAGGTCAATCAGTTTAGATAATTCATCTGTGTTAAGATAATGTGGCACCGAATCAGTTGACATACTGTTTAAGTGATGTTTTCCCAGCTTTTCCCTCTTCACAATGTATATGCATAGAAAAATTAGGGTCAGATTCTTCCAATACTTCCACTGATGTGCAAGGGAAGGAGCAGGGAGCAAAGAGCTTTCCCTCCACCCGCCAAGTAGTCAACCACAGTCCTGGGGTGAAAACTTTGCCCCAGTGAAGTCTATGGGAGTTTTTCCACTGACTTCAATGGGGCCAGGATTTCACTCTGGTGTTTGCACTCCCTGATGCAGCTGATTGATTGATTGCTTGGGCATGCGTGAAGAACACCCTGTATAGGCAGTGGTGTAGCCAGGTTCTAAGAGCAGGGGGAGCCAACATTAAAAAGGCTCCCCCCGCATGGCTCCTCTGGCCGTGCTGTGCCGCCCCCACAGCCCCCCCCCCCATGGCTCCTCTGGCCGTGCTGTGCCGCCCCCGCGGGTCCCCCCCCATGGCTCCTCCGGCCGTGCCGTTCCGCCCCCGCGCCCCCCCCGGCTCCTTCAGCCACGCGGCCCCCCCATGGCTCCTCCGGCTGCGCTGTGGGCTGCCATGCTGCGCCCCTCTCGCTCCTCCGGCCGTGCCGCCCCCCCCATGGCTCCTCCAGCCATGCCGCCCCCCCTTGCCTGCAGGAGCCCTGCGCCGGTGTAACGACACAAACAGCTCCTTCTCCCAATTCCCTACTTTGGGAGTACTGAGCATGCTCACCCGAACTGAGCATGCCCAGTAACCTTCGCTGTTGCCACTGCCCTCTCTCTGCCTGCCCCGCAGGCCAAGCTTCAGCGCAGAGCATGGGCCCCGCCCACTGGCGCCATGGTAACCCCTAACTAAGGCACCGCTTTTGGAAAATGTGCTGAGAGGAAGCGGCTGCTTCCCCTGCACCCCCCCAGCTACGTGTATAGGGTGACTAGTGCACAATACGCCAACTGGTCATCCCAGGTCAATGCTGGGGGAATGAATGATGGACATCCAGAAAAAGATTGTGTGAGATACAGATTGGGTCAATGTACACAAGTTCAGGTTTTCTAATTGGTCTGGGTTGGTCCAACTTGTGGTGGGTCCTTTATTACAGTGCTATTTTTCAGCTAGCAAAACCCTATTATTATAAGCATTGTACGCTTCAGCCAATAAGGTAGTGGTTTCTTGACACAAAAAAGTAACACCAGAGGCACAGATAAATGTTTATCTGATGCTATTAGGATTGTTTCAGAGTTGCCCTGACTATCAGGTAGTTTTGATAAAAGATGGGCATTTCAGTGAGATAGCTAAGCTTTAGAATACTTAATCAAGAAAGTCTGATGTTCAATTCATAGCCACCTTCAACCACTCCTCCCTCCATCCCACTCTTCCTCCTTGATGGTAGCTTGGTGAGTAAAGTATATAAATAGAAATAGGACACTACACAGGAAATTCTGAACTTTGTAAGCAACGCCACAAAACAAGGCAGGAAGCTATACTGGTTACACTCAGGCTCTTGATGAAACAAGCATATATTCACTCCCTCAACCACTAGGGAAGCATGGGCATACGATGGGGGAGGGAGGATTATTATTTTATTTATATTGGCTCAACTACATCATTAAGGAGAACTTATTAATAGAGCCAAGTTGGAGTTTGGGAAATTTTTAACAAAATTTTTCCTCAAAAATTCTATTTGACAGAGAAAAATATTTTCCTTGGTTGTTTTCACCCCCATCTGCAGTTTTCAGTCTCAGCCTTTAAATGTCTGGATTTTTTCAAGCAGTTCCACTTATTGAATGCCAAAACTTGAGGAATGCAAAAAAAAAAAATGATTTTAATAGAAACAAAACTGTCAGGCTAAGATCCTGCTCCCACAATCAGATTGGCTAGCACAGATTTCTGAACCCCAAAGGGCTCTGCACAGTCATAAGCCTCCATACGAACTGATCAGATTGCGCAATCAGGAAGAACTTAGCCTTTAAAAAAAACAAACAAACAAAGAAATCCAAAACAAACACAAGGTCAGTTATTCAAGGAAAGACTTAAGTAAAGTTAAAAGTTAGTGCTAAAGGTTTAAAACATGTTATGCAGAGATGCCAGGATTTCTCCCTGTCTCATTGAAATCAATAGCAAAACTCCCGATTAACTTTCCCTGAACTTAAGGTTTCACTCAAAATGGTTAGCCATATAATATCAGCTTGCTTTTACAAAAGTTAACTTCATAAACATTTTAATTAAAATAATTTAATGCTTTATATTTTTAAAAGTGGAAGGAGAAAAGTTTTATTTTAAAACACTTATGTAATGAATTTTGAATAGCCAGTTTTAACTGATGGCTTCCAGTTTCTACTTCTGCTACCTTGCAAATAGATTCCAAAACATCAGTTAGACACAAGCTAAAGGTTTTAAGCTGCCTTTTAGAAACCTATTCAGATCTTCCTCTCTCCCTCCACCCCAACTTCATTTCCAGGGAAAAGAGTCACAGAAAGTCTGCCAGCAGCCAAAAGCAGAGGAAGAACACTCCCTTGAAGATTTCTATTTCTAGCTATAAGCTGATAACAACAAGTACCAGTTTGCAAAATCTGCAGCATTTCAACTTTTTAAAAAAAGATTTTTCCTTTTCAGGGGTATAATAGAGTGGCTAATGACCTATATGTTTACACCAGAAACACACACAGTTGGAACTTAATCAGCATGTCCAATGGTTCCTTTCATTTTATAAAAGGATCTGCACACACACTGAGTTCAAGTATTTTACAATGTTATCAAAACCCTAACATGAATGCACAGTTTCATCCACGGGTTTTTTTGCTTTGTGTTATATGTATTGGGAGGATATTGCACCATTCTCTTATTAAACTCATGGGAACAATGTGCCTATGCAATTTTGCATATTTATTTTCATCAGATTCCATTTCTTAGCTATAGAGATTAAAACACTGGAGAGCAACTTTTGAAATGATTTTTAAAAGCATAGTTGTGTTCTGAGATAGTTAAACAGCTCAGTGTCAAGTGGCTGCAGAGTCGATATTAAGAAGGCTGAACATTGGGGGCACCATTGAAGAACTGGAGTAAATTCCATCCATATATCACTCGATGCTTATTAGAAGGGAGAATACACCTTTAAAACATTGGCCCATATTACAAAGCAGTTTGGAGCAGCTCCTATCCTCAGGAGACACCTTGGAGAGACATTGTACCTCAGGAAGAATATTCAATGACTCAGGGAGCTTCTCCCTGCATGCAAATAGATGGAACATGTCCATTGCTTCATCCCTTAGGAGGGTATAGCATGCACTGTGCTAGCCAGCTAAACTTTCCAATGTAGGTGATGCCGAGGTAGAAGCCATGGTCTTGCCGCCTCCTCCTCACTTCTTCTGTGGAGACTGACAACTCTAGGGGGCACCATCAGGGAGCAATCCCAGCACTCAAGAGACCACTCATCAGAGGGATTGCAATTAAGTCTGGTCCCCTAGAAGAGGTATACACCTGTTTAAGGACCAGGCATAATCTGGCCCTCGGACAAGGGGAAGGAGAAAGGCAAGAAATTCTGATTCACCCAGTGTTTTTTGACCAAAGGCAAGCTGAGGGTAGCTGGGTGGCAGAAGCAATTCAGCCAGTAACTGTGTTTTTGATGTTACTTCATTTGCATATTGAAATCCTCCTTAGTTACAAAGCTATAAAACCTTCTGACACATTAGAACAGTTAAATCTTATTTCATGGTTATGTCATTGGCATAAGCAGCAACAACAACATCATAATAATCATATGTTTTAATCTTAAGGCCTTATGTAGCATTCTAGGCACCTCACAAGCAATTGCACTAAAACCATAAAACATTAAAACATACAACAGATAAAACATGACAAGACAAAAATCACAAACAATAAATTCTTGAATACTGTGTTGTGCTGAAAACTTTTTCAAACTAATAAAGAAGTGTGTATGCACCACTTACCAATTTTTGATGTGTTATTGATGCTTCTATTAGGGTTCTGTGAGATATATACTGTATCTCCTTCACTTCTATATCTCAAAGCCAACATGTTAAAAATGAAGCACACCTGTTACCTACATGGGACTTTGCTTTGAAGGAATTGCAAACTCCTGCCATATTGGCTTGTTACAGATGTTTGCGATTTCACCATGCAATAAAAATTAGACATGTAAAAGACCAACACAGACATTTTGTATAACCTTATCAAGCAGGATTACTCTCTACAGTGTGCTTTACAATCCTTCACCAAGTTTACTACCTTATAATTTTTCTTTTGATTGATACAAATATACACAAAAAGTGGGTATTTAGTACTGTATGCAATAACTCCAAAGGGATTAGTTTCAAAAGTAAAGTTATGCTTGTACAGAAGAGTTTGCAGGATTGAAGCCTTGGTTTTTATACACCAATGTTTTTTAATCACAATTCTGTTATTCTCTTTGGAGATTATTTTACCTCCATTATTTCAAAAGGGACTGAATTTAGACTTTCCAGATAGTAAAGGTCAAATTATTCTCCCCCCCACCCAGTACAATATTTCCTTTTAAAAACTAATCTTCTGGTACTAATTTTCCGTGACTTTTCAAAACTAATTACCCTTCCTTCACTAAATCCATTAGCAGCTAATGCTCATACTAGCCAGATACTCACATTGTCTAGACCTGTGACTTTGTACATGATCTATTTCCCAAACTATATCTTTATTTACATTATCAGAGACACAAGTTTATTACTTGATACATTGCCCACACCTCTTTTTCATGTATCTAATTGAAATGCCAAGTTTTAGAAACAGTTTAGTAACTCAGCAATTTTAAAATTTTACATGAATTCATTCCCTCATTGTTTATTAATGGACCTAATTTTTGTTCAGTAATTCTTTTTGCTCCAGATATATTGCTAAAATAAAATAAAGCAGAAGAGGGAGCATAGTCCATACTGACTAGGGCACTGGATGGGCAGTCAGAAGTCCTGGGTTCAATTTCTGCCTCTTCCACAGATGTGCTATGTGACACTGGCCTAGTCACTTCTGTGTGCCTCTATTTCCTTTTCTACTCTTTGTCTTCTCTGTTTAGACTATAAGTTCTTCAGTGAAGGGATTGTCCTCTTTGAGCATTTACACAGTATTGAGCATGAAGGGGCCCTAAATTTGACTATGGTCTCTACCATAATATAAATAATAATAATAATGACTAATCTGTTTCTGAGTAAAAGATGTCTGACTTATAAGATTTCTGAGCCAGCTTCTCATCCTCTTCCTTCATTTCTCATAGATCCATTTTCTCACAGCTTAACACTTTGCTTGCCTGTATTCCAGAAAGGAGTTTTAACTGTAAACCATCTCCCCTGCCTCTATATCTATTAGAGGCCCACAAAAATGTAAGACAGAGACTGAAGCAATTAGAAAGGATGGATGACAGTAAATAAAATTTGTGAGACAGAAAAGTCAACAAAATTCCAGTATGAAGAGAAATCACACTTCTTAATAACACTTCCTGCATATCACTAACTCCAATCCATAGGTCTGTAGATGTTTTGTTCTTTCCACGTCTGTAAAAGTCTAATTTAGGTCTCGGCAGGTCATTATAAGTCTAGTCTGGTCTTGTGTAAGATAATGAAGCTAGAGCACTAGTTTGTATGGGTCAGCAAGCATCTAGTCATGGTCTGTCCATGTTAGTAATAATTCAAAGTTGGCACTTAATAGAGTAGAGATATTCCAGGGTGCTACTGTTTACATTTATAAGCAGTTTGTGGGCAATGATATTTTAATTGCTTTTCCTCAAACAGTTCCCTAGCCAGTCCCTGGAAACAAATTGCAAGTTGAATGGTTACTGTTTGAATGATTAGAGAATATTTATCAGGATGATTTTAGCAGTTTGTTTCAAAAGGAAGGTGTTTGGGGCCTGACCCAAAGTCCATTGAAGTCAATGGGAGACTATCCACTGATTTAATGGGTTTTCAATTAAGCCCACTGGAATGGAAGAAAAATAAAAGTAAAAAAATAAAAACAACTTTAAAAAAAGTGAGAACTAAAAGATTAAACTGACAAGAAATATGAGGAGGAGTAGACAAAGAAACAAAAACAGTTTGTTTTACAGAAATATAGTTGGTATTACAACATTCCTGCTACTATCAGAATGTGATAGTTATGAATAAGCATCATACATTTAAAGAAATTAAATCTGCTCAAATATTTATTGATCATGTAAGGGGGTTGTGTTATAAACATCAAGAAAACCCTGTTCAGTTCATCCTCATACAGGCTATTAGTCTTTGCACTCCCTGCTGCATTACATATCTAGGATAGCTCAGCAGGATGGGTGGTTATGTCTGTATCTGTTTCATGGCCCACAAGATGTTGTCATCATCACATTTCTGAAAAAAGCTTTATAGAGGAGATAAATTCTTCTTCTTCTGGTCACAAAATAACCCAATATGGGATTACAGTAATTTGTTGGTATTACTGTCTAAAGACTTGATTCTGACCACAGATAAGCACATCCAATTCACATTTAAGCCAATGGGAGTTGTGAGCACATATCTAAGAGAAGAATTCAACTCTAAAAACCTATTCAGCTTTCAGTCTATGAAGTGATTCTTTTGTTTTGGTTCATGTGATGCTTGACTAAAGGTTACTGACACTTCCTTGCCCACTGAATTGGTGTTTCCTTCTCCAGGAAAACAAACTAATTTCAGCTAGAAATAGCACTGTTTTCTGCTTCCACCTCGGTTTAGAAATTTATAAAAACAACATAGCAAAAGCTTTCTTCAGAGTTAAGACACTAAATGGAAAGGTGTGTAGTGGACTCAAGGGTGTTGCAGCAGCCCTAACTCAAAGAATTTGTGCTAGTTTGAGTTATACTTTTCATCTAACTTTTTGTGGAGAGTATAGTCTGAATTTAAGTCGTAGATTTCCTGGATTCTATTTCCTCATTCTTTCAAGCCCCTCTTTCTCTGGATTCTGCATAAGGGAATCTTACTATAGAAGTGCAGGCTTATGTATTCATTTTTTTTCAAATGCAGGCAATAGTTGGGTCTGTTAAAATTAGAGCAATTATTGTCATCACCTGCTACTTTTGAGTAGCTTAAGATGGATATCCATTGGCTCTGAGGTACTCATAGCTCATCCTACATTCAGAATCACAGAGAGTAATTATGATGCAAAACATAAGCAAATTATAGACTATGGCTCTGATTAAGCCACTCTTGAGCAAGATAAGTTACATTGACCTAAGCGCACGTGTGGACTGTGCTATGTCGGCGGGAGAGCTTCTCCCACCGACATAGCTATGGCCACGGGTTGGAGGTGGATTAAGTCAATGGGAGCGCTCTCTCCCATCGGCTTACAGCGGCTACACTAGAGAGCTTACAGTGGCCCAGCTCCATCAGTGCAGCTGCACTGCTGTAAACTCTCTAGTGTAGCCATGGCCTAAGACTGACTACAATGTAGATAGTGTTCTACCTTAAATGCAGAGCTGTGCAAAACAAAGATACTCAACTGGTAAAATCCAATATAGCATTAAGTTTTTCCAAAATCACAACATAAATAAACAAACAAACAAGTTTTCCTCTCCGTGGTAAAGTAGGTTACTGGCATGAAACACATTTACAGATTCACAACAAAACTAACATTTCTTATAAAAGAAAAAAAGAAAAAAAAGACTTCAAGAATCCCACTTTGGGTGAAAAGGATCTCCTTTGTCCTCTAAAACAACTTCGCCTCCTCTTTGCTGAGCGGAAATGCAATGCAAGACAGTATCCTCACCTCTATGATATTATTCTACCCTTCTGGGTCTATTCTTACCTTGGCTATTTTATATGTCCCCAACTTCCCAGTGGATTACTACTGAGGTGCCTAAAGTATCTACCCATTCATTTGTATGCTCCGATTACGTCCGAAATCCAGTAAGAGCAAGGGTGGTCCACATGTTACAGGTCTAGCCTGAGACTTTGGAAACAAAGTTTCCATTTGCTGCTCCACTAGATTGTGACCACGAGCAAGTCAGTTAGGGTATCTAAGTGTAAATTCCAGCATGAGGAGGTGTAACTACACCAGCTGTGATCGAGCTAGCATGCTAAAAATAGAAGAGTAGCTGCAGGGTGCAAGTGGCAGAAGGGGCAAGCCACCCAAAATACAATCCCATACAAGACCGTTTTTGGAATGGCTACCCACTCACACCACCAGGACTACACTTCTATTTTTAGCCTATTTCCTCGATGAGCTACATACCTTCCCTTACGGTATGTCTATACTTCAAACTGGGGGTGTGATTCCCAGCTCAAGGAAACATACTAGTGCTAGCTGTCATCGAGCTACCATGGATAGTCATTGTTTTCAGTATAGCTGCCCCAAATACCTGCCCATAAGAGACACTAGGTACATACCTGGGGTGGCTAGCCACTCCTGCCACTCACACTGCCATGGCTACACTATTTTCAGCATGCTAGTTTGATCACAGCTAGCCGGAGTATGTCTCCTCAAGCTGGGAAGCTCATCCCCAGCTTGAAGTATGGACATACCATACGTCGCTATGTGCCTTAGTTTCCCATCTGTAAAATGGAGATAATAGCACTGCCATACCTCACTGGGGGTTTCTGAGATAAATACAAAAAAAAGAGAGAGAGAGAGAGATTGTGAGGTGCTAAGATACTACAACAGTGGGTGTCATAAAAGTACCACAGACAATGCTTCAAAACTCAAAAGAAAGAAGTGCTGTTCAAACAAATAAATAGACATAGGGCATGTTTTTAAAAAGGCCTCAACTCAGCCCCCTTTTTTCATTTGCTATTGAAATCCAACAATTAATCATGCTAGCAATTTCTAGCATTTAGATATCTAAGTGGGTAGTGGTAGGTATTTAAATGTCTAAATCGTAGGTGTTTGTACTCACAATTGATTGTAGATGTAAAACTGAGGCTGCCAAAAATAAACAAACAAATAAATACATAAAACAAGGAGCCCAGCCAGGAAAGGCTCACCATTATGAACAATGGAACTACCTCTATGAGCCAAGTTATGCACGTGTTTGAGTTCTGGCAGTACAGCAGCCTAAAACGTTTTGGTGAGCAAACACAGCAGCCCATGTAAGTGAAGTTAAACTTCAGAATTGGGTCTGAAGTCATGCACCCACATTTACTTCCACACTATCTATAGCTTCTCATATAATAGTCCAAACAACAACTATCTATGGGATGAAGCAAATTTTGTGCTGCATTATTCAGAGCCAAAATGGGTAGAATTATTTTGCTTATAGAATTGTAATGAATAGTAGTATCAGTGAGTTTTGATGAAGAGTTGTAATGATAGTTTCCATTTGTTCTTACTAATAAAAATGGTACTTATAAATATTTAATTTCATATTACCTACTACTTTGATTTTTGTTTTTTTACAAAAAAATATAAATTAGCTTTTGAACTATTCATAAAAACTTGCCTTAGAATATTCTCTACTCAATGTATAAAAATAGCAGAGAAATGTGTTAAAATTCTACAAACAGAAAAATATCTATCATTGTAATGGATCCTTGTCACTAAGCTGACTGATACAGTCTCATCAGCATTCTGCAACTGATTTAGGAAGAAGGAGGAAAATAAATCCTTTAGTAAAACCAAAAGGAGAGAATTAAACAGTATCAGTAGGAAGTTGACCTTCTTGCTCTTGGTCAACATCTCAAAGCTCCCTAAACCCAGTAAATGGCTTTGTTCATAGTGCAAAATATTATGTTGAATATCAAAGCCAGTGTTCAACAAATATTGCATGACTGTAGACCTGTCTCACAAAGTTCTACACACGGAGAGCAAGTAATTTTTTTTAATGGCCAAGTAAAAATATAATTATTTTGAAGGCTATAGACCTCATTACTTTGTCACAGCTCTCAATGGGACGGATTTCATGTATTTATTCAGTGGAGTCATACCAGGAGGAATTTAGTCTGTGACAGAATCTTGGTAGTGTTTTAGGAGCCTTAGTCAAATAGGACCAAAATTAAAAAGTAAATTCCTGAATCCCAAGATACCGATTCTAGAGCCACTAGAAGCAAAGCAGCCAAAATAATAGGCAACTGTCGATCCGCAGGATCATGGTGTACGAGTAAGAGGTCTAGTCAGGTGCCTGATGAATCCACTTATGGCTGACAAGCCCAACTCGAGAGTGACATGGTTTGTTACAAGTTTCACAGATCCATGTATTGTCTGAATTGGAATCCAAAATTACAGCACACTGCTTCCTTCTTTCTCGCTTTGCTTCCATCCTCTGGATCAAAGCTGCTTCATGTTGAGTTGCACCCAATGCCAAATGTTCTCTCTAGATTGGATGGGATTCTGAGTGCTCCTCCCAGCTTTCTACATAGATGTTGAATAACTTCATATCATTTTTACACATACCGTGATAGTGCCATAAAAGGTGACCCCGCTTTCTAGAGCCGTCATGAATCTCGCTGTACAAAATATTCTTGGGGATATGGTCTTCCACCATTCTTCTGACATGACCAAGCCATCACAACCTCCTCTTCTTAATAGTGGTTTCTGAATGTGTCAGTCCGGCGTGCTTCTGCACCTCTACCTTCACTATTTTGTGTTCCCACTTTATTTTCAGGATCTTGTGCAGGCATCTCATATGGAAGCTGTTCAGTCAACTGACATGTCTAGCATATGTAGTCCACATTTCTGAACCATAAAGCATGGATGACAGCATGCAATCTGGTAGATTTGGATCTTCACCGTAGTCAATACTTTGCTATTATTTTGTGCACATTTCTATAACAGCCCGAAATTCTTAGCTGCTTTTCTGATTCTGTTAGTCAGTTCAATCTGAAGGTCAAAATTCCTGCTGATCCCATAGAACCCAAGCAGCAAAAGCTGTCGATGATGCCAAGAGATTTACCCTCCAGAGTAATGTCAGGCATTGGTTCTTCCACCTCTTGGTACATGATCACAGTGTTCTTGAAACTAATTGTCAAACCAAAATTCTTCCATGACACACAAAAACTGTCCAAGGGATTTTGCAGAGAAGATTAACTGGTTGGCAAAGTTTTTAAAAGGGGCTCCTCAAACTCTCCTCCATCACATCGTTCGTTCCAGTTCCAAGGCAGTCAATTCTAACTTTAAATGGCTTTTTACACTTCCATTTGCATTAGCATTTCCATGATTACAGATTAAGTTGAAAATATAATTTTCTCATTTTAAATTCAAATCATAAACCCTTTGGAGGACATAAGATTTCCCTGCCACCACCACCACTGCAAAAACAAAACAAAACAAAAACAAACCCTGTTGTCAAGTACTTTAGAAGTTAGAGGTGTTCACCCAACTTTAGGTTCTGGCATGTTGCTTGTTTGTGAACCAAAGAAATAACATTTTTCTTGAAAGAATCTAGCACATTTTCAGTGGCAATTAATAATACTACAGCAAAATCACAGCAAGAAATACTATAAGCTATATCTTAAATTATAAAGTGCCAAGTGAAAATAACAGAATGTCCAGCAGATATTGCTAGGTGATACTTAGCAATATAGCATTTGTAAGACATAAGATTGATAACATCAGCCATAGAGAAGAATAAATTCATATTCTCTCTGGGAATTAGAGTATCTGCAATACAAAGTGTGAGAGAAATAAACAGCTGGAGAGTCTGAGAGACATCTCATGATGGAAATACAAACAAAAGGGGTGTGTGGGGCAGACAGAGGGCTTTATTAGAAAAAAGAAGCCAAGGGAAAGGGCCAAGAAGAAAGGAAGGAGTCATTGGGAAATAGCTGGAATAATCTCACTGTACTCTGAGGAAGGTTACCTGAACACGTGTGTGTGTGTGTGTGTGTGTGTGTGTGTGTGTGTGTGTCCCCTAATCCTTTTATTTCTGGTCCTCTGCTAACATCTGATGTGCTATGCAGCTGTCAGACAATACATTTCTATTGAAATGATTCAGATGCAATTACATAGGTATGTTCATCATCACAGCAGATGTAACATACCTGAATCAACCAGGAATATTAAGCAGATGCCCAGCAGTTTAACAAAAGATCAGGTTTGGTCAGGAAACATTTTCCCATTTAACAGTGTATTATATGAGTTTGATAATTCCTTAGAAGCATCCAGCGCTAGCCATTTTTGAAAACTAGACTACATACATCACAAGCTTGTTTTTGTATAGCAATTTCTAAGTTTTTGTAACAACTCCATATAGACAGAGCATCTGGCTCAAGATCTTTCTGCTCTGCTAAGTATATGTGCCCAATATCAGTTCCTTGATTACAAATGTAATGTAAAGTTTAACAATGAAGGAAGGTCTGCTGTGGCCAAATATCAGCCTATGTAATGCCTAATTAACAAAATAAAGTAGAGTAAACAGACTAGACTTTCTTGAAAATGAGTCCCACTCCCCCAATGTTATCCACTTCTTTTCATCAAGAGGGAAAAGCATTACTTTGTAATTGCAGAAGCTCTCCTCCTGTTTTTCTAGTACATTAGTATACATTTTTATTATTCTCAAGCTATGCAACAAAGCTAAAGAACAAAATTATAGGAAGTTGAGATGTAAGATCAGGCTAACAAAGCCTCAGAAGAGCAAAAACTGATCATCCAGGGACCCGTGAAAATTAATTAACTTAGAAAAGCTCAGTGTAAAAAGATGGAATTCAGTCTTGAAGTAAAATATAGATTCCAAGATCTAGCAGAAGGAAAGCAAGAACAAGAGCTGAATGATAGATATGCAGTGACAATACATAGAGTAGAAAATGCAGCATAGAATGTAGCACACATGATGTATGGAAAACAGATGAGCAAGCAGCTAAGGAAAGAGATGCTGATGAAAGGGGAAGATGAATGTGGTGTTTTGTTCCCTAAGTTTAAAGAAAAGTTTAAAGAACAGCTTAAAACTCAAATACAAATTGCTAGACTCTTCACCTACTATACTCCACTCTAATGATCCCCCATTTGAATGAAGTGTCTGTTTCTGTATAGCTTGTTTGTGGTGGGTGCCCCAACTAAAATCATCCATCAATCTCAAGCCCCTCAACCAATTAACTTTAGGGGCTGGCTGCCCCAGACATTTCTTTGACAGACTGTTGCAGCAAGGAGGAGAGATTCCTAGCAAGAAACTGGGAGCTAAAGTTGTCAGCTGGGCATTACTGAGTGGAAACAGGGGCATCTTTTTGGAGGAAGAAAGAACTCACATGATAGCATATGAATTGCTAAGCCTGGCTAGTTGGTGGAAGGAAGAAAAAAGCTAGAGAGCAGACAACGAACAGGAAAGGAGGTATTACAATCCAGCTTTGCTTAGGGTAACAATACAGATAGAGCCAGACTTATCCACCCTACACACATGCACACTGAATCCCAGGGAACTAGCATACTTCTATGAACCTTGAGAAGTTTTGTCTATAAAATGAAGTACTACGAACTGTGAGTTCAGTACAAACCAATCTGAATTATCCAGTAGCATAATGTTATCGATGAAAATAGCCTTTTGGACAGCAATACTCACAGGAATGAAATCAAAATAAGATTGCAGTTAGAGGCTTTTCCTGATTTAACCTTTCACTTTGTTTTGTTCTTGAAATAACGGTCTTACAGACTTGTTACTGACGTTCAGTTTACTCTCAGAAATGACTTGATATTGGACACAGCATGTACCTATATCTTTTGAGAAGTGTCTTACAAATTATTTGCTTCCCTTTTATTTATACATTTGTTCTTTTTTCACCTTCAACCAAATTTAAATAACAGGACTTCTTAATAGCATTGGTATTGAAGTGAAGTGAAAATAGTGGTTGGGGCCTGTGGAATGTTATGACCTGTGGCGACAGTACACATGGGGTTACTGAATCTTTACGATCCAGAGCGTTCTGAAATGCAGAGTTCTAAGTGTTTCATCACCAAATGGTAATCAGATTTTCACAGGCTCAAATTTACATCCCACTTATGCTCTATTTTGAACCCTTAAGTGACAGATAGGCCTTGCATTGGCCCTCTACATTGGGGTGAATTTCACCCACTGCTCTAATTGACTATTACCCTCAAAAATTACCATCCATCTCTCCACAACATACTGTCTCAGTTTCTGACCACTTCTTCAGATCGCTACATCACTCACTCTAGTCTTCTCAATATTTACCCATATCCACCTCCTCCTCGCCCCTCAAGAAAGTAATTCAGATACTATAGTCATGAGTATAAAAATATTAAATTCCTTCCCTGCATAAAGAATAGTTCATTTTAAATTAAATTGTATTAATTTGTATGCAGGTGGGAAGGTAGAGTGAGGTTCAGAAACGGAGAAGATATTAATTTGAGATTTCAGACATAAATGGAGAGTTCTGGGGGCAGATGCCAATCAGAGAGAAGACAGTTGCATAATCGTTCATTGTATGGTTAGTGACAAATCCCTACACTTTGGCTGAAGACCTTTATTAACCAGAATACATGGATTTCTATAGTGAGATTTATAAGAAATAGCCAGTAAGTTTTTAGGACATTTATACCATCTTCCCTTACTGCTCCTGAACCAATCAGAATGCAGGAAGTTGCAACACTGATAAATACCTATCCATTTATGGATCATTAACTGTACAGTATCCCTGCATTCTGATAGGCTAAGACAATTCCATTTTAGAATACCAAGTAAGATCTCTAAGTTTCGATTGTCTTGCTAATATTTACTGAAGGGACCAAACTGAGTTGGAGGATATTCAAAATGTTTTTGATTGTTCTTTTGTGTGGAGAAGTCAAGATAGCATTTTCTGTCACCTAGATTTGATTTGTCCCCAGGAAATAAACTTAATTAAATGCATTGTTCACATATCTATGGCAGAAATGAGTTTGTATATATTTGTAGGCAGGTTAAATAGAACCTTCACTGCAGCAGAGAACACCGATGGTTGCTGCCATATTGATTCAGAATCATCTAGCTTTGAAATGGTTTGGACAGTTTGGGTCTTTTTTTTTTATGGAGTTAGAAGTTCATGTTTATTTTTAGGTATGCTGAAAATACACTCAGGTTTGTGTTGTAGACAGACATTTCCTATTACTCAATGCTTCAAACAAATCCTCTTTTTCAGCTAAAAATAAAATTAAACCCTATTATTCCAGATCTAATTCTCCAAACTTTTCTATTAAGGTCACCAATTTTAGAGACATCTTTGGACCACATTTACTTACTGCTGTCTGTTTCCTAACATCTTCTTTGTTTGTACGTCTTCCTGTCACTGCCTATGGAACATCACTGAAGAATAGCCCAACCTTCAACCTTCCTCCTCTGAAATTCTTATTTATTCTTTAAATCACTTTTTATCTGAGCTACTCAAATTCTTGTCTGATGTTTGTAAATTGGGACTCACTGCACATCAGGAAGGTCCACAGTGTTGCAAAAATTGCCCTATTATTCCTTTATTAGAGGCTTAATAATGACTCCATCTTATATCAAGTTCACAAACATCCTGTTTTCAAACGTCTTCTCCACCTACTCTCCATGTGACCACTTTTGTTCCTTTGCCTGCTTTCTGACCCCTTTCCAGGACTCTTACAATTATAAAGCCATGCAACCTTTGTAAAGTAACTTACTCACTGCTGGTGCCAGACAAAAATAATGCGTATTCTATAAATATAGTAATCTAGCTAGACTTCCCTCTCTGAGAGCCATCAAGTCTGTCACTATTCACATTTTTGTTTTTGTTTATGAATGACTCTCACATTGAAGTGTTTTTGTATTACTTTTTATAAAGAACAGTCTACAGAAAAAAATTGCTTTGTGTTAAAGTTAAGGTGCCATCTGCTATTCAGCGTCACAGTGAAGAGTACTCTGTCAGTTTTAAAAGTAGCATTCCTCCCACCAAAGCATTTCCAACTACTCTGAAGGCAGAAATCATAAGAGAGCCCAAGATCTGGGTCATGGTGTTACAACTTATGATCATAATATTGGAATGTGATTTATTTGTCAATTACTTTTTGGCAAATACAGTGTGCAAATTAAAAACCAGGGAGGAAATTAAGATTGGGGTTCAAAAGGGCACAGCTAGGGGAGATCGTGCTCCCATTAAAGTTGATGGGAATTTTATCATTGACTTCAATAGGGGCAGGATTGGGTCCTTAAAGTGTATTTTCCTAGATCCCAGGGAGCCTATGAAGTGAAGAAGAGGAATTGATCTAGCCCCGAAAGAGTACTTTAAAGTCTATTTTAAGCATCAAGAGCCTGATATAGAAAAATTTTAATTAAGTTCTCCCTAAACTTGTGGGACACACACACACACACACACACTAAATTTCCTTGCTAGGCAGATGTTTGCAAATGCTCACAACTTTAATTATAAGAGCAGAGCACCCCTAAGAGCCAAACATTATCAATGAAGTACTATAAAAAGAGATGCTGTATTTTATTTTAATAACATTAATTATAATGAAATTTACTGTATTTAGTTGAGAGTCATAGTGCTGAACAGTAGCCTCAGAAAGTCTTTAAGCTCAGCTTGCACATATTGCGCTCTCTCTTTCTCTATGTGTGTGTGTGCTGTGACCTTCACTTCAGCTATGCTCATCAAATCTGCCTTCTTCCTTTCTACCGTCTCCTCATCCTCCTGTCCCTTTTCCACTGTCCCCACCCCCGCCAGTTCTTCATCATCAACTCTCTTTACTGTGCCCCTTGCTCTGTTTTCTTTCCCATGGATTTCCTTTCTATGCTCTTCTCTCCACATACTGCAACCCTGATCCTCCTAACCAGCCCACCTCTTCCCCACACCTCTCTTCCACCTTATCCTCTGCCACAAAACCTTTCACCTCCCACTCTGGCAGCCCACACAGGGCCAGATTTCATACCTCAGGATTACATCACATATGTCTATGATTGGCTGATTTTCATAAACCATCAGAGCCATGTTATCAGCATATGGGTATTCATAGGTATGTGTCACTATCCCTGTGTTACCAATTTGAGAAACTGAGGCAAAGATCAATGAAGTGACCTAACCAAGGTCACACAACAGGTCTGTGTCAATGGCATGAACAAAAGTCATATCTCCTGACTAGAGCTGGTTGGGGAAAATGGAAGAATTTTTGACACACTTTTCTGAAAAGTGTGCCCCTCAAAATAAAAAAAAAAAATTGGAATATTTTGAACATCTCTACTTCTGACTCATAGTCTAGCACCTTATCCACTAAACCATATAGCTAGTGTTTCTTCACATAGGCTGAAGGTAGTTCTGAGGCAAACAGCTGCAAGCTCCACTAACTTCACTGAAGATACACCCACTCACATGAGTTTCAGTTTTGGATTATATTTTAAAGCCAACATCCAGAATTGTGGACACTTTAATGTATCAACTGCCACACACACAGACACGCAGAAAAACAATCCTTACCAGACAGTTTTTATCCCCCTTAAAATCCTAGCTTCTTTCAATCTTTTTTGCTGATGGCACATTTTGACAGGTAACGTCAAGTTGCATGAGTCATGTCACACTACGGCAATCTGGTAATTTTCTCATTTCAAAAATATCACTTTTTTAAGGGTCACTGGTGACTAAAAATCCCTCTGAGGTTATTTGCTAAGGAAGACCAGACTTACTAATAGTGGTACAGCTTTCATCCAATAGAGATTGCATGGAGGTGAGAGAGACATCCATTTCCCCACAGTGTGCTGTTTGAGATATAAAAAAAATTCGTAAATACATGTGGGAAGAGGCCACTATAAAGCTTAAATCACTGTGTGAGGAATCAAATAAAAGAAATTTTTTTAGATGGCATGTATGAAGAAGAAATAAATGATAGACATATGGTCTAACTAAGGGCTGTGTGAAGTTTAAAGCTGAATAACCAAGTCTTTTGTTTACAAAAAAACAATTTGCACTATTTTTTTTGGGTAGCAATTCATACTAGTATTGAAAGGCCAAAGTAAAAAAGAAGTTGAAAGAAAGCCAGCTCTTCTGTGCACCTGTTCTGTGTGCTAGCTGAAGTCTGTATTATTAATGTTTTACATTTATGAGGCACCTTTCATCCTAAGTGCTCCAAACGCTTTGTGGTGCCAATGACCACAGGCACCTCTAGGGTGAATGTTAGGAGTCAGGCAGCAAACGGGATGTTGTGCAACAGTGAGTGGAGGAGAAATGTTGGTCAGGATGAAAGACCAAACTGCTATTCCTTAGAGTGCAATGACGTCTTCAGTGTAAAAATAGGGCCAATGCACAGCAGACAGCGTAAGAAAGAAAGGCGGGGAAATTAAAACGATGGTTTAAAAGTTTACCTTTCCACTCCCCTGATTCAGGAACCACTCTGTGGAGGGCCAGTCCCCAGGCATAAGTTAGCCTACTACTAACAATCTCAAGGGGATAAAATTGCAGCCAGAGATCATTGCAGTACATGACCATTACAGCCATGCCTCCTTTCCTCCACGCCCATCCTCTTTTCTAGGAGCAGCAGATTCTAGACTAGTGATCATTTCATGTCCAAGTAATCCAGCTTTATGACAAGAACACAAAGTGACAGCCCAACTGTCTGGCCCTTGGTACCGGGCCCTTAGTACTTATGGTCTCCTTCGAAATAATCACATTGCATTTGCACAGATACTTTTTTTTTTTTTAAAAGCTTCTGTTAAGTTAGCATCTGTTGTTTCTGATCTGGTTAACAAATAGTCTGATTACTTGTTTTCTGGTCCTGCTTTGACTTTGTCATCATGCCCTCATTATCATATTCAATTAATTAGTGAGAAAGGTAATATTCCAGCATGCACACCTCACCAAGATTCATTATTGACTTCAAATAAATAGGGCAGATTTACAGCAAAAGGTGAGGCTATAGGGAGAATATTTAGGTGCTAGAGGAGCAGAACAAAGTACTATATAGCCCTTTAAAAAGGATAATATACTAAAATCGTACTACTTTTCTAAAAGAGCAACTGACAGGCAAGGACTAAGGAAGAGAAAAATTCAAAGCCAAAGCTTGAGGAAAGCGCAGTCATACAGTACGAGAGCATTCATTTATGTTTCACCTTGACCTGATTATCTTTATTAATACCAACATGAGTAGGAATAGAACATGAGTGTATATTTAAGAGACATGCCACTTCGTTATCTCAAAGCAACCAAAAAAAAAAAAAATCTGGATTCATTGCCTTTGTATTGGAACTTCAGCAAGTCATTATTAGTAGGTAAAAACATTTGTATAAGTTCCTTATTTGGCTAATGCTGCTGTTCATATGGTCAAGAGGCCTGAAGAACCAAGTCCTATCAAATTATGAATGAGAAGCAGAATTTCAGAGAGACCTAACATGTGTTCATGCACTTTCTTAACTCAAAGGTACAAAAATTGTAGAAATGTGAGCTTGGAAAGTATCTCCATCCTGCCTCCTCAAATTCCTGGGATCAGGTGGTCTTGGACTTTTTGTATTTTAGACCCACTGATGCTCATTTTAGTTTCAACTGTGTGTTTTCATAATTGTGGTGTCATGGGGGCCCCTGCGTGTCGAGCATGGCCACCTCTCTTAGCCCAGTGCGGAGTTGGTACATGCCATCACACCATGTTGGATAAGGCAATTACAATTAGGGGCACTCAGGACTCCTGGGGGGGGGGGGGACTGGTAAACTCTCAGTCTAATGACTCCTGGCTGAGGCAAACAATTGCAATTGGGCTTTGACCCTCTGGGCAGGGTAAAGCCAACAAATAGCCAGCAGCTCCTGGGGCAGGGCAGAACCAATGCTCAGTCTTTAGTTTCTTAAGCCTCCCAGCTAGGGCAAACAACAGCAGTCAGAGGGCTCTGACTCTCTGGGCAGGGCAGAGCAAGTAGTCAGTCTATCGCCCCTGGGTGGGGCAAAGCAGAGCAAACAGTCTTCGGCCCCTGAGCCTCCTGGTTGGGGCAGGCAATAGCAGTACGTGGGCTATGACCCTTTAGACAAGCTGGAAAAAAAACAACCAGGCTACAACCCTGGGGCAGGGCCAACAATCAGTTTGAGTGTAGCCCCCAATAGCCACACCTCCTGGCAAGTGTGGGGGATGTAGGGGAACTCATGCCCATCCTACTCTTGTTCTGACCCAAGGTCCAATGAAGCCAGGAAATTCCCATTTAAGGGTTCATGCATTGGCTTCTAATACATTCCCTGGGTCACTTCCTACCACAAGTCTCATCTCAGGCTTCTCCTCGGCTGGCAGTGGTTCAGCATCCCCATCAGTCTCTACAATTGGCTAGTCATCCACAGCATAGTCCAGGTCCGTGGTTCCCACCGCTTGGAGAGTTGCAGGTGCCTCTGCAAGGAGCCTGCAGCACATATCCTTCCGCCTTGTCAGCCAGCCCAGGCAGAGCTGGGCTGCCTCCTTTTATCTGTCCCTTCCACCTGGAGGATGCACCAAAAAGGCGAGGGGATGTGGTCTCCTGGGCCCAGAGTGATTGCACAGGCCCCGTTGGCCCAGTTCAGGGTACACCCCATCACAAGTGGGTTACTCCAATATTGGTTATGTCCCCGGGGGGGTTAAATAAATAAATGAAAGAAAGAAAGTTTTCCATTCTTGCCTCCTCCTATATACTGTTTAAATTAAAGGAAAACGTATAGAATGTTGTTTCCACTTAATACACTTCTAAAGCCTATCACCTGAAGTTAACAAAGATAACCCCCATAAGATTATCAGTACAGTGTCCCATTGTCTTGATTTCCGGCATGATCAATTTTATATATTTATAAAACAGAGAAACAAATATTACTGTTCCAAAAAGAGGAGCATGTTTACCCAAGATACAGAATGATGGCAAAGAAGTGTCATTCCCCACCCTCAATTCTTGGCTGGAATAGCAATGTTAAATTGCCAAAGATACAAATATAGCACATCATATTGATCTAGTCTGGGCTGTTTCTATGAACAGGTTATAGATATCCCCTAAGGTCCCCTCTTCTAAAGCCCTTTCTGACTCTCCTCCCTGTTAGAACGTGTTTTAACGCCACCAGAACTACTACTACATAAAGCTTTGGCTTCCATTAAAATGTGCAGAGTGTCTGTGGTGCACTGTGTACCAAATAGTTTCAGTCTTAGAAACAGAAAAACTCCATAGACCCATATCAAACATTAAGAAAAATACAGACGTAAAACTGCCCATTCGTCCTTTTTGGTTGTTAATACTGAAATACGGTGCACTGGGGAATCCCAGCACCATGCCAGCAGGGGATGCTGTGGGCCTTTGCCGCTACTATTCTATCATTGGTGAGCTGGGGTGATGTTAAAAGGAGTCTTAATTCAAAGAGGAGTGAATGAGATCTGAGCTGTTTGAGACAGACTGCAGCCCATTTGAAGGCAAAGGATGGTAAGGAGAGGAGACCCAGTCTGCCCAAACAGGAGAAGTTGTGGGCCTCCCATCAGCTCTGCAGGGGTGGGTAGCCTCTGCCAACTCAAGTAGGATTAGGGACATAGAGTGTAGCATAGCATGGGTGGAAAACCAAAGTGTTCCCATGCAGGGCTCTGTCTAGGGCCCCACGTTATGTGAATCCAGTCCTGAATCTGAGGCGTCTCCCCTACCCACAGTTGTCAGAGTTGGAAGGATAATCACATTTAGAGTCAGAAACTTACTCTTGTGTCTTACTCACATGGGTGCCCTGGAACCTCTGGAGCTGCTGGAGGAGGATTCATACCCAGGTTTCTTACTACTCTTTGTATTTTCCTAAAGAAAAATATATTCTCTGTAGGTTTTTTTTATTTTAAATAAACTCTAGTGCATGTTCTAGATGAGGATTTGCTTTTTGGTTAATTAACAGTCAAAAAAAAGTTCTCCCTTGCCTACTTAAATTGGTTTATCAAATCTAATCCAACCCCCATGCATTTAAATGACCATCGCTAGTTATTGGTACATCAAGTTTTCATTTCAAATCTGAGGTACGTGTGCAGCCTTTCTACCATATAATTTAAAATGCATATTTTCAATGACAAGTATGCAAGGCTTGTACATGAACCTAGCCCTACGTATGAAATTTGGGTCATTTCACATTACTTTAAATGTCAAGGTAACAGAAGTAGGAGGCCAAAGTGAATTGTTCACTAGGCACTAATTGCTATAATGAAGTAACCCAAACATCACATTGTGTAATGCTGTCATACCACAGCGTTTATAACAGAGGTCCAAGTTTTCTTTTTTTAACTTTAAATGTTTTAGAGTTGCTAAGAATTTTCTGGTGCAATTTTTTGTTCTTCACTTCTAAAACAAGTCAGAGAACTGTTAGTGCTGAACATATGTTAATATCTGGCTAAGAATCACTGCAGCAAAATATAATTTTTTAGCAGCAAAAAGGCTTCTGAACACTGTATTTGACAGGACATGTTAGTTTATCTTTAAGAAAAAAAAACAAAAAAAAACATACTTTCCCAAATTTAGCCACATCGATCTATGTAACCAATTCAACAAAAGTTTAAATGCTCAGCCACTGCACTAGGTACAAATACAAGTGCAAACCCTTACACATGAGAGTAGCTTCATATATATGAATAAACCCATTAGAGTTAATTGGACTACTCATATGAGTAAAGTTACACACCTGTTAAAGTTTTTGCAGGAGTTGGACTTCAATTTGTGCATTTGGTATGTGCATTTGGTATCAATCAAAAACACTCCTAATGACTTAAGTAGATTTTGATTTTTGTCTAGTTTTCAAAACATGTTATTCTTAGAAGATGAGAAGTTGAAACCCATTCTACGCTTCCTGCTGGTATTTTGCCTGATCAGTTATGAATCAAAGGAATAACAGGGGTGTGGGAAGTATTCAATAAAAACAATAGTAGGGTGTCCAAATTTTTCCATTGAAACACTTTGTAAGTGGAAAATGGCTTTTTGAACAAAATCCATTTTTTTGTGGAAAACATTTCACATAATTTGTTTAGTTTTTAATCAAAAATGGATATTTCAGCTACTAAAACTACATTGACTGTGATGCACTATGGCCATAGGACTCACATGTGCATTGTAGTGGTACAATCAGAGCGGAGACCACAATGCATCATGGGAGATTTAATCCTGTCAGGTCCAGCCCATAGAAGAGAAAGGGAACATGAGGCACCTGAATTGCAATTCTTCTTATGTACTGTAGCAGTTCAGATAAATACATATTTTCAAACTGAACTAAAGTAAAACAAACTGAATTTTTTTAGGTTTAGGTCAACCCAACCTTGTTTCTTTTTTTCCTTGATGTAATAGGCACACACACAATTAGGAGAACAAAAGGGTTTCATTCATAACATTGGGATAAATTTTAGTATTAGAATAATCTTTTCATTGCAATAAAATTCTGGTAGCAGAAGTTAATAAGTACACTCATATATTGAAGTGAGAGAATCTAACATGAAAATTCAGAGATTTAGACTAATTGATGTAACTTGGCACATCAGGGATTCACTGCCACACCAATTTCTTTTCTGGTATTCGAATCTGACAGGCCATAGCATCACTTTATGTTAAGTGTGTCTCCTCGTCCCAGAGTAGTACTAATGATTCAAAATATTTTGATAGCTCCATTAAACCACTATCAGTTCAGTTAGCTTGGTAAGCATGGGATCCCATACCAATTGTCAGTGGCTTAATGGAACCCCCAAAATATTCTGAACCATTAGGTTTATTCTAGGACAAGAGTGCAAATCTAAAGTGATGTCATGGTGTGGCAAGGCTTACAAATAGAAACAACTCTATGGCAGTTCAAACAGCCAGGCTGTTACACTGTTACTGATAAGACAGCTTCCAGGAAATATTAATCCCAAGAAAGATACCATAGCACTGGCCAATCAGCGTCTCTAATTGTGTAAACATCATGCCATGGTGTTCTAAGGAGGCACGCCAGAGAACAGTGATAATAGTATGCCTTTTCTGCAACAGGTTTAATATAGGTAAGATATGCACAAACCTTTCTGAATCCATTTGAGCCACTGTTGAATGTGTTTCAGACTTGTAGCCATGTTAGTCTTTATCAACAAAAAGAATGAGGAGTACTTGTGGCACCTTAGAGACAGTACTCCTCGTTCTTTTTGTTGAATGTGTGCTTTACATGCTCCATCTAGGAAAGCTTCTTTCCTATGAAAAATTGTCATATGGGAGTACGAGCTAGAAGTTAGAGAACAGACTTTTGGGTATGTCTACACTGTGATAAAACAACAAAACTGTGGCACCAAGTCTCAAAATCCAGGTCTTCTGACTTGGGCTCACAGGGCTGGACTGTAAGCCCTGAAATTTCAGTGTAGACATTCGGGCTCAGGCTGGAGGGCAGGCTTGAGGCAGGGTCTCAAAGCTCAGGCTCCATCCCAAGCCCAAACATCTACATTGCAGTTTTATAGCTTTACAGCCCAAGCCCTGAAAGCTCAAGTCAGCTGAACAGTTGTGCCACAGCTCTTTTATTGCAATGTAGACATACCCTCAGTGTCTGGATCCTGGGTTCTATTCCTACCTGACACTGATGCTCTGTAACCATATGCTAATCAGTTAACTTCACCATTCCTAATTTTCTTAAGCAATAATATTTTCCTGCCTCTCAGGAAAAAAGCAAGTCAATTAATGAGCAAATTTTCTTTTGATTACAAAAACTGTTTATTCCTTTCTCATCAAAAACTCAAATGTAAAATGAACATTTTTCTTCTTAAAATAAACAAGAATTACAATATAATGACCCAGTCCTTCATTATCGATATTTTAATTGGAAGAGTCTACGTTGCTTGTCAAGACAGTCTTAATAAAGTTCCCCTACCCTCACCACCTTGCAGCTTTTGATTCACATACATTTTCTATCTTGCATAGTGGCATATTGATCACTAGTATTTCTTTCAGGTGTCAAAAACAAGCATAGAAAATCTGTTCAAACAAACTTCTGACACATTGCAAGTTTGATTATACTCAAAGGTGAGAACAGACACTGAAATGAGCAGAAAGCAACCAAATAATTTCAAAGTTGTTTGCAAACTAATACATGTGCTTCAGAATTCCTTATTATTTCAATCAAAAAAGCAATTTTCTGATGCAAAGCTCTAAAAACACAAGAGAAATATGTATCTATGTTATTAGAACAAACTTAAAAGAAATCTTTCAAATATAATCAAGGAGAAAAATTAAAATAAAGTGTAAAATTTGATTGAAGCAACCAATGTAGCTTCCTGTCAATGATAAACCAGACCAAGAAAGATAAGAAAATAGATTAATAAAATATTGTTCTATTATCTGGAACATTAGGGGGCATATATTGTGAATATTTAATTGTGAAGCTAAAATATTAAGTAACTACTAGAGAAAAATTAATGTTGATCAGATCTTTGTGCCTTCAAGAATCTATGGATTCAGACTAAAACTGAGCTAGCATTAAACACAAAAACAAAAAATCAGTTTGAAAGAGCTGAAGAAAATGTTGGGCAAACTGTTTCGATTAGTGTAATGTGATCCAATTAATGCACCCCACAAAGAACTAAGAACTAATAATACCAATATCAAACACAACAGAAAAAATATCTTTCAAATGGCTGTTTTCAGCAGACTATTAACAACATAACATTCAGCTGAAATGTAACAGACCAGATGCTGGTGTTTGAATATTGCAAATAAAATACATAGCTTTGCTATTATAAAGGTAGCATAAATGTAATCTATATGCAACTTACTACCCCCAGGAGGCTCACAAATGAAAGCATTGGTTCTCAGTGGGTCCTTTCAATTATTATTAATGATTATTTAAATTATTATTGAAAGACTTTCAGATTCAGAGGGCTGCAAATGCTTAGGCCTGTAGACCTAGAAGCTGCATTTAAATTCCAAGTGCTACTGTTCAACAAGAAATGGTAACTACTGTTCCCAAGTGTATAGAGCTTCCCACAGCGGATAAAATTCTGGCTGTGCTGAAATCAATGGGGGAAAAAAAAAAATCTCCCATTGATTTCCACGGAGCCAGTATTTCATCTCTTAAGTCACACTGGTTTCACCAGTGGAACTAGGAACAGCACTAAGTCAAAAAGCTCAGTTTTCTGCCTTCATCAGGACAATCTGTCTTGTGATTGGACTTGATAAATCTTGTTTTGGAATTCCTCATGTTTACAGTACAAAGTCCTAGTGTAATAATTGGGTCTGTAAGTTTACCCTAATTGTGAGCCAAACTGTGAAAAGCGAGTAAAAGTTTGTAAAATGTCACAATAACCTCTAACAAATACTGATAGGAATTGATCTAAAGGGCGGCAGAAAGACTGAATTAGTACAAACAAAAAGGCCTCTGATGCAACTCAAGGTCTGTATTAAGATCATGTAAACAAGAGAAGTGTGGGACCGGAAATTAATGAACCAAAATTGGTTTGTCAGAAACTAAAGCACATCCTCTCATTATTCTGTTCATTTTCTGCCCCTCACTCGCCTTTGGGGTGATTAAAAGAAAAGACTTTGGGGGGAAATTAGGAGAGAAGTGAATGCAACAATTTCTGACTGAAAGAAGGGGAAGGACTGAGCTTCACCATCATGGCTGCCATGCTCACCTTCTCCTGGGATTCCAGAATCAACTATAACACCATTGAGCCTCTGTTGTCCTGATCCTGAGAGGTACCCTGACCAGATCAGGACAGAGAGGGAGACCCAGTTGAAATTGCCACCTCCACCTGTTTGGCAAAAAGCCCAACCACTGCCTGGGAAGTGAGGTGCAGACACAGACACAGACACAGACACACACACACACACCCTTGTCCTTCCTCACCTTATCACTTCTCTTTCCTATCCCGCTTGTTTTTCCTCCTGTTTAATAAGAGTCTGGCTCAGCTGGCCAAGTCTGTATAAATTGCAACATTGCTGTATGCCAGAGAGGCAAATAAAAGCAGTGCTCTAAACAGCTGGACACTGGTGTATGTTTTCCAGATCTCACAGGGTACATCTACACAGCAAGCAGAATCCTGCAGCAGTGAGTCACAGAGGCCAGGTTTGGGCTGGAGCTAGAGCTTGTACTTGTGCTCTAAAGCCTGGGGATGGGTTTCAGACCCCAAGCTCTAAGCTGCAACACCTTACACTGGTATTCTTAGCGCCATAGCATGAGCCTCACAAGCCTGCAGTTGTAGATCTGAGCTGTGAGACTTGCTGCCCTGGGTTTTAAAACACAGTGTAGATGTACCCACAGTGGCTAATAAGACCAGGTGCCATGCCTGTGTTTCTCCAGCAGGGAGGTTGCAAGGGAGAGTCAACTCCAGAAACAGAAGCTGCATTTCCTCACTTTGCTGTTCTTTTCTTTCCCCTTTTGAGTGAGTGAGTGAGTCTGTCTTCTTCGAGGAAATAGGATTGGACTTCAACAACAACAGCAGCAGCAACAGCTCCAGCCCATCTCAACAAACTTGGTCTCTTTTTTCCAGAAAGGACAGTTACCACCATGTTTAATATCTCCAAAAAGACTGTCAAACAAGGGCTTTCCTTATAAAAACACTTTACAGCTAAAGCGCAGGAGAAAAAAGGATGTTGCTAAAATGAAAGCCTTACTTAATATTTACCTTTCAGATCTTTTCACTGTTGTTCCTTCTTTCTGTATCTTTATTGAAGTGTTTAAAATATTGTTAATGGTTTGTTTGCCATGGGATTAGGCAGGCTCAGGTTTCTGTATACCAAACCCCAAATCTTTTTAATACTGTTCAGCGTGGGACAGTGCTAGGGAAATGTTAACACCTTTAACTCATCTGGCCCATTTACAGCTGTGGTCCTTTGAAAATGATGTGTTTTTTTCCTATGGAATTGATTTTGGTTGTGTGTAAAGAGCTTCCTCTATTACTGCTAGTGCTGAAGATACTATAAAGCACATATTTGAGTGTGGTCTAATAAGTAAGGAACTCTGGCCAAAGAATGAAAATACTTTTCAGTTGAAGGTTGAGCAAGTACTAGCCAAACACATTAAGGCACAAAAAAATTCACAGATATGCACTTTTATATTTGTGTGAACCCAAGGCTCGGATAGCTGGCAGGCAGGGAAACCTGAATTAGCAAATATACTTACTACTTATCAATGTGGCAGTTTTGTAAAAGGCAAACAAAAATAAATTAAATCCTCTCTCCGTTCTTTTTCACTAGCTAGAAAAAGATAGTGATTTTGTAGTGTTGCCAACTTTCACAATTTTGTCACAATTCTTGGCATATTTGGTATTTTTCTTATATGTGCAGGTCCTGGACTCATGAATTTCAGTTTTCATTTTTTAAAACAAAGGTCTTAGCCCCTCAACATTTGCTGGTAAATCCTTGAAAGTGTGAACCCTAGTGCTCAAAAAGCATAAAGCAAATAAAAAAATCATAATGTACTTTTTTTTCCAAACTTCCATGATTTTTTTTTTTTACACCTGGGGAATGGCAACACTGGAGAAAATCCTTTTAAAATGTGTAATATTGGAGGATCATGATAGGTTGTTTGCATTAGGAACTAGAATTGTGGATCTCAACTAAATGAATGTCCTGACCACACTAAAACTTTTAACCAAACTTGTTACCAGTTAGTGTCATAGCTGGCCCTAAATATGGTTGCATCCACATAAAAAATGGCTAGTATTTAATAATAAACTGGCCCCTAACGGTGTTTTGCCTTTGCAAAGGGCCAAGTGTCATAGTCATCTTTTTGTTACCAGTTTGCAATACTGTTACATGTGTGTGTGAGATCAGGCTCTGAAAACTTTCACCCAAATCCTGCTGGTTTGAATTGTGTGAATTAAACCTGAAATAAGTGAGTTTTGAGTGGTTTAGGAATTTACTAAGAATATTTCTTGCAGTCCTAATTGAAATCCTCACGCATCGGGCACTTTTTAAGGTAGTTCAATCTTCATAAACCATTCGTTCAACCCAGATAGTGCCACAAGAAATTTGGTTAATCCATACATTAAACTGACAGTGCAAACAGTATAAAATGTATTTATGGGTATGTCCATAAGGCTTTTGACCTTTCTTCTGCTAGACATACCTGTTTGTTGCATGGCTAGCATGCTCAGTGAAATATTGAACTTGGATTTTTCTCTCCCTAAAAATCTGTACTCTGTTTCTAGCTTCCTACATTTTCAGCTTTATAATTCTCTTCTAGTCATGAGCAAGGTATTTATAGTTTAGTAAACCTGATGGATTTTTCTGACTCCTCAGATGGGCTTAGATCTGTCAGCTTTATTATTACTGCCAGGGCTACTGCCAGACATCTTCAACACTCCAAAAATGGTTTGCATTGAAAAGTGGCAGTGCAAACTCCATTTAATGTGATAATTTGCATTAGGTATCAGTAATGACCAAATGTTTGTCATCTAATGTCCCTGTAAATATATGCAGAAGTATAGATTTGTTATGCTATGTCTACTGGCATCAAACCTTTTCCACCTTTCGAAGTCAGATGAAGAATGTACTCTAATTATAAATTGCCATTTTATACTGTATTTTCAAAAACATGACACCCATCCTACAGAATCAGTACCAGATCTTTTCATATGCTATTCATCTATTCATTTACTTTCAGCAGAAATGAACTGTAATGAAAGTATCAGAATCATTATTATTTTATTTTTACCCCAGCCCTCAGCAAAAGAGGAGTATATTGATTATACAATCGTAGGCTTGAATGTTGAGAGAGTTATTAAAGGGCTAGATAAAAATAATATTGGAAGTGTTACTAAAACAAAAACACTCCAAAGATGAAATACTAAAGTGCTAAGAACAAAGAAGTGACAGAATTGGGTTAGAAACCCACTGTGTGCTACAGCAAGAGATATCACTGATCTTTGTGCTAACATTGAGTATCCACATTTAGATCGATTAACTGCCATAATGCATACAAACAAAGGCAACAAGAACAAGAAAAAAAGTACCTTGGCCTTACACTTTTTTCTTTGCACATTAAATAAAATGGATATATTTATTAGGGAACTTTAAGGAGATTCAAAGTTTCTAACTTGATTGTTCAAGTGCTTTAACTGTTGAAATGTCTAGTTCTAAATCACATGGATATTATTCTGTTAGCTGATATGAATGCAAGTGGAAAATGTAATTTTTTTGGTGGCTGGTTTCATCATGTTCTGTCGTATAGAAACTGTGGGAGTGTGTCTTTTCTAGACATGTTTACAGTGTCTTCAAATCATGAAAATAATCTTAAACAGCAGAATGATACGTCTACTGTGTAGACTGGCCATATTTAACTCTTCAGTAAGTAGTAAATTATTCAGTAGTAAGTTATTCAGAATTACACTTTGTATTAAAAATCTCCAGTCTGATTTTTTGGGATTTAAAATGTGTATCCCTGCTCCTAACTTTTTCTCCGCCTGGGACTTTCATCATCCCGTGCTTACTTTATTCTCCTCTTCAGTACAGAGATGGGAGAAATTACTCAGCCAAAATGTTGTGGTTTTTTTGACAAAAAAAATGGAGACTTGGGTCAACCAAATAATTTCATGAATTTCTATCAACTTTGGTGAATTGATTTGCTCAAAAAAAAAAAGGGGGGGGGGTCATGTCAGTGACCCATTTCAATGTTTCCCAAAACATTTTGATTTTTAGGGCTAGATTCACATGGGAATTTAGGTGTCATTCACAAAACTGAGAAGGAGGAATAGGAGTGGAGGTGGTACCCCGTTCTTATATCCAATAGCTCAGTAGCTAGGGATGAGGGAGAGGCCACAACCACCAGGCTATTGGCCATTATGGGGTGAAGCACTCTCAATTTCTCCTGTTGAAGCTGTTCCACTTTGTATAAAATGCTCGAATAGTCCCTGGGCCAGAGAAAGTGTCAGAATGATTTTTCCGGACCCCACTCCAATGAATATTTAATTATTTACCATCTCCAAATTCGGTTTGAGTCTTCCTGTTCATCTACAAATTTCATCCTTTTCTGTTTATTGTTTGTCCATGCATTAGTCATGTCTCACTTTAAATACAGGTACGTTTCCTTTCCTCTGGTCTCCCAATTTCTCACTTCCATGCCTCTTCCAATCTACTCAAAACATTTCTATCAAAATTATCATGTTGTTCTTTCCTCACATGTTACACCATCTTCAAATCCCATAATTAATTTCCCTTCATCTTCATCAAGTTTGAAGTTCTTGGGAGAAATCCAGGCCCCGCTGAAGTCAATGGGAGTTTTGCCACTAATTTCAATGGGTTAAATCCTAACCCCATTGTCTTTATCTATACAACTCTGCCCCCATGTCGTCTCTCTAATTTCTTCTATATACTCTCCCACTACCTACACTTCTTCCAAGCCCCCATCTGTTCCTTTTGTCTCCTGCTCTTAATATACATTTTAAGGCCTAAATTGTGTTGACTGTAGATTCATTAAAAATAGAGGAGACAGATTGGAAACATCATTGTTTGACCTTCAAGCTACATATCATCTATTTTTTATGCAAAATGTACATGTAGGCATGACAGGCCATGAAGTAGGGGGCACCCAAGCCATGGCCTGACCACATGTAACCAGGTATAAGCGGACACACATGTCATGGCTGGGACTACGCTACGGCCAGCACCCAGGTCCCACTCTGGATGCGCAGCATGCCACACATTCACCTGCCAAACCATGGCAGGTCCTCTTTGCACTGGGGATTGATCAGGAAGTGGGACAGACCCATCACCTGAAGGTGAGACTCCTCAGCAGGAAGGGGTAAAGTAAGTAGCAGGGTGGGTGAGGCAGGAGGTCCTGTGAAGGGATCATGAGGGCTGAAGCTCCTGGGAGAAGGTAGGTTTAGGAGTCCATGTGTTCGGGGAGATCACCTGAGGGGAAGAGGTGGATCAGGCAGGGGAAAGAGTCTATCCCTCCCCCACAAAACACTTTACATTGTGCTCTGCAGCCCCTGGAACGCATAAATATATGTTTGCATTGAACATCCTATGTCTAATTTAGATTGCAAGATCCTTCTAGCCGTGACCATTGATTTCTTTTATGCATTTTACAGAGCCAAAACATTATCAGTGGTCAATAAATAAATAATTATTTTATCTCAGATCAGGCTGGGTTTCTACCTAAAGGATTCATATTATACCCAGTCTTCAGCCCTGTGTCTAAATGTGTGTGGGTGGAAATGGAGGAAGGGCGAGAAAGCTATGTGCCTATTAAATTTACAGCATAATGTACCGTAAAGTACAAGATAAACCTCATTTTTGCCAACAACATACATTACTGAAATGAGTTGTTGGCATGCTAAATATATAACACATTTAAGTGGAAACCAAAGTAGTGTAACAAGCGTACACTAAATTACACTGATTCAGCATACAGTTGGAGTACACAATGAGCGTATAGTTACTTGCACTGATTTGGTATTCGGAAAAAAACTGTTGGGGATGGTGGAAGCATAAATTAGACAGCGAAAGGGCTGATTTATCTCTTTCCTTCCTACTGGCTGCATTTTCTGCTATATTAATTTTGCCCACCTGCTGAATACTAAATTGATGCATCTTGTATTTTGTACACTTTGAGGTACATCCATTTTATGATCAGTTTAAACGCTGAATATGGCTTTCAAGGAAGTTGCAACATCCTGCCTGGGGCAGGTGAGTGTACTTAAATTATGGTCTCTAATGGCAGAATTATATAACTCTGTCGTATTGTTAACATTAGCCAACAGTGGGCAAATGCTTACTTTGAAAGTACAGCCTATTGGAACACTTTGCAGTGAATGGTTGTATTTCAGAGGTAAATACAAATACATAATCTAACATTCCTAGATCACTGGCCAATAAGACATAATAATGGGAAAATATTTATCACCTCTCTCTCATTATCCCTTAATTAGTACTTTGGCCAATGCAGGAATAATTTATGTCCTTTTCACATATTCAGCCAACATTCAAGAAATAAATATTTGCCCATTGGTTTATCACATTTTCCACTGTTGTCCCACCTTGTGCTAGTGGGCCCTATGCTGTACTGTCAAGTTGAATGCATCCTGAATGACAGCCTTAATCCTGAATTTTCTTTCATTTATACATTGAACACACACCCTGACCTTTACTTTTAAATTAGGTTTATGTACTCAATATTCTGGGTTGTTTTTATAGTGCTGTTATACAAAACAGGAAACTAACCTTGCATTGACACAACATTGGGTTGTAATTTACTTGCTTTCAGTGTTACCCTGAGACCTCTTATTAACATTAGCTTTTGTACTGAATAATACTGGGAACCCCAGGCAAGGCATTTGAGTCCAGAATTCACAGGTATAACAGCATAGATTTCAAATGCATAAAAGCAGGAAGAAAATAAATTAGCTGCCTCAGAATAGTCAGTTCACCATCAGAGACTCACACCTCCTTTTTTGTATATTTCCCATGAATAAAGTTAATTCTCCACAACTATAAGCAACACACCCAGAGCCACAGAACTTAACTGTTTGAAATACACATTACAAATGCCTGAAAATCAGCTCAGGGTGCCTAAAATGGACAATCCCTTGTTCTATGACACAGTCACAACCTGTCAATGTACGCTATCAACCAATATATTCTTAGAATACTGATAAAAATTGGAGCTGGTAGAAAATCCGAATTTCCATTTTATGAGAAATTACAGTATTTCAAAATTTGTTTTCATTCCAAATTGAGATATTTTTTTCCCCCATGAAATTGGAAGTTCCAAAATATTTCAGTTTGGAAATATCAAAACATTTCATTTGGAAATTTTTTATAAAAATCTTTCTATGGTACCTACGATCCTACAGCTCCCACGATGAACCATGGTAGCTCAACCAGAGGGGAAACTGCAGTGCATCATGGGATATGTAGCCCAGGCAGGCAAACCAACCCATTGTGTAGAATGGGGCATGAGGTAACTGAACTACAGGAAGAATCACAGCAGCTCAGGGAAACACAGATTAATATCTAACTGACCTGAAACAGAAAACAATTTGATTTGGTTTGACATAGACCTGACCCTAACTGAAATATTTTATTTCAATTTTATCAATGGAAAATAGAAAAGATGCAATGAAATAAAAATTATCTGAAGGAAAAAATTGTATTTTGCAGACACTGCATTTTCTCTCAAAAATTAATTTTGACCATAATTCCCAACCATCACTAATAGAAAGGCTTCCTATTGAAAAAAAAATGGAGATGTTAACATGGTAGTTTATTTAAACTTCCCCTGTCAGTTTTAGACTACAAAAATAAATGATGTCTTACTTGAACAGTATGGGTAACATTTTCAAAAGCAACTAATTGACTTAGGATCAACAGTCCTATTTTAAAATGTCACACTGGCATTTAGGAACCAAAATTCACTACTGATTTTCAATGAGACTTAGGATCCTATGTGCTAAGTCCCTTACAGAAATGTGATTTGGCCTACTAAATCAGTTAGGTGCTTTTGAAAATTTTACCCTATATTTTTACCACAAAAAAGAAAAGGCTTGAAGTTCAGATTATGACAATAAGTATAACTCTTTTATATAAAATACATAAGAATATTGTTGTTAAAAGCCTGCTACTACTTCTGAGTAGTTCTATTGATATCAATGGGACTTTTAAAGTGACTAATGTTACATATGCATCTAAGTGTATGCAAGTTCATGACCATCACATCAAAACGGTAATCAGAATCCCTCCAGATCAAATGCATCCCACCAACTATTTTCTACAGCAAATATACCATACATAAATCTTCTTTTGTGATGGATGAGAGCAGGACTTCCATTTTTTTTATGTAATACTTTGAAAGAACATTTTAAGTATATAAAAAATGAGGGTATTGGGCCTATAGCTTATACATAACTTTTGTTCTACATAGTATTATGATTGCAAAAAAGATCCATTCTTCTCAGCTTTTCTAACTATTTTTTGAAGAACTGGATTCAATTGCCCTGAAAGATTTTGTAAAACTCAATGTGGAAACCATCTTCACCTGGAACTTTATTGGCATGTAATTGTCTCTGATATTTCTGCCTTTGTTAGGAGATCTACTGTAATTCATTTTTGTCATCTTAGAACAGTAGGGAGTTTGCAGTGTAGTTTAACCAAAAGTCTACTTTCTGGATATCTGAAAAAAAATGCCCTATTCCAGGTGTGGTTAGAGACTTAGGCCTAGTCTACACTACGAGTTTAGGTCGACTTTAGTCGCGTTAAATCGAATTTAGCCTGGACACGTTCACACGACGAAGCCTTTTCTTTCGACTTAAAGGGCCCTTTAAACCGGTTTCTTAACACCACCTCCGACGAGGGGATTAGCGATAAAATCGGCCTTATGGGGTCGGAATTGGGTTAGTGTGGACGGAAATCGACGTTATTGGCCTCCGGGAGCTATCCCACAGTGCTTCATTGTGACCGCTCTGGACAGCACTGTCAACTCAGATGCACTGGCCAGGTAGACAGGAAAAGCCCTGCGAACGTTTGAATTTCATTTCCTGTTTGCCGAGCGTGGAGAGCATAGGTGACCACGCAGAGCTCATCAGCACAGGTAACCGTGATGGAGTCCCAGGATCGCAAAAGAGCTCCAGCATGGACAGAACGGGAGGTTCGGGATCTGCTCGCCATATGGGGAGATGAATCAGTGCTGGCCGAACTCCGAAGCAGTAAACGAAATGGCAAAATATTAGAAAAGGTCTCCAAGGCCATGAAGGACAGAGGCCATAACAGGGACACACAGCAGTGCCGCGTGAAAATTAAGGAGCTAAGGCAAGCCTACCACAAAGCCAGAGAGGCAAACGGAAGGTCTGGGGCTGAGCCACAAACATGCCGCTTCTACGCGGAGCTGCATGCCATTCTAGGGGGTGCAGCCACCACTACCCCAACCGTGTGCTATGAGTCCCTCAATGGAGAAACACACAGGGAAGCGGGTTCGGGGGACGAGGAAGATGAGGATGGAGATAATGTAGATAGCTCACAGCAGCAAGGAAGCGGAGAAACCGGTTTCCCCAACAGCCAGGATATGTTTATCACCCTGGACCTGGAACCAGTAACCCCCGAACTCACCCAAGACCCTGTGGGCACACAGGGGACCTCTGGTGAGTGTACCTTTGTAAATATTACACATGTTTTAAAAGCAAACGTGTTTAATGATTAATGATTAATTTGCCCTGGCAATCGCGGCCAGTACAGCTACTGGAGAAGTCTGTTAACGTGTATGGGGATGGAGCGGAAATCCTCCAGGGACATCTCCAGAAAACTCTCCTGGATGTACTCCCAAAGCCTTTGCAAAAGGTTTCTGAGGAGGGCTGCCTTATCCCGTCCGCCGTGGTAGGACACTTTACCACGCCAGGCCAGTAGCATGTAGTCTGGAATCATTGCATAACAAAGCATGGCAGCGTATGGTCCCGGTGTTTGCTGGCATGCAGACAACATCCATTCCTTATCGCTCTTTGTTATCCTCAGGAGAGTGATATCATTCACGGTCACCTGGTTGAAATGGGGCAATTTTATTAAGGGGACATTCAGAGGTGCCCCTTCCTGCTCTGCTGAACAGAAATATTCCCCACTGTTAGCCACGCGGTGGGGGGGAGGGGTGAAGTGATCATCCCAGAGAATTGGGTGTGGGGGGGAGGGGAATTAGTTGGGTTTGTGCTGCATGTTAACCCTGAAACCGCAGCCCCTCCTTTTACATTGCAAACCCATTTTAAATGGCCAACCAAATGGGTGCTTGGTATGGGAAATGAGGGCAGTACTGTTTGAAACCATCCCCACATGTTAAGAAGGTTAAAAAAGCCCAAAGACTGTATGTCTTACCATGGCTGCCTGCAAGCTGAAATCTGTGTCCTGGCACTGCGTGAGTGATCTCTCACACCAAACCAGGAGACTCTCAATATAAGAGGAAAAATGCGACCTTGTAACGAAAGCACATGTGCTGTTTTATGTGAACAGCAAAATTTAACGTGAAAGAGTGTACCCATTGTTCTCTAAAATGTATCTTTTTTAACCACCTCTCCCCTTCTCCTCCACCAGCTGCAAATGTGTCTCCTTCACAGAGGCTACTGAAGATTCGAAACCGAAAGCGAAGGACACGTGATGAAATGTTCACAGAATTACAGACTGCCTCCCACGCTGACAGAGCCCATCAGAATGCGTGGAGGCAGTCAATGGCTGATTTTAGAAAAGCCCAATATGACCGAGAGGAGAGGTGGCGGGCTGAATCGTGGGCAGAAGAGCAGAAGTGGCGTGCTGAATCGCGGGCTGAAGATGAGAGGTGGCGTCAGCTTGCACACAGAAGGCAAGAGTCGATGCTCCGGCTGCTGGAGCATCAAACTGATATGCTGCAGCGTATGGTTGAGCTGCAGGAAAGCCAGCAGGAGCAGAGACCGCCGCTACAGCCCCTGTGTAACCAACAGCCATCCTCCCCAACTCCCATTGCCTCCTCACCCAGACGCCCAAGAACACTGTGGCGGGGGGGGGGTCTTCGGCCACCCACTCACTCCACCCTAGATGATTTCCATAGCAATAAGTTTTAAAGTTTTAAATTGCAGTGTGACCTTTTCCTTCCCTCCTCCCCCACCCATCCCGGGCTACCTTTCCAATTATCCCCCTAGTTGTGTGATGAATTAATAAAGAATGCATGAATGTGAAGTAACAATGACTTTATTGCCTCTGCAACTGGTGCTTGAAGGGGGGAGGGTAGGGGAGGGTGGGGTGGTTGGTTTACAGGGAAGTAGAGTTAACCGGGTGTGGGGGGAGGGGCGGAGGTTTCATCAAGGAGAAACAAACAGAAGTTTCACTCCGTAGCCTGGCCAGTCACAAAACTGGTTTTCAAAGCTTCTCTGATGCGCACAGCGCCATGCTGTGCTGCTCTAACCGCCCTGGTGTCTGGCTGCGTGTAATCAGCGGCCAGGCGATTTGCCTCTACCTCCCACCCCGCCATAAATCTCTCCCCCTTACTCTCACAGATATTATGGAGCGCATAGCAAGCAGCAATAACAATGGGGATATTCTTTTCGCTAAGGTCTGAGCGAGTCAGTAAGCTGCACCAGCGCGCTTTAATGCCCAAATGCACATTCCACCACCATTCGGCACTTGCTCAGCCTGTAGTTGAACAGGTCCTGACTCCTGTCCAGGCTGCCTGTGTACGGCTTCATGAGCCATGGCGTTAAGGGGTAGGCTGGGTCCCCAAGGATCACGATAGGCATTTCAACATCCCCAACGGTTATTTTCTGGTCCGGGAAGAAAGTCCCTTCCTCCAGCTTTCTAAACAGAGCAGACTGCCTGAAGACGCGAGCATCATGTACCCTTCCCGGCCAGCCCACGTTGATGTCGGTGAAACGTCCCTTGTGATCCACCAGGGCTTGCAGCAGCATTGAAAAGTATCCCTTGCGGTTTATGTACTCAGTGGCTTGGTGCTCCGGTGCCAAGATAGGGATATGGGTTCCGTCTATCGCCCCACCACAGTTTGGGAATCCCATTGCAGCAAAGCCATCCACTATGGCCTGCACGTTTCCCAGAGTCACTACTCTTGATATCACCAGGTCTCTCATTGCCCTGGCAACTTGGATCACAGCAGCCCCCACAGTAGATTTGCCCACTCCAAATTGATTCCCGACTGACCGGTAGCTGTCTGGCGTTGCAAGCTTCCACAGGGCTATCACCACTCGCTTCTCCACTGTGAGGGCTGCTCTCATCCTGGTATTCTGGCGCTTCAGGGCAGGGGAAAGCAAGTCACAAAGTTCCATGAAAGTGCCCTTACGCATGCGAAAGTTTCGCAGCCACTGGGAATCATCCCACACCTGCAGCACGATGCGGTCCCACCAGTCTGTGCTTGTTTCTCGGGCCCAGAATCGGCGTTCCATGGCATCAACCTGCCCCAGGAACACCATGATTTCCACATTGCTGGGGCCTCTGCCTTGTGAGAGATCTAGGTCCATGTCCATTTCCTCATCACTCTCGTTGCCGCGCTCTAATCGCCACCTCCTCGGCTGGTTCCGGTTTTGCTTTGGCATGTCCTGGCTCTGCATATACTCCAGGACAATGTGCGTGGTGTTCATAGTGCTCATAATTGCCACGGTGATCTGAGCGGGCTCCATGATCCTAGTGCTAGCTATGGCGCCTGGTATGAAAAAAGGCGCGAAACTAGTATCTGACGGCCTACGGGAGGGAGGGAGGGAGGGAGGGGCGAGTGACGACATGGCGTACAGGTACAGGGAATTAAAATCAAGAAAGGTGGCTGTGCATCAGGGAGAAACACAAACAACTGTCACACACAATGCCGCCCCCCCCCCCCCCAAAAGATTGAACTCAAAAGCCAGGGTTTAGCAGGAGGGAGGGGGGAAGCAAATGAATACAGAATAAATCTATTTTTTACATCTTAAGACGACGGTGCAGCATGACTGATAGCCCTCGGCATTTTCTGGGTGCTTGGCAGCAAATACTGGGCGCTTGGCAGTTAGCCTTCAGGTCTATTGCACAATCTGATACCCACTGCAGTATGACAACGATGGATACCAGTCGTAATATACTATCTACTGCCCAAAAGGCAAGGGGTTGCTGCTGTGTAGCAATGGTGCCCCATACTTCGCATACTACGACTGATAACCATCATCATCAAGGCAAGGGGTTGCTGCTGTGTAGCAATCTAGACCCACGTCTGCCAGCCCCATGTCTGCCAGCACCCAGATCGCCCTCGGCCTCTTCTGGGTGCTTAGCAGAAAACTGGGTGCTTGGCAGAAAATAGTATACTACGACTGATAACCATCATTGTCTGCCCAGGTGCCCATGATCGACAGCCACTGCTGTCCGACGAGGACGGTTACCAGTCGTAATAAACCAGCTACTGCCAAAAGGCAAAAGGCAAGGGCTGGTGCAATGCAGCCCTACAGCTGCCAGCCCCACGGCTGCCAGCACCCAGATCGCCAATGAAGACTACCAGTCATGCTGCACCGTCTACCGCCAAAAGGCAGTTAGCTGCTGCTGCTGTGTAGCAATGCAGTCCCACATCTGCCGGCACCTAGATGACATATGGTGACGGTGAGCTGAGCTGAGCGGGCTCCATCCTTGCCGTGGTATGTTGTCTGCACAGGTAACCCAGGTAAAAAGGCGCGACTCTATTGTCTGCCGTTGCTGTGACGGAGGGGGAGGGGGAGGGGCCTGACGACAGGTACCCAGAACCCCCCGCGGCACTGTTTTGCATCATCCGGGCATTGGGGTCTCAACCCAGAATTCCAATGGGCGGCGGAGACTGCGGGAACTGTGGGATAGCTACCCATACTGCAATGCGCCGGACGTCAACGCTAGCCTCGGTACTGTGGACGCGGTCCGCCGAACTAATGCACTTAGAGCATTTTATGTGGGGACACACACAATCGCTGTATACAACTGATTTCTATAAAACCGGCTTCTATAAATTCGACTTAATTTCGTAGTGTAGACATACCCTAAGTTCATATAAAGGGTGCAATATTCAAAAAGTTATATCTAAATATACTGACAATTGGTAACTAAAATGCCTTACAAGGATTTAAGTTAAGAAATTCAATGATCTCCTTTTACATCATCCTTACAACAATATTCCAGCTTTTTCTTACCTCTTCAGAATGTTGTTGAGAGAAATAAAAGAGCATAATGTTTTTGGATATACATAATATACAACATTTGAGCCTTGACTATTTCTAACATAGGTTCTCCAGATAAAAATATCTCCTTTTCAATTCTGTGATTATTTTCTATCTAGTTCCCATCGGTATACAAATTTGGATTTTATTTTAAAATAACTTTCCATACATTCATCCATCTTTTTTATTTGTCCAGCCTGTTTTATTTGATTAGGATTTATTTATTTAAGATGGAGATTGTCCTCAAGTAGGAATCGACATCTTTAGCTGTCTACCCAACAGCTGAACAGGAGTGTTCTTTATGACATTTATCAGAGTTGATGTATTACTGAATAAAGCTAGAAATGGATCCCTTTGTTTCTGATTCTGCTTTGCAGTTTGGATAGCCTTTTCATTCTTGCTATTCACTTGTGAATAGTGTGTGGGGGTGGGGGAAGAGATAACACGGCAAATGCTATTCTTGTCCATAGAAGACAAACATTCTTTCATGATAAATTGTAGGCCATTGTCTGTGACAAGGTCTTCTGGATTTCTATACCATGAAAGCATTCTTCAGGTAATATAGGGTACATTCTGTCTGGTAAAGCTGAGATTTCTTTTTAAGTATCTGAAAAAGCAATCAACTGCAACCAAGTACTTCTATCCATGTAACTCACAGATGTCAGTCCTTCAATCTATTCCAGCATCTGTCTGGTAACTGAGTAAATATTAATAATTCTTTATCCAAGTAGACCAGGTTTCTTGACAGAACTCAGTTGTTTTTTTACAGTTGTTTGGATGTCTTTCACAAACTTTGCCAGCAAGTAGTCTTTTGTTCATTCACAACATTTAATAAATACTCAAACTGCCCTCAACAAAAAAGAATTGGATATAAAGTTGATGTTTGCAATTAGTTAGACAAATAGGTCACAGAATTGCTTAGTACATTTTGCTCCAACTCTTTTGGGATAACCTCAACCTGTGAAGTCATCAGATTCTACTAGATTCTGTAATGAGTTTTTCAGTGAGAAAAAAAGGTACACATCAAATATAGCATATTGTGACAGGGTCAGGCCAGATGGCTACAGGAGAGTGATAGAAGATAGATATGTTAGCCCCAGATTAAGCAGGTCCCTTTTCCCTGATTAAGATCATGGGCTATTCTAGAACAATCAGGAAGTTGATGGAACCAATTAAGGCAGGCTAATTAGGACACCTGGAGCCAATTAACAAGCCACCAGAATCAATTATGACAGGCAGGCTAATCAGGGCACCTGGTTTAAAATGTACCTCACTTCAGTTAGCGAGGAGCATGCGAGGAGCTAGGAGCAAGAAGCTGAGAGTGAGCAGGCGTACTGCTGGAGGACTGAGAAGTACAAGCATTATCAGACATCAGGAAGGTGGTCTTGTGGTGAGGACAAAGGAAGTGTTGGGAGGAGGCCATGGAGAAGTAGCTCAGGGAATTGTAGCTGTCACACAGCTGTTACAGGAGACACTATAGACAGCTGCAATCCACAGGGCCCTGGGCTGGAACCCAGAGTAGAGGGCAGGCCTGGATTCCCCACATCCCCTCAACTCCCTATTTGATATAAGAGGAGTGGAGCTGGACTGTGGGTCCCTCCAGAGGGGAAGGTCTCTGGCTTGTCCCCCAACCCATTAGGTGGGCCAGCAGAAACTGTGGGGATTATTATCCTCCTTTTCCCAATGCTGGCCAGTGATGAGGTTAGCCAAGTGAACGGCAGATTTGTGCCGCTAACAAAAGGAGCCAAACTGAGGACTGCCGTGAACCTCTGACGCAAGCAAATCTGCCAGAAAGCACAGAACCCACCAAGGCAGAGGACGCACTTTATCACAATATTTATTCCAGACATTCCTTAAGAATGGTAGCACTTTTTGGAGTTGCAAACTTTTGTAACCCTCATTTTCCTCCCTTGCTTACTCGGGAGCAGGTAACACTCACTTGGGCATCTGATGTCGTTGACATTAAAGGAGATCCCAGTGGTGATGTTGGATAGGTGGGAATCCTCTTTACACCCCTCTGCTGCAGCCCCTTTACTCCTAAAGGAATTTAAAATTGGCGGGGCCTCTACCTAACAGGCCCTCGTACACACACACAATGGCGTGCCTTGGGAACCTTCAGGAATAAACCCCTTCAAATAGTAACTAATAATAATAATAATAACACCTACCACCTGTGGCCTGGGTCTAACTCAAATACTAATTATAAATAATATACATCCAATATACTTAAATTAGAGTTAACACACCTTTACTTAACAATTTAAAGAAGTAGGGTATAAACAGATTAAGATTATATGTCACTATTAATTTAACTCCACAAGGGTTCAGTTGAATAAAATCAATTAACAAATACAGTATACAGTAATAAATTAAACTTATCTAACTGGCATTTACACTGTCACCATTTATCCCATCCATTTCAGAGTCCTAGACACTTGCTTGTATGGACACGCTTGAAGATCTGAAGCTGGAGACAGCACTCTGCTCGTTCTGTTTATCAGTCCAGCCAAGGCAACAAGCTGCACAACCCCACTGAAGACTGGAGCTGGCCTCACCAAATGTCAGCAGCTCTGGGTCTTGGTTCGATGGGAAGATGACTCTGCTTCTCCTGAGACTCAGTCTCTCTGCTGTGCTCCTTCCCTTGCAAGTACTTTCCCAAGTACTGTGAGTGAGGGTTACTCACAGTTCCTTCACTGCAGGCTCACCTCAGTCCGCTCCAGGCACAGCAATAGACTCTCCCCTGGTTCCAGTGAAGCCACCAACTATCTCTGGAGCTCCCTGCTCAGTCAAAGCCCCAGCTGGCTCTCAACAGCAGTTAGCAGCAGCTCCTGGTATGGACAGAGCTCCACACCAGCAATCTCACTCCTCTCCCCAAAATAGAACCCATCGCCTGCTCTCCCTACACTCCCTGGAAGAGGATGTCTCTCACTCTTTTCCCAAGGCATCATGGGGTTGTGATCTCTAAGGTGGATTGCCGCACACAGGCCCTTCCCAATGGGAACACTCCCAATGAAATTCAGAGGGCCCCCACTAGTAAAGGGTGCCTACACTTGTTTAGAGGTGAGTTGATTACAACAGTGAATCATGGGCTTTAAGGAACACAGATCTCCCAAAAGCTTCAGCTTCTTCAGCCATATGCAATATTTCTGTGTCAATCCTATTGCCCAAATAAAAATCCCAGAGTTCAGCTCAGGATCCAACCTGTATGCTGAAACTCATATTCAAAAGGTATTTAGACAGTATCTGAACTACAAGGAGTTTGCAAAGCATATGCTCTACCTTCATGCTGTACGTTAAGATGCATAGAAATATCATATGACTTATCACTGGCATATGACTTCTGTCCTTCTGGTTGATCCTGGTTTTGTGTAAATCAAAAGTTTCAAAGAACCCGATCCATACAACACATTTTCCTTTTTTCCCACATGCCTATATTTCAACAAGGCACTCCTCAGTCTGAGCAGATTGAGTTTTAGGATCAGTAAGTGTCCTGGAAAAGGATACAGTTGGCTTCAGCCGCCCCTCAAGACCTTGCAATAATATAATCTGTAATCCATATCTACAGGCATCAATACTTAAAACAGATGACTTTCTGATATGATAGAAAGTAAGAAGTCTGTTCTTGTGTTATGCTACTGTAACAGGTGTTTTCATTTTTCAGGAGCTTATACAGATTTCTGAAGAGTTGGATCTGAGGTGCCTAGGTAGTCTAGATGCGTATACTTTTTACCATTCCTTTATTAGCTTGACTTTCTCTGATGTTGGAGTCATGCCTTCTCATTTATACAAGATGCCAAAAGACTAGTTGTTTCTGCCACAATAAGCACTTCAGATCTGATTCCTATACTCCCTAGATTCTAAACAATTTAACATGTTTTCACCATGTGACTGTATACAAAGATAACAACAATTGACTAGCCATTCCAAATTCTGCAAAACCTCTGTTTTCCTCTAGGACACTTCAGGTGCCCTACTAACACCAAACATACAGTGTGGCATCTAAAAAGAGAAAACAGTTTAACACCTCTTACTCTTGGAAGGATGTTGCCCAGCAAGTGGCTCATTTTTCTCTTTGAACTTTGTTGTTTAGGTGTATGATAATTTGAGCATACATCTGTATAATTTCAGAGTTTGTGTGTCTGTTTCAGGTTGCAAACTCCATTTTGAACGTACAGCCTTCTCTATGGTCTGTTTTGTCTGTTACAGCTTTAAACTTACAGCCTGTCTGCTCTCTCTCTTTCTAGCATAAAACCCCATTGGTTACCCCTTTTCTCTCTAACACACCTCACATTTTACATTTACACCACTGTGACACATTTTTACCTAATGTTGGTTACCCATTGTTGGTTATTTAACCCATTTTACCCATACTGTTAGTTGGTTATATGCTGCTGTGACACACTCTTTACATAGAAATTGTTAGCTACCTGTTAACACTGAAGTATAAATGTAATTGGTTACCAACTGTATTGTACCCCACTGTATTGTATCCCACTATTGAAACCCCCTATCCCATTTACTAAAAGAAACCCCTCCCCAATTGTCTACTTTAACAAACCCCACACCCCTCACTATTGAATTTTCCCTGTTTTTGCATTTTCTTAATAAGGTTTATTTTGCACCCCACCAGTGCAGTAGTTGTCCCCCAAGATCCCCTACCTGCTGGCAGGGACATGTTTGACTCCCTGTTGGATTGAGATTCCAAAGACTAGTGGCAAAAGAACAGCAATAGGAGGTAGTTGACTCTAAGCAGCTGCTTAATTGGAAAGCTATTCACTCTAGGGAAAAAAAGATTGGTCCTTGTCCAGAAAAAACAATTTTACGAGGGGGAAGTTCAAGTAGCAGGGGTTTGTGTTTGTGAGAGGAAGCTGGCAAGGGTGTCATCTGACTCAGGGGGGTGAAGGCTTTAATAAAGGCAGAAGCTGTTCTGCTCAATGGTAATTTTCTCCAGTCTCTGAGAGAGAGACTATTCACCACATCACAGTCTGCATGCCTCAGAGAGTTTAACTGTAACCATAAGCTTCACAACTTCACGGTAGAGTTTTGAGGGGATTCACGGTAGAGTTTTCAGTTTAAGTAACTGAAATGTCTCGGGGGTCAGTGCTGATCATGGAGGCTTAGGGCAAAAAAATGGTACAAAGGCCAAGAGAGGAACCAGTGCTGCATTCTGATTAGGCTCCAGAAGTGTAAAATTCCCCAGGGGATACAAAGCACAGAGGCTCCGATTCCCATCACAGCAATCCTAGTGGGTGGCTAGTAGAGGACATTCAGTAAGATCTGTGAAAAGGTGTTTTACATCAACATAGTCCATATTTTCACCATATCCATAGATGCACAGCACTCATTTAGAACTGTGATTTCTTCCACAAACCAACATTTCTTTTCCTTTAAGCAGCACTGGAATTAAAATTAAATTTTCTGCATGGATTTCAAAACAATGTGTTGAATCTTGATTGGGGACCCAAAGAAGCTCCCCTTCACCTAAAAGCATTGTTCCAACTTGTGATCAACTCCCATTGCTAAAGGTAACAAGTTTTTAATTTGTTGATGTAGCAGGGTGTAGTCCCAGAGCACACCCCCTCATGGCACAACATGATGCTGCAGGTACCCTGCCCTCAGTGTCCTCCTGTTTCTCCCTAGAACTCATTCACCGCCTAGATCATTTAAAACAATATGCCTCCTCTTGGACTCTAATTAATTAAGTTTTTATACAATACAGTCCCCTTTGGCCCTTCCAGCCCCAAACCATCCTTCTTGGGGCTTCAAATTCACCTTTGTTTCAGGGCTTTAGGTGACATTTCTACTCCCCACCCCAAAGTTGCCTCTGAGCTAGGTAGCTCTGCCAATCCCACTGCAGCCAATGGATTCTCTGGAGAGTCTTTCCCACAAGTGTCTCCTGCCATGATCCCTGGACTCACAATTCCTTCCACTTGGTTAAGGGATTGATCCCACAGAACCTATATTGTGCTCCTTGGACACTCATGCTTTCCCCGCCTCCTTAATTGAGGGGCTCCCCAGCCACCATCCTTGGGGCTGTGTTGTGATTCAGGCAAGTTTCCCCAGCTCACCAATATCTAGGTTCTGATTCCTATCACAAAGAGCCTCTCTCTTGCCTCTATGCTCCTCACCATTTCTTCTCTCCAGGCCATCCACCCCTAGGAATCACCTAACATCTGGGTTCTATCATGATCAACAGATAGCCAGTTCACTAACACCTGTCCTCCATTCCCAGCTTGTCCGTTGAACACTTGAATACCTGTGTACAGGAAAAGGGGTTGGCTGGTTATGGGCCCCAGGGGACATACCAGTTTGTAACTGTGTACTACTACTGACGGTATACTTTACATTGATAACTTGTAGTCCTTCTTTGATTCCATTTTGGACTAAGATTGAGTTTAATTTAATAGGGATTGTTTTAGACTCCTATATGTTAATTCAGAAACTACACTTGAATTAGTTTTTGTATCAATTTAAAATCAGACTTTATTATCCTGTTAATTTAGACTCAATAGGTGTCTGATGCATAGAAGACATTGTCATTTTCCTATGACCTAACTTCTTTCCTTCTCAGGGACAGATGACTATCAAATAATCTATTGTAATTCATATGTAGCACTGGCTCTCTGGACCATGCAACCATGTGTTTCCCTCACTACATCTGGACATTGCTTTGGATTGTGAGCAACCAAGAGCTTCTGCTTTTGCCTTAAAATGCCAGAATTTATTTTATCATCACTAGTACCTCATCTGCGGTAATCCTATCATAGCTACTTGATGATTAACTTCCCTTTGATTAACTTTAGAGTTATGTTTAGGGTCTGAAGCCAGGTCTGATTCTTCCTAAATATCTGGGAACATTCTACATCTATGAATCCAGTGACAAATTTGTCCTTGATGTGCTCCTGTTTATCATTCTCAGACTTATATTCTGCTGATTCAGGCTTCTATTGTTTCCCCAAGCTTTTAGTTCCTTCAGTAGAAACCTACTCTCACAAATTGTGCTCTATTTGGGGATAAAATATTCATCAAACTTCTCTATTACTATTTCATAAACATCTTCATCATCTTCACTCTCAAATGAGAAGGTTTTAAATATTTGTTCTGCCTCTAGTCCTGTGACATATATAGAAAGCAAAGTTGTACTTCTCTTCCTCCATATTCATAGCAATCCTGTAATGGGTCAAATATTGCTTCGTCAGGGCAGTCTCGTGGATAGCTAAACACAAAAGCTTCTGTCAAGGTAATATTTTCTCTTTCTTAGCTCACCTTGCTTACTTCTCCGTATGCACTAGTATCTTTGTTTTATTTTTAAAATGTTTCTAAATGGAGTTATGTCTGCTTTAGTTAACAACCAGTAATAACAAATTATTTATAAGGGCACAAATTTCCACCATTATCCTGAGTTCACTCACTGAAAACACTTGCCACTACAGATAAAGATGAGAAATATTGGTTCCCATAGCTACTTAGTACAAGTGAGCAGAGTTTTTACTTCTCAGTGAAGACAAACTCTCCTTAACAACAAATAAATTAGTGTTTTCTTTATCTCATGCTATTCTCCCTTTATCCTGTGACTTTATTCCCTTACATTTGTTCAAAAATGTAAATAATGAAGATTTCCTTGACTAACCTGATATCTAGTTTCAACACCAGACTCCCTCAAATTATTCAGCCATACCTTGTGTTCATGATCCAGATCTATCATCTCAAGGTTCTCCAAACCCTTGTCCCTATGAACTGTTTTTTCTCCCCAGCTCTTCAATATTCATACATTTGGGTATTGGGTTTAAAATGGCTTTTCTGTATGGAGCTTCTGAGCCTACAGAAAAGCATACTTCTTTGAACAAGTTTTCTGAATGTGCAAGTATTGTTTAGACTCTTATCAATTACTAGGCTCATTCTACCCCCTTCACCCAACCAGATTTTGATTTCATCACAGTACCTTTATTAGATATAATCTTTCCTTGCTGAGTCATCTCTAAATTCCCCGTAAGTAAAGAGACTGGCATGTGATATACACTTCATGGCATGCAGGCATACAGAAGTTGCTTCATTTTGTATTTCTCCCTAGCCGATTGTTGCCAGATCTCTTTTGGATTCCCCCCCATAGTTATTTTACAGAGATAGTGTTGTCCATATATACTGACACTAATTCTAATAATAATCCTCCATTATAGGCTTAATGCTTAAGACAGAGCCATATATTCTTCCAAGTTAGTGGCATTATCACTCCATATCAAAATAATTCAGATGTAGCTTGTTTGGGCTGTAATTAGATAAGCACAAGTCACACATCATCTGCTGAAAGTTCTTTCATTCTCTTTTTGGCTCTACAACAGCTTTTTTCCCCCTCTCCCCCTCCCCCATTTTGTTTAACCCTCATCCGCATTTGTGGGGTAATGCTGTATCCTGAGAGCATATATGTTGTGATACCTCATGAACTTGTGGATCACCAACTATGCTGTTTTAGGACATTGTCACCTAGGAACAATTCAGCAAAAAAGTTTTAATTAAGCATGAAAAACAATTTTCCTCTATCAAAAAAGTATGAGGGTTACAAAATGTACCCGAAACGTGTTGCACTTTAATTCTGTATTGTTAGTAGGTCTATATGCACTTTTTCTTCTAGTGAGAATATCTTATATTGCAATAGCATATGGTAACTGATAATGCATTGCAGTGACAGAAGTTGCCACATACAGTCACCCTAAGGTAGAAGGTACTCCAAGGATGTTGCTCCCTTCAAATCTGGACTTGTTTGGTATATTCAGCACAGAGTAGACTAATGCTAGCACTGTTTGTCTAACACCTTGGAGGAGATTTTCTGTATAGCTAATATGCTTCAAACACTGCAGACTCCTGAAGAGATTTTCTGAGTTGTACATTTCAAGATGGGGTACAAACAGGCACGATATTCTGCTTTTGACTTTATAAAAATGATCTTCAACTCTGAAAGTGAGTTGTTGTGATAATATGTTAGATTATAGTGATTTTGTGACAAATCATGTTGTGAGTTGATCTGACAAGGAAGACTATCTTTCCATTGATTGTTCATCAAGTTTGTCTTTAAACAATGAAGAGTTCATATTTGGGCCTGGTATAAGACTGGAAGAAACATAGTTGGGGATAACTTCTCCACCAGTATTTAGATTGCTGAAGATCTACTCAATGAAAATTTGACTTGTGTTCAAACAATTCGACAAAATAAGTCAGACATACCCAGTGAGATGCATCCACATTGCAGAAGAGAAAAATTGTCATCAGTGATTGGGTTTTCTGGGCCACTCACCCTGATTTACTGTGTTCCAAAGGAAGGCAAGTCAGTAATGATACTATCAATGATATACTATGACAAGGTTGTAGAAGGAGACAAAAAGAAACCCCACATATTTCATCACTGCCATTACACTAGAAGTATATCAATAATGTGGATCATCTTACAGGTGCAAGGTAAGTAGATGGACAATATTTCTCTTCTTCAATATGCTTGATATTGCAGGCATTGCAAGTTTCATCAGTTGGGTCAGCAGCAATCTTGCTTCACACCACACTTGACCAAGATAAAGAAGGTGCTTGTCAATCTAGGAGAATAACTCAAACTATAAAGAGAACAATCCTTGGTATTCATCATGTCAGAAAAGAAAGAGACAAAGTATAAATTAAGTAGACAAAAACAATAAGCCCTTATTTTTCTGTTTTTCCCTCAGACTGGTAACCAAAGAAACCAATAGCACACTGAAGTGGACACACTGTGTGTTAATAGTGTCTGAGTTCAAATATGTTAAAATAAACTGGGTTTCTAGCTTAACACAAGTCACTATGCCATCACAAATATGTCAAAAAAGAAAAAGAAAAAAAAAGGGTTGAATGAAGCTCTCATGAAGAGGTAGAAAGAATCCACAAATCAGATTTTGAAACCTCTTTTTGGATTTATTCTTTTTCAGATAAGAGGTAAAATCATATGAGAACCATCAGAAAAATAAGACTTCCCACAAATGGACGTTCTACCATCACATTTCCTTGCCATCCACTCTCCCTTTGCTTGGGGTTCTCCTAATCAATGATTTCCTGATGTGCTAATTGACCATAAAGAATTGCTGTACTATCACCAGGCTATTCATCAGAAGGTCTTTTGATTAAAAAGAACCAAGTACCACTGCCTAAAAATTAATAGCAGAAATTATAGAAATCTTTTAGTGTAGGCTGTGATAACAACAACCCAGGAGAAACCATACATCTATAAAAGGGAAACTCTGAGGAAAGGCTCAGACTATTAACCTTCTTTCTTGTTATTTTTCTTTTCCAGTTTCCTTGAGATAGTCTGAGCTTTTATAGGCCCTTCTGAAAATGGGTGGGAGACATAACACTTCACCCTAGCGTTTTCATGAAAAAATAATCTTAAAATGTGTTGAGGGTAGCTCATTTTCTTCTTAAAAGAAACACAATTCTTATACATAAACCCCTCAACTTCCTATATCCCAAATCCCCAAACTACAACACCTTCCTCTTCTTATATAGAAATTAAAAAAAGCCAACACTTTTTTAAATTCTGCAGCGGCTTGTGCTATGTTAAGTGAAATACAAATCCATGCTCAATATAAATCCATAGGAACTTTCAAACAAACAAACCTCTTTCCTTTGCTAAGTTAAGAAATATATTAGTGCAATACAAAAAGTTGATGGAAATAGCTCCTGAAACATTTTTTTGTCTTTCAAATATTGTCGTATTTGTACGATTTTATTAATTCCTTCTTAATGTTGGTGTTAAGTATAAGATGATAAAATACAATACTGCAAAAATAGTATACAGTTACAAAGAAAAAGAACATAAAACAAATTACAGGCATTCTCTCTAATAGTAACTACATGTCCACAATGTAAGACACTCATGTTAAAACGTTTCAATAGGCCTTTTAAACAAAACCGGTTGTTCAATAAACAATCCTCTGAATAAAAATTGATCTGAATTCTAATGTGCTGACAATGTCACTCTTTTGATGAAAAATGACAATAGTGCAAGCAAATTTAATCCAGGGATTCTGGGCCAAAATTCATCCCTGCCATAATTCTGCTGAAGCTAACAAAGTTACACCAGGGATGATTTTAGAGGAAATATGTTTGGTCTCCTTGAAGTGGAGCAATTAATGATAACGCTGTAGAATGTGTTACATAAGAAGATTTACAGATGTCCTGAGAATAGTTTATACAGTATTTTAGAAGACAATTAGAAAATACAATATAAGAGGAATGAAAAGGAAGTGTCTTGGGGAGGGGATGGAGAAAGTACAAGAGACAGGAAGGGGCCATCATCAAATTGCATACTGCTGCTATTGTAACTGCAATCTTGTTGAGATAAAGAAAGTCCCTACTTTGACTCTGGTTTCGAGAGTATATATTAGCCTATCATATGCCTCAGTATTAATCACTTGTGAATACCAGTCTCTTGTTAATCTAAGTATTATTGTATTCCATCATCATGCCATGCTATTTGGTAGCATATAGGACAGCACATAGCCAGCACTCCCAATGTGGACTAGATCATTCCATTTTTGCCTTTAAATAAAAAAGGAGCATAAGGTGTCTGTTATACTTGATTTGTGTGTGTTATACTTAATTTGAATTAAACATCAATATCCTGTACCAAAGCACCTAAGCATAGACCCATGCAGTGAGTTATTCCCATTTTTTTCTAGCTGGTATTTCTTGGGTAAATAGCAAAACACAGAAAACTATTCCTCTCTTTATCAGGGATATTTATGTACAGGATACTGAACATTTCCCTGTTATATGTTATTGCATGCTTTTTGATGGTGTTGATAGTACTGTACGGAATGACTGATACAGTACTTTTCATTCTCTTCAGATGTTATGGAAGCAGATGAAATCATTGCAGGTTAGTAAAACCTAGGTTGGTATACAAAGCCCCCCGTCTCCACTAGGGTTTGGAAAGTTGATCTTGGTTCCATCTGCATTTCAAAACAGGTTGGCAAAACTGTGTGTGGCTTCAAATTTAATATAACCTCATCAGCCAGATTTCCAAAACCAAAACCAGCACTGGTTCAGCTGTGGATCCAATTTACTTGACTCCACAAAGTTTGGGGATGAGCATTGTTCAAATAAACAGTTTCAGTGTTCCCCCACCTCTATGAATTATAAATGTAATTAAGAACATCAAAGTATATGAGCACTGGAAGGGGAACAGTAGAAATTTCAAGTTAGCCAGAAGATAAATTAACTGTCTGCTTAAAAGTCACCACGAAGGAGTAATATCCTGCCTTTGCCCACTGCCCTTCCTTCACCAAATGCACTCATCTCTTGAACACAAATTTCTGCACTATTAATTCTCTGGTTACTCAGACAGAGATGGTCGCCTACAACTGCCACAGAGTAACTGTTTGAAGAATTGGACCCTATATGGATATGCAGTACAGATGGCTGTAGCTTGTAAACTCAAATTAAAATCCTGACCTCACTGAACTTTATGGGAGTTTTTGCTATTGACTTCAGTGCAGCCAGGATTTCACCCTTACTGTACTATTCTGCATGTTCAGTAGCTTTATTCCACATACCCTGTGTGGGCCCTTCTTTATATTCAAAGTTGCAGAAGCTTAACTTTGAATTGGGTTAAAATCCCACCTTTATTTAAGCCAATGTAGTTTTAAATATAGACAGGGCTGGTGCTACCATTTAGGCAAATTAGGCGGTTGCCTAGGGCGCCAAGATTTGGGGGTGCCAAAAAGCTGTGCCCCCAATTTTTTTTACAGCGTTCCTATGCCCCCTCCCCGAGCGCACTGTCGCCGCTTCACTTCTCCCGCCTCCCAGGCTTGCGGCGCCAATCAGCTGTTTGGGGGGTGGCATGCTAGGGGAGGAGGCGGAGCAGAGGTGAGCTGGGGTGGGGAGCTGCCACATGGATCCCCAGGGGGGAGCTGCCGCAGGGGGGGCGCCTCAGGGCGGAGGGGGGGGCGGGGAGCTGCCGCAGGGCTGGGGGGGCGCAAGTTGGAAGTTTCGCCTAGGGCGTGAAACTTCCTTGCACCGGCCCTGAATATAGACACGGCCTATGTCTCAAAATACTTGGAAATAGATGAAAGACCCCAGAAAGTACTCCAAGAAAAAAATGTTTCTTTTTAAACCAAGAGAGCAAATAAAAACAAATAAATAAAAAGAAAATAGCTTTCGTCTAACTCAGAGAAACTGATTGTGACCAAATGCACCTCTGTATTCATACCCCATACACTGTTGTAATAATCCTGGTACAAAATATGTGAAGATTCATTTGAAAACTAATAATTTGCTGATCAATAATATCATGGTGAAATGCATGTAGCAACAACATTATATGTAAAGTTATGAACATAAGATGAAGTAATGACTGAAATGTGTTTACCAGACAAGCCTGCATAGCGGGTAAACCAGTTTCTCAAATAAAAAGGACAAGCTGATGCCTCTAGCCAGGTGTCATAAAGTTGATTGGCAATCACCGGTCAAGTGGGCATGCTTTGGCAGGGAAGGGGGGGCAGGAACAGATCGAGTTGCATTTCAACAAACATGGAACCTCTTTCACCATGAGACCCCATGTCTCTATCCTCACAGATGGAAGGAACTTTATCTAGGGGCAATCCTCAGAAGAATGAATTTCAAAGGATGACTGGGCTATAAAAGTGAAAGGCAAAAACACCCCAAAGGTGTCTCTCCCTATCTCTCTCTTTTTCTCTTTCACCTAAAATGACAGAGGAAGCAGCCATTTGACTTTGGGAGAAATCCTGACCTGAAATTTGGTTGTCCCTGTTGCTGTTTTAGCACTAGAAAGTGTTTTTTTATTATTTCTCTTGTAACCATTTCTGACTTTAGTGCCTTGTACTCACTTAAAATTGATCTCTTTGTAGTTAAATAAACTTGTTTAATTATTTAATGAAAACTAATCCAATGTTGAATTTAAACTGTGTGGATAACTCCATTTAAGGTAGCAAACTGTTGTACATTTACTCCCTTACAGGAGCAATGGACCTCCAATATCTGCACTGGTCAGGAGAGGGCTGGACAGTGCAGAACACATGTTTTGCAGGAAAATTTGGGACTGTGAGTGTGGTGATGTCACCCTGAAGGTAATAACCAAGCTCCTGGAGTCAGTGTTGCTGGCAACTGCAGCTATACACTAGGCCTCCCATATGTCCGGATTTCCCCGGACATGTCTGTCTTTTCAGTCTATAAATAGCCGTTGGGGGGGGGGGATTTCTAAAAATCTAAAAATGTCCGGGATTTCCCCCCGGTCGGCAATTTATAGACAGAAAAGCGGCGGCCAAGCGCCCCTCGGCAGCCAAAGCCCCTTCCCTGCTCCCCCTATCCTCTGCAGCCCCTGCAGCCTTACCACGCCGTCCGGCCCCGCAGCTGCCTTCCCTCTCCTCACCTCCCCTGAACGCTCCACCCCCCTGCTCCTTCCCCTCCCCTGCTTCCCGCGAATCAGATCTTTGCAGGAAGTCTGAAAAGAAGCAGGGGCAGGCGGGCGGCAGCAGCAGGTAAGCTGGGGCAGGGGGGGAGGAGAGCTCCGGGGAGGCGTGGCCCAGGCTGAGCGGCACCCGGCGGCCCCAGCGGCTCTGGCCCTGGCCCCAGCGGCTTGGGCCTGACTCGGGCCCCAGGGCGGCAGCCCCAGTTCCGGCTGAGCACGCCAGCCCGGCCCTGGCCGAGCGGCGCCGGCCGAGCACCCCCGGCCCGAGCCGCTCTGGCCCGGCCCGGCTCAGGCCCCAGGTCGGCGGCCCTGGTTCTGGCCGAGCGCGCCGGCCCAACCCCGGCCGAGCACCTCCGGCCCGGCCCCAAGCCCCGCGACCCCGGCCGGATCTCCGGCCAGAGCGCAGCCCTATTCCTGGGCTCTTTAAAGCCAGCCCTGGTCAGGGGACGGGTCTGAGGGGGGCAGTCAGGGGGTGGGAAGTGGGAGGGAGTGGATGGGGGCAGGACAGGGGGGCTAGAGCAGGGCTTTCCCCCCCCCCCCCATGTCCTCTTTTTTGCTTGTGGAAATATGGTAACCCTACTATACACAGACACTCAAGATGTGACCTGCATGTTGTCTGGCAGTTTGTGAGGAGCCCAGGTTGAAAGCTACACCAGCACAACCATTGTGTGGCAACCCAGGTTGCTGTGCAGGTGGTGACAACCCCCAACTGGGTTAGATTACATCCCGGAATGTGACATTGATATAGTTTAAAATTTGTGAAAAGCAGACTAAACACTCAGAGAGTGATATTTTTTATGCCAACTTGGATCAGAAATGCTGGCAGACCCTTACCTGTAGTAATGCTAGCAGTCAGATACCACTATCATTATTTCCATTATTTGTTTTATTGTCAGTGGCTCACCTTCCTTGCAACATACACAGGGAGACAAGAAAAAGGTTTAATTTGGGAGCGGGCTGTACCAAAATATTTTCTACGTTACATAACACTGCAATTTTTAGGAGTAGTGCATCCTAGAGGAACCAACAATCTAGTGCTTTCCTACACTATTTTAAGAGTGCAAAAGAACAGAATTAGCCCTCTGTTTTTTTAAAAGACAAACCGAAGAGCACAATCCAGCAGCTACTATTGCCTTATATTTGATCCCAATCCTGCAAGCCTTCTGTGACTCTAAGAGCACTTGGTACACGGTCTCTCATCAGACCCAACCAACTCACTACACCCGTCACTCTGTTGTCATGGTATTTATTCAAAAGATATTGTGTGCTATATAAAAGCTAATACTATGCTGGTTATTAATATCATTGTAAAACGCATGTGTTAACATTATATGTGAAGTTATGAATTCCCTCTGTATGATGTTACTACTATATGTTTTAGACCAGACAGCCTAGCCTAGTTAAAGGTGATAAACAGGTCTGTCCTAGACAAAGGAACATGGGTTTACCTCAATTTACATATTAGCAGTAAACAAAGCCATCAAGCTAAACCAGCAGGGGTTGTCCTGATCCTGATCTCCAGAGAAAGAGAATTAATATGGCGCCTGCACCCCAGAAAGACACAGGCAACTGAATCCCCAGGAGGCCTTCCTGACTTGGAAGACAAAAGACAACCCTTGGGGATATAAGGAACAGACAGTGACTCCATTTTTAACCTTCATGCTAGGTAACAAAAGAACAGAGCGATTTGATCTCTGTGATAGGTCCTGGCCAGTAAAAGCTGGAAAGGAGACGGGGGTCGGGGTGGGAGGTGAGAGAAACCATCTTGAAAAAAGACTGTACCAAGCTAGATTAAGTTTTAGTCTTTTAGATGCATGTGTTCACTTTTATTTGCTTGTATCCATTTCTGACTTTCTCCTTTTTACCTGATATCACAATTTGTGATCTTTTGTTAATAAACTTGTTCTGTGTTCATTATAAATCATCAATGCTGTGTGAGTTCAGTAAAGTGTGTGCTTCCAGAAAGCTGACAGGTTGGAGTCTTTTATTGTCTCTGCAGAGACAGTGAACTTAACACTTTCTGCGTGAGAGTCCAGTGAGAGAAACTGGTCCCTACAACCAGAAGATTCTGGGGCAAATTCAGGGCTGGAAGTGTACTAAGGTCAGCCTGAAAAAAGAGTAACCAGGTTGGGCAAGGCCAGGATGAAGTTTATGAGCTGCTGTCAGGCTGCTGGAGTCAGAACTCTGAACCAAAGTTGCACAGTCACAAGACACCCAGGATTAAAAGGCAGACGGTGACCAAACCTCGTAGTCGGCTGAGGAACCCCAAAACATTATGGCCTCCATAGATAAAATCCCACAAAAGATAGTGAATGAAACCCTGGCCCGGTGAAGGCAGTAGCAAAACTTCAATTTGCGCCAATAGGATTTGCACAAAAAACTCTCTCAAAAGATTATTCAGGTTTACATGTCAGATAGGAAAACATAGGGGAAATGTACAGGTAAATCTGGGGATTACAAATTCTAGAGAAAATGAGATGATGCCTCACTCAAAATGATTTCTGTTTTTTCTCTAATTAAAAAAGAGTGCAGCGTGAAACACTAAAAACAAGCAAGTGGGTTTTCTTTTCTTTTCTTTTAATTTTGTGATAGGAAATAGAAATTAAAAGTAGAAAGTAAAAAGATTCTGCTTAAATTCCCAAACTCTCTAAAGGTCTGGGAAATATCACACCATTTTTAACTCACTATACTGTATTCCAGCTATTGTTTGTGCTCCTACTTTTAGGACATATACTGTATCCTAGTACACAGGGACCTACTGTTACAAAATCCTAAATGGTTCGATTGTATAAATTACTAAGAAGTTATTTTGGAGACATTGGTCATATCTTGATGGTTTAGGCAGGCCATGAGAGAGTTTGTTTACATTGACCGTCTGCAGCTCCCAGTGGCCGCAGTTCACTGTTCCCAGCCAATGGGAGCTGCGGGAAGCGGTGCGGGCCGCAGGGATGTGCTGGCCACTGCTTCTCACAGCTCCCATTGGCTGGGAACCATGAACCGTGCCACTGGGAGCTGTGGGCAGCCATGCCTGCAGACATTCAACGTAAAACTGTCTTGTGGGCCGCCGGCAGATTACTCTGATGGGCTGTGTGCGGCCCGCAGGCCACAGGTTACCCACCACTGGGTTAGGTCCATGTATTGTGCAGAAAAAAGGATAGTAGAATAGGTGATTAAATCCTGCTTGCTAAATTTATAGCCACTGTAGTTATTAATTTTGTACCCCACTGCTTTTGCTTGTAGTGAAAAGAGTATTATTTTTAAATTGCAGTACACAATATGTACATTTTGAAACCTGTACTTTTTCCTGGCATCTGTCAACATCCTGCAAAACACATACAGAAGTCAGTAATTTACATATTTCTTGAGTTGTTGAACCCTGATATCATGGGAACTACTCTCTATTGGGCATACTTTTTAATTAACTGATGCTATAATTTTCATCTTAAAAACATTGGCAAAAAGGAGTTGTTCAGATTGAACAACTAGTAGACTGAGATGAGCAGATGTTTAAATACTCTAATCTCACTTCCATATAAGAACATCACTGATATTCCTCTCCTGCTTTCTATATACAGTAAGTGCTACAAGCAAAAAGTAATAATTGTAGTTTTAAAAGATCATTTTCAGCTGCCTCTACTTTTAGTGAAATAAATCTTTCTGAATTTTCTAGGCATGATGTGTCACTGAGATGAAGTGTTATACCTATTCATGTCAATGTGCATATCGTATTATCCTCTATAATCATTCCAAGGATACATGTCAAGAATGACATTTGAAAAGATGCAACTCACTGTGAATTGCCGTTAACAATACCATATTTTTCAATAAGCTGTTCTGAATGTGAATGATTTCATGTACTGGTATATTGTTTCTCATATTTATCCCAGCAGACTCTCTGCCCTCAGAAAGAAAGATATTTGTTACCATCCCTTTCTCAGGCAGACTGGGCAGGACTGGATAAAGTCCATTGATATTCATAATTCAGCTTGTCTTTAATGGCACTGTAGTTAAGCTGAACCACACAGTGGGGATCGCTCTCTACATAGAGAGGGGGCTGATTACTAGAGCTGTGCAAATAACTGATTTTTCAGTTTGGTGGCTGAAACAAGAGAGTCAAAACAGATTTGTATGGATCAAATGAAACAATTTAGTTAACCTGAAATAAAATGTTTAGTTGGGGGTGGGGGTTTCATTCTTTTTCAAATAAAGTTGCAGTAACATTCAAAATGAAAAGGTGTTTTGAATAAGCAAAAAAATCGAAACATCTTTGTTTGAAAAGTATCAATATTAAAAGTTTTTTTCTTCCTCTTTCCACTCAGAAGAAACAATTTGGTGAATTAGTCTCAAATTCATGAAATGTTTCATTTGAACTGAATATTCAATTTTAGCTGAAAAAAATGCACATAAATAATTGCACCCAGCTCCATTGATTACACAGTTAGATCCCAATCCTGCAATGAGTTCTATTGCGGGCAGCTTCTGTACAAGGGTACACTTGTCAGCTTGGAGCCTTAGGGCTCAGCCATCCCTTTAAGTCACGGCTGAGGACTGGAGCAGCACAGAATCGAACCCCTCCAGAGGTGAAAGGGAAAGATGACACCATTTTATTTATTTTAATACTACACCATTGAAAGTTCTGGGACCAGGTAAAAAAATTAAGTAGATTACAAATCAGGCTCTATGCCTAAAATAGGACTCAGCTCACTCAGATCACAGACCACAAAAAGCCTGGTGGATGGGGAAAAGTTACATCCCTGGCATGATCTGAAGTCACTAAAAACGGAGGCTATGCACACACTACAGCTTACTGCGGTGTAATTTATGATACTCAAGGGTGTGACGTAAGTTACGCCAACCTAGGTGCTGGTGTGGACAGTGCGATGGCGGCGAGAGAGCTTCTCCCATCGGTTTAGAGTGTCTGCATTAGCAGCGCTACAGCGGCACAGCTGCACTGCTGTAAGCTCTGTAGTGTAGCCATAGCCCTAGGCTCTGGTGAACTAGCAGGGACAGCAAGTTCCAGAGGTGGCTCCTTCACTAAAAATGCCCTCCCTTCAGGGTCTTCTTGACTAAACCCAGGAGTCCCAGCTTGATTGCCACTGCTGATCTTTTCTCTCACTAGCAATTATCCTGGGTTCCATCACTGTACTATCTGAGCACCTCACAATATTAATGCATTTATGCCCTTTATGCTGCTGTGAGGTAAGGAAATGTATTATCTCCATATTACAGATGGGGAATGGAGGAACTCAGAGACCAAGTGACCTGCTAAAGGTCAATTAGGGAGCCTGTGGCTGAACCCAGGTCTTCTGAGTACCAATCCAGTACCTTAACTTCCAGATTACACATACACCTGCTCAATTCCTACAGTATCACAAGAAGAGCAAGGCAACCTAGTTTAGGTAACCAGGCCCTAAACAAATTTAGGGAGTGACAGATATAACAATACCCTGGAAAAACTTTACTAAATTAAATTTAACAGTGTTGGAATGTATTTGTATTAAAATTCAAATGTTTATGTACTAGGGTGGGATTTAGGAAACTGCTTTAGCAGGGAGACAGGATTAATCTCTGGGAAATATTAGGAGCTTCAAAGGACTTTTGGGAACAATATGCGTGAAGTGGATTTCCAAGGAAATACTTGGGGGTTAGAAGAATGCAAATGACACATCATTTGAATCCATCTTTTTGAAGCTACAGCCTACGGAAAGAAACCAATTGTTTACTGATCACCTGCTCCAAAAAAACTCCAGTTTTTTATACTCCAAACTGTATAAAGGAGGGGCTTTATGGGGGTGCTAGTTATGAGCCGAGGCTGCTATGAACTTGTGACCATAGAAGAAACCCCTTTGCAGGATCTGAGGGACTCACCTGGTAGAGAATCTGATTTAAAGTGATAAGTTACATACCACACTCCTTCAATTGCCTCCTGGAGCACCCAGGCATGCAGCAGGAACATGCATCCTGCTAAATCTATTAAAGGATATGAAAATACCCTCACTCCCATTCACATTTGGAGCGGTTAGTGCCACCAGTATTGTTAGCCATAAGCAGTCCTCTTGCTCAAGTGATAAGCATCACAATTCTAACCAGCACCTGGGTAGAGAAAACAAGGCTCTTTGCACCCTGACCAGCTCTTTCACACCCACTCAGCGGCCCAACAGTCTGCCTTCTAGATAGAAGGAAACTATTTAGCCGAGTGTGTTTTATCATGCAATATCAGGAGTACAAAAGGGCTAGTTTATAGGGTTTCTTAGCCGATAACACAACTTTATTTGCCTTTTATGTAACCCAGGTTTGATATTCTTATTCACACTTCCCCCATGAATGGCTACTGAAATCAGTGGGGATACTCAGTATGAGTAAAGGTATCTGATGCTGGCCTTTACTGGATACTTAGCATTCTTGTTCATACACAGGAGTCTGTAGCAGTCAGACTGAATATGGAACCTAGCCAGGAGTTATAGAACATGAGATTAATGAGCTAAAACTAGCACATTAACAAGAACAATTGTTAAAAATCCAAGATTTAGAGGCAAGGATTACAATCCTATTTCACCAGTTGCCAGAAAAAGGACCAACTGTCTCAACAGGAAATCTAGCAAGAGAAGTTTAGTTACGATACATGACTTGGGGACTGAAAAATGTTTGGAATGACAACCTCCAGCTTAGAGACAACAGTAAATAAAAAGCTAACACACAAGTAAAAAGAATTACACAGCTGTTTTTGAAAATAAAATAGTTGTGTGGAATCCAATTGAACAAAGCCTACAGAGCCAGAAAAATAAAGATGATAGAAGTCCCCAATAGTCGACTGTTGTTCTGATAAAGTATTATCTTCCAGTTTTAGCAGCTGATGTGCATGCATTATGGAAGGGACACACTGGCATTACCACAAACATCGTAAGCATGAGTAAGACTTGAACCTAAGAAGAAAACAGTAATTGTAGTGCATTGATTTTATGTTGCTTATACAAAAGGGAACATCTGTTATTTACCCTTTCACATAACACAAGAACTAGGGGTCACCCAATGACATTAATAGGCAGCAGGTGTAAAACAAACAAAAGGAAGTACTTCTTAACACAACATACAGTCAACCAGTGGAACTCATTGCCAGGGAATGTTGTGAAAGCCAAGAGTATAACTGTTAAAAAATAATTAGATAGGTTCATGGAGGATAGGTCCATGAATGGCTATTAGCCAAGATGGTCTGGGACACAACCCTGTGCTCCAGATATCCCTAAATCTCCAACTGCCAGAAGCTAGGACTGGACGGATCACTTGATAATTGCCCTGTTCCGTTCATTCCCTTTGAAGGATCTGGGATTGGCCTGTGTCAGAGACAGGATACTGGGCTAGATGGACCATTGGTCTGACCCAATATGGCTGTTCTTATGATGGTGCTGCATCACTATTTAATCTAGACTCTAATCTTCCAGTAAGCATACCCTGTTTAAAAATAAATATACAGCTAAACTGTTTCATGAATCAGAAGTTAGATTGCAATGGAAAGAACTCCAGGAACATCAACGGATATGGATAACTGTTAGCCAACTTTATGATATTAAATAAAAACCCAGATGTTCTTCTGCATGGGAAAGGAAACTCTAAATTTCCACTTGCAGAGTTTCCTTTTCATGTTTCTAAAAAGGGTTTAGGGCTTGACCCTCACCTTCCAAGTAGAATGAATATACACTGTTATAAATAAGAGAACGGCAACAGGCAGGGTGTTCTCTGTGACAGGTCCTCAGTTTTGGAACTCACTCCTCCCAATTTGTTACTCTTTTGGACATGATGCAAAGAGCATCTTTTTCCAAGCTATTGAAGGAGTGGGCTGAAGTGACTATATTCATGGGAAAGCCCTTTCATTTTTTTTGTCTGACTATGGGATAGGTGCATAGGATGACTGTATCTATATTTCAAAAACTGAAACAAAAACAGAACAGTTGGGATGTTCCTGCCTCTAAATTCTTTAAAGCTAATTACATGATGCCCTCAACTCCCTGGCTCCCCTTAGGAGATATGATTGAAACCTTTGCCCTCCCCCCTCCTATCCTGGAAAGATTATAGCGCATAACACACCCACAGACTGGCACGCCCACAGATTGCCTAATGTTGCATTGGGAGGAGAAGCTGCATACCATTTTGCTGGTTCCATCTGAGATATGCCTAATATGTCTCCCTTCCACATGGGTACTGGAAGGAACAATCCATCTCAAAGTCCATAACTTGTGTGCAGGCATCAACTAGCCAAGAATAAATACTATGAGTTAGAGTATTGTCTCATCAGCACCACTGTCACAGATAGGAGTCATAAAAAAAAAGGAACACGAGAAGAAGCAGAGATTAAAAATAAAAAAGGTGGAAAAGGGAGGAAATTGTTTCTTTACTGTGCTGCAGTAAATTTGCTCACCTTCCAGATGCTCCCCAGCTAAAGCAATTGGCAGGTGGCAACTACTGCAGATGGATCAGCACAGCTGAGACATATACAGCTGTGAATATCTGTTTATTTTGTATCTTTTGGCAGCAGTAAGTACTTTTTGAGGATGGGTAGAGGGGAGGAGAGGAGATTTCCCACATCCAGTGCACAGAGCAAGAAGCTTACTATTAACACAGTCCGCTCCCGCTGCTTATCTTTATCTTGAATATGTGAGTAGATGGAAAATGGCTCAAATTTATATACATTCCTGTTAAAAATAAGCTTTCTGCTCAATGGTGTGATCATTTTATAGATAACTCACTAGAGAAACCGTCTGACACCAATCTGTCCTTGCTTTTACATAATATGATTTACCGTTAATTCTCTTCAGGTTTCTAGGCCCTACAACTTCTTATCAGACTGCCATACTAGTAACTCTTTACACTTGAAGCCTGGCTGGGAAGTAAATAACTATATGCAAAGATGTACAGATCATCAAAGGAAATTTCACTGAGGTCAAGGTTCTAAAATAGTCAAAGATGCAAATTTAAAGTTGCAGCACTTTTAAAATAATGACTATTACGACGGATGCTAACTTCATTCTTTCTTTTCTTTAAAAATTTCTATAAGCCACCCTATTCCCTGACAGGTTTCAGAGTGGTAGCCGTGTTAGTCTGTATCAGCAAAAACAATGAGGAGTCCTTGTGGCACCTTAGAGACTAACAAATTTATTTGGGCATAAGCTTTCGTGGGCTAAAACCCACTTCATCAGATGCATCTATTCCCTGAAGCAATCTAGTTATAGTGCCATTTTGTTTTTATTTTTGTTTTGTAATGTACTGCTGTGCGATCAAACTAAGCTTATCTTAGTAGGGACATGTTACATCTGTTCCGCAGTAACAAGTACACCAATGGCACTACATAGCTAATTAGAGCAATAATTAATTGGAGAGCATACCCATGAAAGACCAAGTTTAAGGTCTTCATAGGAGATGTTGCCAACAAATGGAATATATTACCCACATTTTAAAAATGATGAGTTCAAGATTTGATTCCTGTAGGTAAGTATTGAGGAAGACTGTCAACATACTGAATATGAATGTGCTGCTACACCAGACATAGGTGCCTATATTTACAGGACCTGAAAACATTATTTCAGATGTTTTAACTGAGCATGTGCATTTGCACAAGAAATTTGTGCAAACAATCTCCACAACTGCATGCAAAAATTGGGTAACTGATACCCAGTCTACACTCCTAATTATGGTCATTGCTCACATGAACGAGACACACAATTGATCTTTCACTTCTGCTGTGAAATACACTATAAGAAGTGTTCATTGTACCTTTTGGATGAACCTCCTTGGATGGAGATCAAGCTTTCTGCTTCTAAGGAACAGAACTGCTCCTGGAGTGATTGTGCCTCAGTCAGTAACAACTAATGAAGTACTTGAGTTGCTGAGAACGTTTCAGGCCATCACATATGAGATGAATGTATGTTCCTCTGTTGACAAAACCTGGTATAGACACAGCCCAAGTGGAAATGTTTACACTGCTATTTTTAGCCTTGTAGCAAAAGCTTGAACCACTTGACCTAGACACTTGTTTTTTGCAATGTACAAGTCCTCGCTTACAATCAGCCCCCGAACCTGAAGCAAATACTCACCAGCAACTACACACCACAAAACAAAAACACTAACCCAGGAACCAAACCCTGGTGCCAACTCTGTCCACATATCTATTCAAAGGACACTATTATGGGACCTAACCATATCAGCCACAACATCCAGGTCTCATTCACCTACACATCTACCAATGTGATATATGCCATCATGTGCCAGCAATGCCTCTCTGCCATGTACATTGGCCAAACCAGACAGTCTCTACGCAAAAGAATAAATGGACACAAACCTGACATCAGGAATTACAACATTCAAAAACCAGTAGGAGAACACTTCAATCTCCCTGGTCACTCAATAATAGACTTAAAAGTGGCAATTCTTCAACAACAAAAAACTTCAAAACCAGACTCCAATGTGAAACTGCAGAACTGGAATTAATTTGCAAACTGGACACCATCAAATTAGGCCTGAATAAAGACTGGGAGTGGATGAGTCATTACAAAACCTAATTTTACCATACTAATTTCCCCCTAGTGTTACTCACACCTTCTTGTCAACTGTTTGAAATGAACCACCCTCATTACAACTACAAAAGTGATTTTTCCTCCCTTGGTTTTCTACTGATAATTAAATTGTCTCGTTAGACTGACCCCCCACCTGATAAGACAACTCCCATCTTTTCATGTACTATGTATATATGTATAAACCTGCTACTGTATTGTCTACTCCGTGCATCTGATGAAGTGGGTTCTAGCCCACAAAAGCTTATGCCCAAATAAATGTTAGGCTCTAAGGTGCCACAAGGACTCCTCATTGTTTTTACATACACCAAGTTACTCCATAACTGGAGAGAATTGACAATGCTTCCTTTGAGGTGGGCATGGCACTGCCTTCTTTTAGAGAGAGAAAGGCTTTTCTAGGCAAATATGACAGAGTGGTACTTCACACTAACAGGACTGAACTGCAACCCTACAAAAAGCATATATACAATAATTGGAGTGGACCAATTTTTAATCCTCGATGAACAAAATATAAGCAGTCACTAATTTATTAGTTTCGACTGGAAACCATTTTTTTTATTTCTAAGGGTACATCTACACCACCTGCCGGGTAGTGATTGATCTATCGGGGATCGATTTATCGCATCTAGTGTAGACGCGATAAAATCGATCCCCGATAACTCTGCCGTCGACTCCCGTACTCCACCGCGGCGAGAGGCGGAAGCGGAGTCGACGGTGGAGCGCCGGCAGTCGACCCCACACCGTGAGGACGCCGTGGGCAACTTCGTAGCTGAAGTTGCATATCTTAGGTCAATCACACACACACACACACACACACACACCCCCAGTGTAGACCAGGGCTAAGAATAAAGTGTAATGAAGAATTTACAGTTTGGCAGGGACAGAAAATGTTGTTCTTGTTTGGGAACAGGGGTGCATTTTTGACTCTGTGATATTCCTTAAATGGCCCATCAAATAATTGTCAAAATAAATATTGATTGTTCTCACTGATCGTTCTCCATTGCACCTACAAAAACTTGATGGGGATTAGGCAGCTAGTATGCTGAAACCACTGCCCATCACACTGAACAGTCTCATTATTCTCCTGCACTTTCCTGTCCTGCTCTCTCGTCTTATATTTAGTTTATAAACTTGCTGAGGCAGAGGTGTTTGTACATCACCTAGCACCATGGGGTTCCGGTTTATGATTAGGATTCTCAGATGCTACTTCAAAATTAAAAGTAAAATAATCATCTTACTGCTACTGTATTCCCATTATGTTGGCTAAATGCACACTTGGCAGCCCATCACAAGAGGAATATCGTAACATACCTTCACCATCTCTAGTCCTTCCTACCCACTTTGTGCAGCATACCAATGTGGAAACTACCTATATTGTATCCATGTCAGGTACTGCTTTTGTTCAAGTTTAGTGGCATTTTAATGCAGACAGAGAGCTTCTTTACTAAGCTGTGAATGAACAAGTTAATATATCAATTCCCGAACAGGCTTGAAAAGTGGATTTGTCAGTGATATATGCATGTATGTATGTATGTAAAGACTGGGTCTCTGGGGATTTTCTTCTATAAAAGGAATTTACCAACATCCCATTCATTCATTGCTTATATGTCCCCCTCTTACCGTGGCATTGGATCTGTGACAAGTTTTTGGTGAATGCAGGTAAGAAAAGAGTCTTCTGCCACAATAGCATCAGTGTTTGGACCACTAGTCTGTACACTTTTAGGACAGAAAGGTTTGGAAGTAAAACAAAACACTCTTAGGATAATGAAATGAAGAAAAACTTCCTGAACCAGTGTCATGGAAGCACACACACTAAATTCATGAAGATGATGTACTTTTTACTTCCTTGCCATGTCTCCCTCCGGCAATAGCAAAAACACCACAGGGATTAATTCTGTAGTCTTCACTCGGGCTACCGGGCTGTTGAATTGGAGTTTAAACGTTCAGGCTCAGGATCCTCTCCCTTCCTGAGATCTCAGAGCCTATGCTCCAGCGCAAGCCCAAATGTCTACACCACAATGAAACAGGCCGGCAACGGATGTTTAATTGCAGTGTAGGCAAACCAACTAAGGCCCCATTCCAGCAAAGAATTCAACATGTACAAGTACATGCTTAGACGTATATCTTTATTTAAAGCATTGATTTAGACCCTGATTCAGCAAAGTCAATGAGAATTTTACCAAAGTGTGGACTGCAGGCCTTGGCCCTCCATCACTTAACTGCTATTCCATTCATTCTTACAAAGTGGAAATTACTGTGCTTTTCCTCTCCCTTGTTGTCCTTGTCAGAGTTATTTCTGTGGATTTAGCTATAACTGCAATCCATACACAACTCTGACATCACCTTTAATGGGAATTGAGTTTATATTCATGGGAAGTGTGTGTGTCTGGTGACTCTAATAAAGATCTTCAATTAGTTAAGGTTTAGTTTACATTCACAACTATAGACCAAATTCAGCTGGACATGTGCAGGCACAGTTCCACCGATCTTAATGAAGATGTATCCCCTGACTCTTGGGATGAACTTGGCCTTCTGTGATTGGACACTTTGAGAATTTTCCACCCATTTTCAACTCCCTTCCTTCTTTCATTCTAATGTGCCATTTCCTGTATCTCAAACCATACAGCAGCAGAACAACACCTGTTTGTTTTGTTTTTTAACCTTTTCCCCAAGGACACAGTTTAACAGTTTCTCTTTACATGCAAAACTTGCTATGCAGCTCCAGCATTTCTATTTCGACAACAGACTGCATATTGGGTAAATACATATTTAAGAAATTATTCAAAAAGGCAGGTATTTAGATCAACTCTTGGAAAGTGTACTTGTCATATGTAAACAGATTTAGAACATTAAAAAAAAATAGATCACAGTATGTGCTTAATAGAATGTTCCAATCCACCAGCTAAACACACAGGTATATATTTCATTATAAAGCAATCTAGGCACCAAATATGCTTGGATGGCAACTTTGGAGCCCTTCATAATACTATTTAAATATATCTATTTGGCATACATATATGTTTCCAAAGTATAAATACATATTTAAATTTTTATAAATAACCACAGTATGGCAAAATATCCTCTTTTTTAATTTCTCCAACTTGTTTTTCTTTTCAAAGTAAAAATAAAGCAATTAAGCCTTTTTAGACTTGAAGAAGAATCGTTGCCAGATTTAATCTTTTGATATTATTAAACCTGGTTTTGAAGCTCTTTTTTTTTTTTAAATAACCATCTTAAATTCTTAGCACACAGTTCTGCAATGACTTGCACAAATGAGTAACTGTGCTCATCTGAGCAGTACCTTCAAATTGAGTGAACTCACATACAACAATTTTATTTGTGTTAGTTTGCAGAAGTAGGCATAATAGATATACATACACTTTTTAAAATGAACTCTCTTTTACTTTTCAAATTACTAAGAGCCAAGGCCTTGACTATCAAGCTTCATTGCTGAACAAATTGGTTCACTATTGGTACAATCTTCCACTCCTTTCCCAAGCAAAACTCCCATTCGCTTGAACTAGGCATTTTACCTAAAGGAGGAATGTCTAATTGACCCATCTATTTCCTACTTCTAAAACCAACGTTTCAGCAAAGTTTTTTTAATATTAACAAGAACACAATCTTTAATATAAGATGAAGAATGCATCATCTACTAGGACTGGATAGTCAGAATATTGGAAATGTCATATATAGTCTCACCCCCTAGCTCAATTGTTTGCATCTGCCCCATGCTAGCAGTGATAACTATTTAATGGCCTCTGTGTGTGGGGGGGGGGGGAGAGGGAATGGTGGTCTGAGGTCAGTTCCTAGTATGCAGGTGTCCACATCATAAGTGTTGCTAAATTAATTCTTTCTGGCTTTATCAGTGAAAAGGATTAAGACTGAGTGGACATGAAGCCTGAACTATTCTCTTACCCCAGTTATGGCCTCTCCAGATAAAGGAGGCTGTTAGGAAACATACTTTATTTCTGCCCTGTTACGTACACAGAACTTCAGTTTTCTGGGCTGTCAGGCTGGCAGCTTTTATAAACATGTTTAAAAATATGATTAAAATATATTACAATAAAATCTGTATTCACAGTGAATCCACCTTAGAAAGTTCTTGTTTGCCTTTAAAAGAATACAAAAGACATTCAGGGCACAGCACTCCCCCATTCCCTTCTCCCACAAGAAACACACAACAGATGCATACTTCATTGAGTAAGAAACATGTACTCATTTAAATCAGTTTCATCTTACATTTTATAACACAGTTGTGAATTATATTCTTTTTCCATTTGTGGAGAGGGTAGAACAGATGGTGAAGGCTAAGTTTAAAATGATGCACCCATTAAAATAAACTATGCTGCCCAAAGATTGTTCACAAAACTATGTGATTTGTACAATCTAAGAGGGTTTCTGCTCCAATGAAATACTTTACAATGGATGGAAACTAGACTTCAGGAAATGTTCATTATATCAGGGGATTCATGTTAACAGAATTTTGCTATAATTTTAAAGCTAATTTATGGCACTGTTTTTCCCATATACTTACTTGGAAAGGTTTATGCTCAGAGATTTAGAGAGGTGAAGCACTGGTTAAAGCGATATATTATTGCAAAAAGCTATTCCTCCTCCTGGCTGGTTTATTTTGTGCACCTGCTGTTTGAAAAAATGTCTTTTTTTTTTTTTTGCAATAATAGGATTAGAGTGCCTAGAAGGCTTGCAAAATCTATTTTTCTTTCCTCCTTACTCTGCCTATGTTAACACTAGTGCAGCCTAAGAACATATATAGTGTATTGCAGATCTTGAATGAAAATAGTTATAAAAACAAGGAAAAAGAAGGAAGATACTAACTCTTATTACAAAGGCAGGGGGAGGAAAAAAAATCAACCACTCTAGGTTAGAGAGATATCTATCTATTTTATTTCTGGGAAAACACTTTTTCTTTAATTGCCATTAAACAAAAAAATCTATTATTTACCCAGCTCTACTCATCAGGTCCTTTCAGCTTCCATTCCCCTCTTCAGGAAGTGTACAGATGCAGGAGCAGTGCATACTGGGAAGGGCAGGTATGCACTCCAGGAGTGGCACAGAGATTAATCTTGGGGTCAGGGAAATAAATGAGAGTGAGGTGTTTAAATACCTTTGAGGAGCTGGCCCTTGGATCAGATACAGTGGCTGACAATCCCCATATAAGGGGTGAGGAGGGTCTGTTATGGCAGTTCAGAAACTAGAATAAGCAGTTGCAGTGGAGCTGTATACCCTTCCCCAGCGTTCAGGGTGAATTCTGTCAATCTCAACCCCCACCAGAGTTCCACATACAAAGTCAATTTACTTGGTGGACTGAATTTTACCCTTAATTAATAAAAATAAGGATACAAAAAAAGTCACTAGAAATAGTTATTAATGTATTAAATAATTACTATATTATTAAAGTAGACTATACATTTAAATAGCATTCTGAACATATTTGCAATGTAAATGTTGGGAGGTATTGTCACCTTTCCAGTTATTATAGCACAGAGCCTGAATGAAATCAGTTTTATTTCTGAAATAATTGATAACATTTACAGCTTTGGAGAGAGTAAATCCTTGAGATCAAACATGACATCTGCAGATAGAATTTAGCCCTTAAGAAAAATCTTCATCGAATTCTGTTTTCAAAAAGTTGAAAGCAAATTCATCTTTCTGTGAAATTCTTTTGGTTTGCAGTTTCCCTGTCTAGTACATAGCATTATCCTGCACCGAGAGTAAAACTAGCAGATCGTCAATCCCATACTTGCCTACCAATGCAAATTTTAACTATAATAATTGGTGTGTTTGCACTAAATTAATGGTTGGCAAAAATACAGAGGGAAATTTCTATACCATGAAGACCAAATATAAAGCTGATAGGAAAAATAAGTTTATTACCATATCCTGTTAGAGTGGAATACTTTTAAATTAACAGCTGAAATAATAAATAGCTGGAGTTCATAAACAAAATGTTTATAACTGTACAAGAAGCTTGGTGAAGACTAATTTTACCACCTAACTGCAGAGTTTCTGTATGAGTGATACAGTATTAGCCATCTGTAAATGGAGGAATTGATCTGTTAAATAAAGCAGTTGTTCTGTTAAAATAGTTTAACATAAACCAAAGCAGAGTAGTCCAGTGGTCTCCACTGGCAGCAAACAGGTCTAAGAATGTTTGTTACAAGGGAGACAGTTGACATTATTTTCACATTGCGCTATCACCTCACCTAAATATATTTCCCAAGTTCTCCCCCCCCCCATTCCCTTCTTCTTAGTTTAATTTGAAGACAAACCAACAGAAGTCAGCAATCATAAACATGTGTACGGATAAACAATAGCAAAGACGGGTCTGTACATCAACCTACTGGATGACCAGATATAATCAGAAAGAATGTGTACTTTAAAAAAAAAAAAAAAAAAAAAAAGGCAAAGAATCACTATTGTCTAAGGGCTTGTCTACACTTACCAGGGGATCAACGCACAGCAACCAATGCATCGGTGGTCGATTTAGCGGGTCTTCTGACTGCAGATCGCTCTCCCGTTGACTCCTGTACTCCACCTGAATGAGAAGCGCAAGGAGAGTCGACGGGAGAGCATCTCCCGTAGACAGTGTAGTATGGACCCCACGGTAAGTATATCTAAATACGTCGACTTCAGCTACATTATTCACATAGCTGAAGTTGCTTAACTTAGATTGATCTCCCCCCGTAACATAGACAAGGTCTGAGTTGTATATTGCTTGTCTGGATGCAAATCTACTGTCATAGTCCTAAAATGAAGGGCAGGGGTAAGATGGGAGGAGGGGAAATACTATCAAAATACAACACAAGAAAAAGAAAGATCACCCATATAAGAAAACAAAAAACAAAAACATGCATGGTCACGTTTTGCTTTCATTTGCACCACTTGGGATTGTACAGATGCAACTAGAGGTAGATTCTGATCCTTTATTTCTAACAAGACACTTTGGAGGAGGAAGAGGAAGAGAGACAGGGTTTGCAGATCTTTACTAGGCAGTATCTCCAGAAGTCTACTGAACAATTGAACCAGGTGGAAATATCTACCCTTCACTTTTTGTTACTTTGTTATGTAGTATGTAGACAGTGGACATAGAATCTTTAAACAGGCAGTGTGCCCACCTTTACAATATATTTCAATGCAGCTGTTGTCATACACCTCTCCATATTATAATGTAGAGTGTGTCTCTCTAAGATCCCCCCACCCCCAAACTCTGGCATGAATTGTGGCTGGTTCAGCAGACCTGTGCACAGAGTACAGCTCTGAATAAATGTTTCAGCTTTTATTTTACAACTTGCCAGGAGCACAGATTTCTTGAGCAAATGCCTCCACTGCCAGTTGTTTCACAAAAAAGGAGACAGTTTCCCACTGGCACTAATAATATTCTTTTCCATAAGAGGCTTGAGTCACAGCCATTACTCACTTCTTCCTAACCACTGAATCTGGGTCACCCTCAAAATCTGCTTTCTTGTTTTAATGACAAGAATGTAAATTGTATTGCGGTAGACATATGATTATGGTATGGCAAGTTCAGTCGCTCTCTTTAGTCTAACAGTAACAAATCTGAATAGATTAATTCTAAGGAGTACCCCGTTCTGTTCTGGGTTGAGGGTTTGATATCATTAGGTGGTGTGTGTGTGTGTGTGTGTGTGTGTGTGTGTGTGTGTGTGTGTGTG
>NW_020664389.1:11483224-11564999 GCF_002925995.2 Terrapene triunguis
TGTGTGTGTGTGTGTGTGTGTGTGTGTGTGTGTGTGTGTGTGTGTGTAAAATCAATGGCAGAATTTGGGTCCTAGTTGTGTATAGTAAAATAAAAAAGTGTGCTGAATAGCTGAATGGTGTCCATCAGGCTGAGCAAAAGAACATATGAGCTGCATTTTGTTATTTTGGTACCACCCAATATCAACAATCCTGCCATATATCTGTTATTAATAAGCTAGGGGATCACACACTTTATAGTTTCTGTAGGCTGAGTCAATTCCTCCATTTCCCAACACAAGCTCCCTGTGGGCCACCCTCCCAATTTCCCTTCATTGCAGGGACTCCTTCCACCCCCTGACCGCTCCTCATGCCAGGAGCTGTGTGTCTCCCCATACCAAGGTTCCTCTAAGACAGGGGTTCTGTGGGTCTCCCATTTTGTCCCCTCTTCCCCCCCTCTTCCCTGGTAGATTCTTTTCTGTCTCACTAGGAGGTAAGTCTTTCAGGGCATTGATATGTTAAATTCTATTGGGAGGATTGGCAGAGCTGCAATGGGGGTGTTATGCTGGAAGGTGAGTGCCATCAACTGCTTCTTTGGTATATGGAGAAGCTGCCGGATCTGCTAACCAGATGACAGGGACTCCACATATCATCTTTCCCCCATCCCCTTAAAAGTTATCCTGGTACACCCAAACAAACAGAGAAATGCCATCAAGTTGAGTGTAGGGCCTCACAAATTCAGTCAGTTATCATTAATACTTTTGCACTGGACAGTGCATTTCAGCCAGGTTCTCAAAGCATTTTATAAACATTAATATAGTCACACAACAACTGCGTACTATAAGTAAGTACTATATCCCCATTTTTACACAAAAGAAACTAAAGCACGAAGTTAAATGACTTGCCCAAGGTATCACAAACAGTGAGTAGCAGTACCATAGATTGCAGACCTCTTGACTCCTGAATGCCATGCTCAGACTACTAGACCCTGCTCCCTTGCTATTTTTCATCCTGCAGCCATTGACCAGCCTATTCTGTTTAAATTGCTGCTGCTCAGTTGGTGATCTAATCAGGGTGGCAGTCAGTTCTGCTGAACTCATGGTTCCTGCAGGGCTCATCTCTGCAGGAGTTGCAACATAAGGCACATTTATAATGGATGGTTGAATGGAAAATAAAGGAAAGCTATTTGTTTGAAACTTACGTCTTATTTATTGCATGTTTATATGTTGGCATAAAAGCCCTCTTAAGTGGTTTTCAGAGATACAAGACTCAGACCGATATATATGTTCATATGCTTAGTTAAGAATGTTCTTACTGATGGCTATTAGTGTCTCTTATGTATTCCCCTAAAATGAGAGAACTACAAAGGAAATCTGAAAAGTTCAGATATTACATGCATACACAAAAGGGAGCACAATATAGTTATAATAAACAGAAGTGTTCCTGTTTGCATATGTAAACAATGATAAATCATGGGTAATTTAATCACATTTTTCAAATATTTGAGGGTTGAATTTTCTTAAGCAGCTGTGTGCTTCAGATACACTTATCAAGATGATTTTCAAATGCATGCATGCGAAAAAAAGCAAGCTGCATGGTGACTGAATGTCCACACACTAACAATTTACAATTAAACATTAAAAAGCCATTTCCCAAACAGTCTGAGAATTACACCATGTACAACTCATATTATGGGAAAAGAAGCAGGCACGTTTCACCTTTTATGTCTGTTTAAGTGGCCTACGAGAACTAAGTTTAGAAGTGTGAGCAACAAGGGTGATGTCGTGGTGGGAGTCTGCTATAGACCACCAGACCAGGGGGATGAGGTGGACGAGGCTTTCTTCCAGCAACTAACAGAAGTTACTAGATCACAGGCCCTGGTTCTCATGAGGGACTTCAATCACCCCGATATCTGCTGGGAGAGCAATACAGCAGTGCATAGACAATCCAGGATGTTTCTGGAAAGTGTAGGGGACAATTTCCTGCTGCAAGTGCTGGAGGAACCAACTAGGGGCAGAGCTCTTCTTGACCTGCTGCTCACAAACAGGGAAGAATTAGTAGGGGAAGCAAAAGTGGATGGGAGCCTGGGAGGCAGTGATCATGCAATGGTCGAGTTCAGGATCCTGACACAAGGAAGGAGAGCAGCAGAATACGAACCCTGGACTTCAGAAAAGCAGACTGACTCCCTCAGGGAACTGATGGGAGGATCCCCTGGGAGAATAACATGAGGGGGAAAGGAGTCCAGGAGAGCTGGCCGTATTTTAAAGAATCCTTATTGAGGTTGCAGGAACAAACCATCCCGACATGTAGAAAGAATAGTAAATATGGCAGGCGACCAGCTTGGCTTAACAGTGAAATCCTTGCTGATCTTAAACACAGAAAAGAAGCTTACAAGAAGTGGAAGATTGGACAAATGACCAGGGAGGAGTATAAAAATATTGCTCATGCATGCAGGAGTGAAATCAGGAAAGCCAAATCACACTTGGAGTTGCAGCTAGCAAGGGATGTTAAGAGTAACAAGAAGGGTTTCTTCAGGTATGTTAGCAAAAAGAATGTAGTCAAGGAAAGTGTGGGCCCCTTACTGCTCCCTGCTCCCTGTCCCGACTGCCCCCCGGAAACTCCTGCCCCTTATCCAACCCCCTGGCCCTGGCCCTGGCCCCCTTACCATGCTTCTCAGAGCGGCATGTCTGGCAGCCGCGCCGCCCGGCTGGAGCCAGCCACGCCACCCGTGCTGCCCTGCAAGAGCGCGCAACCCCGCCGGCCAGAGCGCTGGTGGTGCGGTGGCATGGCTGCGGGGGAGGGGGAACAGCAGGGGAGGGACCGGGGGCTGGCCTCCCCAGCCAGGAGCTCAGGGACTGGGCAGAATGGTCCTGTGGGCCGTAGTTTGCCCACCTCTGGACTATAAGGTGGATAGAAAGCTGGCTAGATCGTCGGGCTCAATGGGTAGTGATCAATGGCTCCATGTCTAGTTGGCAGCTGGTATCAAGCGGAGTGCCCCAAGGGTTGGTCCTGTTCAATATCTTCATTAATGATCTGGAGGATGGTGTGGATTGCACCCTCAGCTGGAGGGTAGGGATAGGATACAGAGGGACCTAGAAAATTAGAGAATTGGACCAAAAGAAATCTGATGAGGTTCAACAAGGACAAGTGCAGAGTCCTGTACTTAGGACAGAAGAATCCCGTGCACTGCTACAGACTAGGGATTGAGTGGCTAGGCAGCTGTTCTGCAGAAAAGGACCTAGGGGTTACAGTGGACAAGAAGATAGATATGAGTCGACAGTGTGCCCTTGTTGCCAAGAAGGCTAACGGCATTTTGGGCTGTATAAGTAGGAGCATTGCCAGCAGATTGAGGGATGTGATCATTCCCCTCTATTCAGCATTGTTGAGGCCTCGTCTGGAGTACTGTGTCCAGTTTTGGGCCCCACACTACAAGAAGGATGTGGAAAAATTGGAAAGAGTCCAGTGGAGGGCAACAAAATGATTAGGGGGCTGGAGCACATAATTTATGAGGAGAGGCTGAGGGAACTGGGATTGTTTAGTCTGCAGAAGAGAAGAATGAGGGGGGATTTAATAGCTGCTCTCAACAACCTGAAAGGGGGTTCCAAAGAGGATGGATCTGGGCTGTTCTCAGTGGTACCAGATGACAGAACAAGGAGTAATGGTCTCAAGTTGCAGTGGGGGAGGTTTAGGTTGGATATTAGGAAAAACTTTTTCACTAGGAGGGTGGTGAAGCACTGGAATGGGTTACCTAGGGAGGTGGTGGAATCTCATTCCTTAAAGGTTTTTAAGGTCAGGCTTGACAAAGCCCTAGTTGGGAATTGGTCCTGTTTTGAGCAGGGGGTTGGACTAGATGACCTCCCGAGGTCCTTTCCAACCCTGATATTCTATGATTCTATGAAAGATTGAAAAAAATGGGTTTGTTTATTCTGGAGAAGAGAAGACAGAGAGTGTAAAAAGCTGTTATAAAGAGGAGAGTGATAAATTGTTCTTCTTAATCACTGAGGACAGAATAAGAAGTTACAGCAGGAGAGATTTAGGTTAGACATTAGGAAAAACTTCCTAACTGTAAGGGTAGGTAAGCACAGTAACAAGTTACTTAGGAGGTTGTGGAATCTCTATCACTGGAGGTTTTTAAGAACAGGTTAGAGAAACACCTGTCAAGAATGGTCTAGAGTAGATAATACTTAACCCTGTGTTAGAGCCAGGGGACTTGAATAGATCACCTGTCAAGATCCCTTCCAGGCGTACATTTCTATGATTCTACTCTACAGACCACTGCGAGAAATATGAGCACCTAACCAGCTAGCTTGATATCACATGTAATTTGGATAAAATACTTGCTTTGAATAGGGTGACCACCAATGTTTCAAGAAAAAAAGAAACTATATTTAAAAAAAAATACAGGATGAAGCTTTAAGAGACACTATTCACAGTCTTCTATATAGAGTACAAAACCCAAACACACACATTTGTCTCATGATGTTTGACCTTAAGAATGGATAAGTGAAAACATACTTTTTATCTGATCAAATGCTTCATAGTATCTCTTTATTGGATGCATATTGTGGGATATTGTGTGTCACACGAGCAAGGGGAAATACTCATTAATGGATGCTGAAGGTCAGCACAACTAATAATGCTTCAGCAAAACTATAGACCTTGGGTAGTTTCAGTGGTGTTGCTCCTATACTGCAAGGTACCTTCTCTCACTAGGACACTCCTGGTGGCGGATGGAAGCTCCAATACATCTGGCTGCCACAAGGAGATCCCAAGTGAGTTGGAACAACTCTACTGCCTGAAGCCCATGTGCTGCAGGGACTCCTGATAGGGAAAAGGGAGCAGATACAGAGCAAAACATACATGCCTGTGAGGAGCTGTTGCAGATAAGACTCTCAGAAACAGGACTTGGGGCTCCCTACACATAGTCTCAGCTGTAGTCACAGACCCTCCGTGTGTGTGTGGAGGGGTGGGGGGTTAGAGAGGGGAGAAGAGAGAGACAGGTCAAGTATAGGTAGCGGGTAGAATAGGGTCTGAATTTTATTGCGTTGGTTGGAATTTATGTATGTTTTGATTAGAGGTGCTTGGAAACTGGAATTTCTGTTTCATGAGAAATTCTATAATTTAAAAAAATATATGTAAAATGTCAAATCACAACATTTCCCAAGAAATTAATTAATTAGTTTTTAATTGTTTGGATCAAAATGTTCTCTTTCAATTTAAACTTTTTTTAATTTTATGTTCTATTTTGCATTTAATTTTAAATAAAATGGTGAAATTAAAATTGAAATAAAGTTATTCAAAAACAAAAAATTGAAATGTTCTGATAATGTCATAATGAACCATTTAAAATAATCAAATGTTTGTTTCAAGATTATTTTTATTTTCTTAAATGAAATTTTGTTGAAACTGACACATTCCCATGGAATGTTTTGCTTTTAACAAATCGACTTTTCGGATAGAAAAATGTTGCATCACAAAACTTTTGACCAAGTCTAATTTTGATAGTCTAAATATATTATTATTATTTTACTTCTAGAAGGGCATAGAAATTATGCCAATATGCCATGGAGTGAGATGGTTGCCCTTAGTTTATGCTAGTGGATGCTGATTTGTTAACAAAATGCAAGCTCAGAGAGAAGAGGAAAGGAGCAGCATTGATTCCCCATTTACAGATTCATATATTCTGAGGCCAGAAGGGACCATTGTCATCATCTAGTCTGACCTCCTGTGTAGCACAGCCATAGAACATACCACAAATAATTCCTAAAGCGTAACTTTTAGATAAAGATCCAGTTTTGATTTAAAAATTGGATGTTCCAATGATTAATTACTCTTACCCATAAAATTTACACCTTATTTTCAGTCTGAATATGTCCAGCCATTGGATCATGTCAGACCTTTCCCTGCCAGATTGAAGAGCTCATTATGAAATATTTGTTCCCCATGTGGCTCCTTATAGAATGATATCAATTCACCCCTTAATCCTCTCTTTGTTAAGATAAATCAATTGTGCTCCTTGAGTCCATCACTATAAGACATGTTTTCTTATCCTTTAATCATTCTCATGGCTCTTCTCTGAATCCTCTCCAATTTACCAACATCCTTCTTGAATTGTAGGCACCAGAACTGGACACAGTATTCCAGCAATGATTTCACCAGTGACAAATACAGAGGTAAAACAACCTGTCTACTCCTCCACAAGATTTCCCTGTTATGCATCCCAGGATCACATTAGATCTTTTGGCCACAGCTGCACATGGGAAGTTCATGTTCAGCTGATTATCCACCATAACCCCCAAATCTTTTTCAGAGTCACTGCTTCCCAGGATAGAGTCCCCTACCCTGTGTACAATCTATATTTAGACATATTAAATACATATAGTTTGCTTGTGCCCAATTTACCAAGCAATTTAGATTGCTCTGTATCAGTGACCTGTCCTCTTCATTATATACCACTCTCTCAATTTTTGTGTCATCTGCAAACTTTATCAGTGATGATTTTATGTTTACTTCCAAGTCACAGCTAAAGATGGTAAACAGCTTATGGTGAAGATTCTATCCCAATTGGAAACATACCCACTCAATGATGATTCCTCATTTACAGTTATATTTTGAAATCTATCAGATAGCCAAGTCAATCACCTTACAGACTCTGTCCTAGTGACAAAAGAACACAGAATTTGTCTCTTATTTTGCTCTGGGTTCCACAGCTGAAGATTCTGTGGCACTGGTGGAGCACAGATGACATTGCAGGGAGACCCACCCAGACTAGCAGCGCAGAGCTGATTTTGCAGCAAAGCTAGATCAGACCAGTGGCATTCTCACAGGGCTGTCTTTGCAGCACCCCAGCCCACAAGAAGCATAGCTGATAGAGAACTGCATCAGGTAGCCCAGTGGGCAGGACCTCTGTGGACTGGAGCAGACCAATGGAAGAGAGTCATTCTCCTTGACACCACCTGACTACAACTAACTTGACCTCTGGCTGGCTTTTTAGGTGTGTGTGTGTGGGTGGGGGGAGGGATGCAGTGGGACTAAGTTCTGGATCTCCATAAGTTAGACCAGTGGTGGGCAGCCTGCGGCCCATCAGGGTCATGTGCTGGCAGCCCGCGAGACAGTTTGTTTACATTGACCATCCGCAGCTCCCAGTGGCCGCAGTTCACCGTTCCCAGCCAATGGGGGCTACAGGAAGTGGCGGCCAGCACATCCCTGTGTCCTGCACTGCTTCCTGCAGCTCCCATTGGCTGTGAAGGGCGAACCACAGCCACTGGGAGCTGTGGGCGGCCATGCCTGCGGATAGTCAATGGGAGCAAACAGTCTTGCGGCTTGCCAGTGGATTACCCAGATGGGCCGTGTGCAGCCCGTGGGCCGCAGGTTGCCCACCACTGAGTTAGACTACTATTTGTAACTGTGAGGTTGACTAAACTCATGATGTATTGATTTTGGTTGCTCAATTTCTTGTGTGTAAATAGATGGTTACCCCTTTTGAGTAACCAAAAATTTTGGGGTCTTCCAATTGTTCCACTTAGGAGGAGAAACAGGTATCTTTGATACTAACTTACTTACTTACAGAGAAACAAGTACAAAGTCCTTGGTTCCTTCAGTTTCCCATGGAAAAAAGTAAACAGAAGGGTCTGTGATCTCAGGCCGTATAGGAAGGATGAGTGTCTAGGGTGGCTAGAAATGGTGACCCATTATCATAAGTTTAAAAGCTTTTTCTGCAGCTCTGTTTCTAAAATGACATAGTTTAGCGTATGCAATGTTGTTGTAGCCGTGTTGTTCCCAAGATATTAAAGAAACATGGTGAAGTAATATCTTTTATTGGGCCAACTTCTGCTGGTGAGGGAGATATGTTTTCATGGCTGAAGAGGAATTCCATGTAAGCTCAAAAGCTTGGCTCCCTCAACAGAAGAAACTGGTTGAATAAAAAGTATTAACTCACGCATAATACTTCAATGAAGATAATTATACTCAGTAACTTTAGCTGAGAGGAAATTTTTCTACACCAAAGATTTATAAACACTCGAGGAAACAAAGTGTTGCTCATGGATTCCAGAAGAAACAAAGAAACCTATGTACCTTATGAAACTGAAATGCTGTATTAAGACCAGTCAACCTACCCTGAAGGAAACAAGCACCTGTTAAAAGTACTGAAGTACACAGAGATGACACCAAAGGAGGGTGGAGGAGCCCTAGGTTTCCATCAAGTAACCTTCCAGATATTTATGGTATTGCATCAACTGATTATACTTAATGACCAGAGAATTTCAACAGAAGCAGACATTCTTATACATCCATTGTGTACATTGAGACTAAAACACAAACATTACCTCACACCAAGAACTAGCCATATCTGAGTTAAGTAAAGCAAAGAATGAACCCTTTCAGTTTAAGGGACTAAGATGACAACCGGTTATTTGCCAGAATGACTTGCCAGCAATAACCACCTGGGAAAATTGCTTGGTGTTCAGACTTATCTGTAGCCAAATATTCTCATTTTACTGTTTTTATTAAATATGTTTAGCTTTGTGTTATACATTTTAGTCAGTTTTGAACAGATGGGATTAAATCCTGGCCCCATCTAAATCAAGGGAGTTTTGCCATTGACTTCAATCTCTCAGTTGAAATTCTTAAAGCTCGTCACACTGGTTATCTGCCCAAGCCACTCTCCAGCCAATGCCAGCATCTGCATTTCTATTTCGTTTTTTAAAATGTTTATTCTCTGCATCTACATGTACGCATTTTCCATTTTTCCACATTTAGATGTCCATGTAACATTAGAGCTGTCACCAGAACGTTGGTTCATTGCTGTGCTGCACTGTGCTTGCACTGCTGCAGTAGTCATGTTATGTTACTATCTTCTAAAGTGCTATAGATGCAATTTTGATTTGTTACTGTTCTGTGGTACTTGTTTAATAAGTAAGTGTCAGCCAGAACTACAGTGCCCAGAGCACACAAAATTTAACTATCCACTTACAATAAATCAGTGTTCTGGTATTTCATTAAATCATCATTTAACTAGAGCTGGGTTCAGTTCTTTGGACAACTAGTTTATTTGCTCAAAAATGCAGTTTTGGTCAACCAGAAACTATTCACAGATTTGATACAAATTTGCCAAATAGTTTTGGGCAAAAACTGTTTAGGGACTTAGATGCCATTCACAAAATGGCAGCAGCAGCAGGTCACCTTATAACTTTTAACCCATTGATTGGGGCACTCAGTTGGGCGGTGGGAGACCCACTTTAATTCCTCCTTTGCCTTTTATAGAGAATGTACTTGATCATGTGTCTCCCCTACTTCAGGGAAGTGTGTTAGCCACTTGGCTATACTGCAATGGAGCACGCCATCTCTCCTACTGACGTTACTATAGACTGTATCCTTAATCAGTCATCGGAGCAGGGACTCGAACTTGGGGGTCTCTCACATCCTAGGTGAGTGCCCTATAACTACCCAAGCTATAGACACACTCTCTGGCTCAATGATTCAATTGTGCTAGTTGACTGTGAATTGCCCCTATGAACACAAGCATGAGAATGACTTTGATCAAGTGGTTAGGGCAGTTACCTACAATGCAGGAGACCCAAGTTCAAGTCCCTGCTCCAATTATTAGTCAATTATGTATACAAACTTGAATAGCATCAATAGGAAAGATTGAGAAAACCCTGTACCCAAATATTTTACAGCCCAGTGACTAGCGTTTTCTCCTGCAATGTGGGAGACAAGTTGAAATCGCTTTTCCACACCAGGCAGAAGTGGGAATAGAACCATATCCCACAACTTTTGAGAGTATGCTAACCACTAGGATAAAGGTTACAAGCGACCCCTCCCCGGTCATTTGGAAATGTAGAGTCCTTCTTTGCTTTTGTCAAAATGCATGAAATCAAAACAAATTTTTCAAGTTGGTCACAATTGAATGGTTTGTTTCGATATTAAACATTTTGATTTTCCCCCATTTGCTTGATACAAGTTCACAAATAGTTTTAAGTTGATCAAAACTGCATTTTAAGTGAATAAATTATTCAACAAAAACTTTTTGACCAGTTCATATCCACTGAATTCAATGGTCCAAATTCTGAAATACTTTTACTCAGGAACTTTACTCTTACTTAATCCATGCATTATTACCGTGCCCAAAGGAGGTGGTTCTGATCCTCCAAATTTTTGAAGCAGTTTATAAGTTTATCACATATGGTTTAGTTGATGGCTGTGGTATATCTGTAGGTGATCATAGGTACACCCATCTTTCACCTTCATTCTATCAGCCATTAGCATTCATAAATGATCTAGGGGATAATAGCACATTCCATAGCTATGTTTGATAGGGCAAAGAAGAACCAATGCTTGAACGCCAATAGTCTTCCACAGAAATATACAAAAATAAAACCATTCTTCTATCAGTAGCATTAATCTCATGCCAAGAAAAATCTCATGTAATATTCTGCCACTGAGCATAAAATGAACAAAGGCTTTCCAAGCACAGCACTGCTGCCTCTAAGAAAGAGATACACACGTAATCAACACCTGGAAAACAAATGCTGGAGGTGATAGTTCCTGCCTCTCAGAGCAGCAACTAACATTTCCTTTATATGAAAAAAAAAAAGGTGTCTAAGTATCTCTCAGGTCTAAAAGCCTGTGCATTCAGTCCCCAAGTTCCATTGAAAGAGAAAAAGAAAAGGGTAACATAGGTGTACTTTGTAACATTATTGTTAGTGGGAACAAAGTGATCCCTACAAAAAATGCACAGAGCATATTGCAAGAAAGAAACTGCCCTCAAACCAATTCCATACTGTATGATACCTATTACAGGTAGAGTTCGAAGTCTGACCTCAGGAGGTTGTAACAAATGGCTACACACGCATGCTGTAACTAAAGGAGAGTACACTACGCTTGTGTGTTGTTGGAGAGCAAGGACGTCCACACTAAACTTTTGCTCCCATTTTAAGTTGGTCTAATATCACAATTATATTAGTTAAGGGCACTCTACTAATGTTTCTTCCAGAACATGGCCAAGTGCTAGTGTAAACAATACATACAGTATTTGTGCAGTGTCTAGACTAGCTTGCATTATTTCCCTCAGGTTAAACAGTTATCAATTACCCGGAAAGAAATAGGAGTAAAAACTCGAATGTAGGCAAACCTGAGAGGGGTTTAGTAAGCTATGCAATGGTATAAAAGCCCTCTTTTTATAAAATGCACAGATCTTCATTAGCCCAAAATGTTTCCTATCTAGACCAAAAATAGTGTCCAATACCCAATTCCTAAATGCGAGTTGCATTTCTTAGTTGTTTGTCTGAAGAGATGACTAGCCAGCTAAATTGGTTGCTATCTAGAAATCCCCACTTTCTAAAAACTTATACAGCTTTACAGCAATTTAAATACAATTATTGGGATCTCCTTATAAGATAATAACTCCTTGCCTCAAAACAGGTAGTCCATTTCATGACCTGAACAGCAAATAAAGTATATTCTGTTCTACCTTTTTTTGCCTCTTATTGAAACAGATGCAGGTACTGTATATGAGTAGTTTCAGAGTAGCAGCCGTGTTAGTCTGTATCCGCAAAAAGAACAGGAGTACTTGTGGCACCTTAGAGACTAACAAATTTATTAGAGCATTTACTTACAAGTTTGAAATAGGAGAGACTTGTTTAGAAAGATGGGGAGAACCTGGATTGATGTCTGGTCCCTCTCAGTCCCCAGAGCGAACCACCCCTTAAACAAAGGGCACACACACACACAACCCTTTCCCCCGCCCCAAGATTTGCTGAGCTGGAATTGATATGCAAACTAGACACAATCAACTCAGGGTTAAATAGGGATTGGGAATGGCTGAGCCATTACAAATATTGAATCTATCTCCCCTTGTAAGTACTCTCACACTTGCTTCTTATCAAACTGTCTGTACTGGGCTATCTTGATTATCACTTCAAAAGTTTTTTTTCCTCTTACTTAATTGGCCTCTCAGAGTTGGTAAGACAACTCCCACCTGTTCATGCTCTCTGTATGTGTGTATATATATCTCCTCAATGTTTCACTCTATATGCATCCGAGAAGTGGGTTGTAACCCACGAAAGCTTATGCTCCAATAAATTTGTTAGTCTCTAAGGTGCCACAAGTACTCCTGTTCTTTTTGTATATGAACAGACCATCTGTACCCAACTAATGTGCCTTTTCCCTTGGTACAGGTCTTCTCTCTCCGCTTTGTTCTGGCTTCAGTGATCACAAAAATATATCTTTAAAACTGTATCCTCCACTTGCCACTGAACCCACTCTTCAAGCACACAAGCTGGTTCTGATATACTTCAAACTGGGTGTGTCACTCCATTTTTCCATTTGTTTAAGCCATACCTTTTCTTCATACTGCATTAATCCAGTACAGAAAACTAGCAACATTGCCATCATATTTTGCTGATCATTAAAAAGAGGTTTTTAAATTTCAGTCAGGGTTTTCCTATGTAAACAGCTAGGACAAAACCAGAAAGTGCAATTCTGAACTTTGGATGTTTGTATAAAGTTCAACTTAGATGCAGAAATACATTTCGTTTGTTTCATAAAATTAAAAATTTGACAGACTAGGTTTCTCAAAGCTAGAACAGTGAAGGAAGCCATTTTCTTGTCCCATAAGAATTTGAAATTTTGGAATATTTCCTGTCCTGAATTCAGAAAAAGCAGCAAAATCTTGATTTTCACAAGCCAAAAATTTTGGGATCTTGTAAATCAAAGTTTTAATTAATTTTGATTTTGACTCCTTTTCCTCCAAATATTTACTATAATGTAACAATTTCCAAACAAAAATTTCAACCTCCTCCTCAGAAAATATTGAAATGAGATGTTGATAATTCTGAATTTTTTCCATTTTTTTGATATGACAGGTTTCTCAGAATCCATTCTTTCCTACAGTTTCAACAAATAGCATTTTCTTACTTAAAAAAACAGTTTAATAAAAAAATTCCTGACCCCCAACTCTACTCAAAACCACCTCATTTTGCTTATAAAGGAGAAAATCTGAAACCTTTTATCTGAACCAGTTTCCAAACTGGGATGGTTCAGATGACGTGGAACCCACACCTGAAGAAACACCTCTGGTTTAGGTTTTGAAAAGCCAAAACCTGACAAAGGAAATTTTGCCAAACCAACATATATCCTCCTCAGTCCATCTGAATAAGCAAATGAAGACAGTGGCTATCTTTTGAAGCCGCTAATTATCTAGGCTCATGGTGCCAATTCTCTACTAGAAATCCCATAACAAGTGTCAGAAAGAAACCTTTTAATCACTGATTAACTTCCATCATGCAATATTAGGCAAAACCTATGTAACAGGTATATGGAAAGCCCAGAGTATTAGTAGCAGCACATATTTCCTCACAGCAAGAGACTACCTAAGTGATTTCCCTTCCTAATGGTGGGTTCGTCCCTCTCCCTTCCCCCAAGTATTTCCAGATCCCCTGAAAATGAAACAACTGAAATGAAACACGCTGGAAAACTGCAGAATGCCATGCCCTGGACTAACAGCTCTGTTGACACTACCAGTGATACCACCACAGTTTCTGTGACATTATAGTTAGACCCTCTTGAAGTTGCTGAAGCTCTGGAAAATCTTGGGCATTTCTCACCAAAAGCAGTTTTAGAAGCAATATTTATTTTCCTTAGTTGAGCCAGTTACTTAAAAAAAATCAAAACATTCTTGACTGCTTGCTTAAGAAAGAACCTTTAAAAAACAAATTTAATTTTGGTGCACAGCGGAACCTGAAGATTTCATTATTAGTCCAAGTATTGTGGTAGCATCTAGCAGCCACAATCAATAAACACCCCACTGAGCTTGGCACTGTACACATAAAGAGTGAAAGTGCCATTCCTATTCTAAAGAACTTACAGTCCCTATAGAGAAGACAGACCAAGAATGAAAGAAAGGACATATTAACCCCATTTTATAGATAAATAATGGATGCACAGAGATTTACTTGTCCAAGCTCACACAAGAAGCCTGTGGAAAAACTGGGACTGAGCCAAGTTTCACTAGTTCCAGTCCACTGCCTTAACTATAAGACCAGCCTTCATCTCAAGAATGAATAATAAAATAAAATAAAAATTAATAATACATTTAAGAATTATACTTAGACTGTAAATACCATATCTTTGTTTGTTTGTACAGTGCCTAGCACAATGGGGCACTACTCCTGAGTAGGGCCTCTGGATGTCACTGCAGTCAAAGAATTAAAACTGAACACCACAAAAAACAATGCAGTAAGGCGGGCAGACTACCTGACTTAAAATAACTTTTCCTCTTGCCTTCATGATTCAGTAGCGTGATGAGGTTTGCCTATAGAATCTGAAAATGCTTTAAATTGTCAACTGCTCATATTGGAGAGCTACGTGTTAGTTCTCCTTCACAGACTGCTGCTATTGGATGCAATCCCTCTGCTATAAACTAATTTTCACTTCAGAATTACTTCTATGGCAAAAGCTGGTAGGTATTTTTAGTTCAATGCTGCTTTATTTTTAAAATATCATTTCAAAATGGCAATGAGACAATCCATGGCTAAAATTAAGGTGGGATATTTGTGACTAATCCCACATTTGTTGTCAATTACTACATAACAATTCACATCCGGTTAGGTTTCATTGCTTAATTAAAGTGCTTTATGCTCTCAGCAAGCATAGAAATGGAGTAGAATTTTTCCTAATATACTTGAAAGAGAGATTTTTTTTCAGAACCTAATGAATATTTCATTTCAAATCTCTTACCAAGTAAAGTTACTAATGAATCCTTTTCACTTCAGATTTAAATGGCTAGATTCATAGGCCAGATGCTGCCACTCTCACTCATAGGAGTAGCAGCTTACTCCACACTTAGTACATTCATTTCAGTGGTGCTACTGATTGAGGAAGGTACTACTCAATGTGGGTGAAGGTGCAGAACATAGCACACAGATAGTGGTTACATCTGTTGGTTATGTTGCCTTCTTAGTTTTAGGAGGCTCTATATACCCCTGGAGACTTGTCATGATAGCTATCTTTAAACATAGGCACCACCTGCCTTTGAAGGATCCTGTCGTCATGCTGTAGGTCAGACTTAATTGTGAAGACCGCGAGGGTGTGGAATTCACCATCTAGCTGCCTCAGACTTTTCTTCCGCATTTGAAAAAAAACCCTAAACAACCATCTATTGGAGAAACTTCTTCAGCTGAGCTGTTTTAACGTTTTAACCACTGTCAACTGTTCAGTCTGATCCTACTCTAATTGAACTCACTGAGGGCAGGATCAGACCCCTAACTATGATGATTATCTATTATTTGTATCATGCCAGTGCCTTGAACCCCATATTGAGGTTCAAATCCCCCTGTACTCAATAAAATACAAGCAAGTAAAAAGAGCTAGTACCTGCCCTAGAGAGTTCACAATGTAAGACTCTAAAAGATGCAACACACAGAAGAAACAAAAGGGAAGGATTGGGCGTAACAGTAAAACAAGCATGTACAATATAGTAATCTCTACCCTCAGTTTACTACCTGTTTATCTATTGTGAGATGTCAGTGTTTTGTAGGCATTATGCCAGAGATAAGGATTGGAGGGATTTAAAAGGAAGTCAAGGTGTGTATATATTTCCATCCCCACATATATCCTAGTAATGATGTCGGTTTGTTATGGTCCTTCAGGTTCTTGTTAGGTTTTCAGTGTTCATGTTATGCTGTTTGCGTTAGTATTCTTTATGTGCCAAGTGAGTTAGAAGAACTGTGTGAATGCTTGCCTTAGAAATAAAAATCTTGGTTTTTTTAAAACAACACTTGAGTTTGGCCTTGCCATATTTTTCTCTATGATGTGAAGTTGCTCCAACTGAATAAGTGTAACCAAAATATGCTGAAAGCACATCATGAAAACATCAATGGAAAACTTTTAGTTAAAAGTAATTTATTACCTAAATACATCTCCAGTGTTACTTTGGAAACTCATACCAGAACTAAGTGTATATATAGGATGGCATATTGATTTGAAATCTTGCAGATAGCGAAAGTGGCCTAAAATGGCTCAAGTAATGATTTTGTGTTAAAAGGCTTACTGCCATTAAAATACTTCTTGTGATATACAGGATAGATCACAATCCAACGCTCGAGCAGGCTAAGGACAAAATCCTGCCCCTTACCAGCAAAAAACTAATTCAGGGGATAAAATATGTGCCATGCCTCATCCAAAATAGTCATCTTCCTGCTGCAAGGCAGGATGACTCAAGCTGGGTGGCTGCACCATGCAAGTGGGTGCATGCTGCTGCTCCTTTGCACCCTAGCCATGCTGCAGATGGCAATATATACCCTAGGCAGCTGGGCATTTGCTCAGGCCCCTTTTACTTTCAAATTTTCCCCCTACTCCCACTGCCACCACACATAGGACTATGATGCATCAACAAGCACACAAGCCAGTCCTTTTCCTCAGGGATCCCTTAGGGTATATCTACACTACCCGCCGGATTGGCAGGCAGCGATCGATCCAAGGGGATCAATTTATTGCGTCTAGTCTAGACGTGATAAATCAACCCCCAAGCACTCTCCCGTCAACTCCTGTACTCCAGCGCCACGCGAGGTGCAGGCAGAGTCGATGGGGGAGCAGCAGCAGTCGACTCACCATGGTGAAGACATTATTCACGTAGCTGAAGTTGCGTAACTTAGATCGATTCCCCCCTCCCAGTGTAGACCAGGGCTTAAGGACAAGGTTAAAAGAATCCTGCCCATGTGTTCTCTCACATACATACACACATTCCCATCTACATCCACTTCCCCTCAAAGTGTACTCATGAAATCCAAAAATATTCCAGAAATTGGGACCTTCCAGAGACAGGTTGTTATCCTCTCTTCCTTGTAAGTGAGGAGTGTGACCACCTTTTCGATCTTTCTTAAGATGGATAACAACCAGTGCTTAGGCAACATCTATTCAGAAAGTTCCACATACTCAATCCTCAATGAGTCTCTGGTAGTTTCTGAGCCCATGTTGCCACAGAGAAGAAAATCTGATTTCCCACTTTACTTCCATTCCATATGGATGCCAGTCAGCATAAGTGATGGCATCATCATAATTTATTGGCACTAAAATACACTCCACATTATACAACACAAATACATACAAACCTCCCATGCCCTTACCCCAGAAGCTCACAATCTAAATCAGTTCTCTTTGAATTAAATACATCTCACTGCTGTGATTCCTAGTCTCAGAGGTTATACTTTACTGCCCTAGAACTTGGGTATTTCACTTAGAGTTGGACACAACAAACCTACATGCATTTAAACATGGCAACCTCCATTCTGAAGTGGGAGAATCCCACACTACATTCCTGAATTTCCTCGCCGCTGAATTCAACAAGTTTTCACTGTGTTCATGCCTCTCCTCCCCCCGAGCAAGAAACTCACCACATCAAGCTACAAAGCCTGCCCTTTGAAATGGGCAGCTCTGTATATCTAATTTGGATTAGTCATGCATTCACTCCAAACTAAAAGCAATGTTTATGCTTTTTATTCATTATGCTTTGGCTCTTCAGCAAGTTCCATATTCATTAACACAAGTTGGCAGATAGGAATTAAGGCTGGTGTGGGATTTATTCAGGAAACAGACGCAGAATGGGCATGAGGGAAAATTTCTTTCTTATAAGTACCATGCACACCTTCTCATGTGGATTTGAGAGGCATTTTATTTGCATAAACAGCTGTCTTCTTACCTCATTTTTGCAGCAACAAACAACACCATGCAAGAAAGATGCCATAACAGATCCTACTCTTATTCTTCAGACCACGCCCCCTCTTCTCTTTGCAGCTGGCTCTCTCCACAACTTCATATAAAAACCCAAGGATTATGTTATTTTCCATTATAATCAGTGTTGCAGGGATGAGATATCAGGACTTGACTGTCTAAAAATATTTGGAGGCGACTAGCAACATCCTGTTGCGGTTTAGTCATTTCAGTAAGGTTTGCTTTCGTTTGCTGGCCAAACTTGTTTTTCATCCAGAAATCAGGGAGGTTGCTAAGGAGGAGAAGAGTGAAAACAGCTACCCAATTAAACCACTGAATTTTGAAAAGGTCAAAATAGTACAGGATACTACTGTAGTTCACAGAAGAAGTGAAGCATTTAAATGCCAGTACTCCAACCTGGTAACAAAACTGCAAAAGGAGGAAAAAGAGAGGCATGATAGCTTCATGATGGTGAAAGACAATGATAATGCAGATTTAAAATTCTCTGTTTAAAAAATACCTAGAACAGTTTCACCTGTGTGTATTTTTGTGACTGTTTTCAGATGCTGCATATAAAAAGAGTGCTATTAAACATAAATCATATACCATTGCATTAAGTCCTGTAATACTTCAAATATAGTGCAGTGAGATAACTATTTATACCATATAGCAGTAAATGCCTATCTTCCCAGTGCTGTCTACTCTATTATTTCTACATTTTAAAACAGCTTCCAGGTATTACATTTTGAATAGGACTATATTAGTGCACTGTGAGACCAGCATTTAGAGAAATTCTTCCCCCTTTGTTGCCCTTCCCAGTCCCCATCTTATCCCTGAGAACTGTAGTGAATTTCCTAGTTGGGAACAGTTTATTTTTCTCCCTAACATGCATCAGTGGAAATTTAGTCTGGCACTTTGTTCTCTCTTTTTAAATTGTCTCTCGGTGATGGTTACTATTTATCCTATAGCATGCTGTTTTACCAAATCAGAACCACCACGAGAAACTGGGTATCACATTGATAACTGATAGGCAGTATTGCCTCCAGGAGGGCTGACTCAGTGAAGATGGGGACACTCAGATTATCAAACAGTAATAAAAGGATTTTGAAAATCACTGGAGAGTATTTCAAGGTAGAGGGAGTGGGAAAAGGAAGTATGAAGTCATGAGAAGGCAGCACAGGATAAAAGAGGTAAAGAGAAGAGAGAAAATGAATGGAAGATAAAGAAGTGTATCTCTAACTTCTCCCCCTGCTTTCTCTTAGCATCCCTTCCATATAGCACCCTCTTCTATGTTTCACAGTGATTTTTCTTCTATTCTTTTCTCCCTCCCTCCCACCAGCCCCACGTATTTCACTCTAGCTGGGAAAGTGTGCTTCACCACTGTACATTTCCTTACATCATAGTAGCTAACAGAGTTAGCATTAATCTTCATCAAAAGTATTGCTACAAATCTCACTTTAATATAATTCTCAAATGTTCCAGTAAAATCCTTTTTCTTGCAGCAGGTCTCTCTCATAATCCCATATCAATAATGAGTGTAGGCAGTGACAAACAGCAAATTGTGTCTAACACTGCAGTCAATCTGAATCCCTATCCCTCTGGAATAAAAATGAGAGAATTCACTGCTGAGAACCCTATAAAATTTGCTTTGTCCCTTCAAATAAGAAACAGAACAAAAGCCTTCAAGGGAAAAAAAAAACCCAATCATACTTTGATCCAAAAGCCATGAGACAATAGTACTGTCAACATAATATTAGTCTAACAGCCTTTAGTAGGAAATCGGTAGCTAGAATTTTGAGAACACTAGTTCGTTATTTTCTTCCTTTTCATTTTATGGGGAGGGATTTCACTTGTTAGTCAATATCATATTTTAGAAGACTCCCAGGATGTTTTGCATTTACCTTAAACTGTACACTGAGAGGTAAACTCGCAATAACCCCTGTTCTTTGCCTGGGCAGAACCTGTCAGAGTAAGATATATTTTCTGTAAGGAATGTTCATATATGAACAGTTGCTAAGTAGCATTAGGACAAAACAGTTCATGTAACTATGGTCTCATGCTATTTGTACTCTGTGCTTTAACAACATCTGGAATGTTATTTTGTATGGTTGGTATATATGCCTTTTGTATTTTGAAAAATAGATATGAAACTAAATAAGGAAAAGGGAGTATGGTGTATTAATCTTCTGCTTGTTGTAAACAAATACACTATAAATATAAATTGAATTAATTTTATACATTGGAACAGACAGACAGAAAATGTAAGCTGTGATTGCTGCAGGGCTGCTCCCCAGAGAGTGGCAATCTATGAAACTCTCTTTTTGAGCTGATTTATCTATATTTAATAAACATGATTGAGCTGTGCTTATCTAAACTGAACACAAACACTCTACATATTACTTTAAAAACTATTGTTACCTTTACTTACTAATTTTCTCTTCACATTTGTTCAGAATTTACTCTATTTTTGGAGACAAATGTTTAAGATTAAACTGTAAAGTGTCTGAGTCCCATTGATTTTCAGTGCTTTTGAAAAGTTTACCCTGAATCTTGTCGTAGGAGGCCACAAGGGAAATTGAATTTTATAGTCTCGCTCAAATTCTCAACTATGGAGGTCACAAATAAATCACAATATAGTTTGAAGTGACTAGCAGTCTTTGCTCAGGAGGGAACCAGGACTGGGATAGGCAGCAATGCTAAAGGTCCAACTGGAAATGTATTTCATAGAATTGTAGTTGTGAAAGGAATCTCAAAGAGTCATCAAGTCCAGCCCCCAGTGCAGAGGCAGGACCAAGTAAACCTAGACCGTCCCTAACAGACTTTTGTCCAATCTAGTATTAAAAATCTCCAATGATGGGGATTCCACAACCTCCCTGGGAAGCCTATTCCAGAGCTTAGCTACATTTAAAGTTAGAAAGTTGTTCCTAATACGTAACCTAAATCTTCCTTGCTGCAGATTAGGCCAATTACTTCTTGTCCTCCCTTCAGTGGACATGGAGAACAATTGACCACCAACTTCTTTATACCAGCCCTTAACGTATTTGAAGACTATTATCAGGTCACACCTTAGTCTTCTGTTCTCAAGACTAAATAGACCTAGTTTTGTTTGTTTGTTTGTTTGTGTGTTTGTTTTTAAATCCTTTCCTCGTAGGTCAGGTTTTCTAAATCTTTTACCTTTTTTTTTTTTTTTGCCCTTCTTTGGGCTCTCTCCAATCTGTCCCTATCTTTCCTAAAGTGTGGTGCCCAGAATTGGACACAGTGCTGCAGCTGAGTCTCACCAGTGCCAAGGAAAGTGAGACAATTACCTCCTATATATTATATATTGCATTCGTGTTGACCACACCACAGGCTTATATTAGTCTTTTTCACAACTGCATCACACTGTTGACTCATATTCAATTGGAGCTCTACTATAACCCCCAGATCCTTTTTCAGCATTACTTCTCCCTAGCCCAGTGGTGGGCACCCTGCGGCCCCTGTGGGAATCCACTATATACCTCCTCCCAGGTTGACAACAAACCATAGATAACTAATCTCCAAGTACAGTCTTTCAACCAATTGTGCATCCATTTTACAGTAATTGCATGGAGAACACATTTCCCTAGTTTGCTTTTGAGAATGTTAAATGGGACTATGTCAAAAGCCTTACTAAAGTCAAGATATATCATGTATACTATTCCCCCCTTCTACTAGACTAGTAACACTGTCAAAGAAGGAAATTAGGTTAATTTCTTCTTGACAATTCTATGTTGGCTATTTCTCATCACCCTATTATCCTCTAGGTGCTTACAAATTCATTGTTTAATAATTTGTTTCAGTGTCTTTTCAGGTATTAAAGTTATGCTGACTGATCTATAATTCACAGGGTCCTCTCTGTTCCTCTTTTTAGAGATAGGTACTATTGTCCTCACCTATCCTGTATGGGTGCTCAAAGAGAACTGCTAATGGTTTTGAGATTGCTAGTTCCTCAGTAACCTACGTTGAATTTCACCAGAGCCTGTTCAGTTGAAAGAATCTAATTTATCTAAATACTTTTAACTTGTTCTTTCCCTATTTTAGCTTGCATTCTTTCCCTCTTAACATTAATTTTGTTAAGTACCTGATCACCATTAACCATTTTAGTGAACACTAAAGGGAAATAGGCATTAAACACCTCTGCCTTCTTGATATGGTCAGTTATTAGCTTTCCTTCCCCACTAAGTTGAGGACCTACACCTTCCTTTGTCTTTCACTTGGTCCTAATGTATTTAAAGAACCTCTTCTTATGGTCTTTTATGTTTCTTGCTAGGTGTAACTCATTTTGTGCCTTAGCCTTTCTAATTTTGTCTCTACATGCTTGCACTATTCTCTTGTACTTCTGCTTAACAATTCCTCCATGTTTCCATTTTTTAAGGATTATTTTTTGATTTTTCAGATCATGCAAGAGCTCCTGATGGAGCCACATTGCTGTTCTCCCTGTCTTTCCTCACATTGAAATAGTTTGTTGTTGTGCATTTAATATTGTCTCCTTAAAACAAAACAAAAACAAAATCCTGCCAGCTCTTCTGAACATTTTTACAGATTTTCTTCCCCTGGGAACTTGCCTACTAGTTCTCTGAGTTTGCAGAATTGTGTCAGAGGGATTATATACAGCACCTGCATTTTACACCTGAATCTAAGAAGAGCTTTCTTGTTCATCACTTTAATAAGCACTAAATTCACACACTTTTTAAAACAAATAAATATACCCCTATTAAGGATAATTTTTGTAAAGTCCTCTTCTGGGGAATGATACCTTAGGTATCTACTTTAAAAAAAAAAGTTATTCCTGAGAAGTAAGAGAACAAGGTATCTGAAATTGTATCTACCCTCAGGTTTGAAATTAATGACACTTTTAGTATGAAATATTGTTGTTTTTAAATGGAACATCCCAGTTTGACCTGACCTTCCTCTCTCACATGCTCTCTCTCTTTAGGATCTGGAAGAGACCCTGAAAGGTCATTGAGTCCAGCCCCCTGCCTTCACTAGCAGGACCAAGTACTGATTTTGCCCCAGATTCCTAAGTAGCCCCCTCAAGGATTGAACTCACAGCCCTGGGATTAGCCGGCCAATGCTCAAACCACTGAGCTATCCGTCCCCCCGATTTCTTTCTAAAGAACTGAGGTTAAATAATACAACAGGAACAAGCGTTTTAAAGAGTGCGTATAGAATAGATACAAGGTTTTCATTCCTCCGTATACTCTGGGCCATAAACTCTCATCCATTTTTTTTTAAGTTGAGGGGAGCAACTGTGTACAAATACTGGCCATACCTTCAGGCATTCAAAATGCGTGAGACAGGCCCCAGAAATCATGGGATTTATTTTTTTAAAATCTCATGATTTTTAATCCATAAATTTTGGATCCTTTGTCTTTGCTTTCTGGTATCTGAGCCTTTTGGTTGCTCTCTCTATGTTTTCAAGCTTTGCAACCATGATGGCTAAAAACTTATTTTTAAATGAAAGCTGAGAATCTCATGCAATCTCTTGATTCCGGGGGCTGGGGCTTTAAGAAGTACACCTGGCATTGTGAGAAACTTGAAACTCCAGACTCCACTAGCTACCTAATCTGGAGGTTGAAGCATTTTCTCCTTCCAGTCCCAATGTGGGAGCCTCAGGCTCAGCACACCTGGCAAACCATGCCCCCAAATCCTCACATTACTACAGATCAATGACTCCCTTGAGTGAAGTAGTTAAGATGACCTAACCCATGATGTAGACGGTGCTCCATCGATGGAAGAATTCTTCTGTGGGCCTAGCTGCTGCCTCCTGGAGAAGTGGATTAACTACAGCAATGGAACCTCTCCTGTCACTGTAGTGCTAGAGCAGTGAGTTGCAGCTGTGTCACTGTAAGGGTTTAAGTGTAGACATAGCCCTACACTCAATTGTGCATTGTTTCAAACTAGATTATAAGCAGTTTGGGAAAGGGATGTGCTTTCTTCTGTTCTTATACAGTGCCTAGCACTAGGGTGCCCATTCCTGATTTGCACCTTTGGTCACACATCAATACAAGTTAATAAATTATTATACATCATGTGTTAGTAACAGAATAATGTTGTCCTTATTCTGTGAGTTTCCATATGTCTGGATTTTTGTTGCAGCCCGAAATTAGATTAACAGTTTAGGGCTTTCGATTAATGACAGTTAACTCACACTATTAATTAAAAAAAAATTACGATTAAAAAAATTAATCGTAATTAATCACAGTTTTAATCATACTGTTGAACAATTGATACCAATTGAAATTTAACAACTATTTTTGGACATTTTACTACATTTTCAAATATATTGATTTAAATCACTACACAGAAGACAAAGTGTACAACGCTCACTTTATATTATTTTTATTACAAATATTTTAAAAATGATAAATTGTATTTTTCAATTCACCTCATACAAGTCTTGTATTGCAATCTCTTTATGGTGAAAGTGCAACTTACAAATGTAGATTTTGTTGCGTTACATAACTGTACTCAAAAACAGAACAATGCAAAATTTTAGTGCCTACAAGTCCACTCAGTCCTAGTTCTGGTTTAGCCAATCACTAAGAGAAACAAGTTTGTTTACATTTATGGGAGATAATGCTGCCCTCTTCTTATTTACAATATCATCTGAAAGTGAGAACAGGTGTTCACCTGGCACTTTTGTAGTCGGCATTGCAAGGTATTTATGTGCCAGATATGCTAAACATTCATATGCCCCTTCATGCTTCACCTGCCATTCCAGAGGACATGTTTCCATGCTGATGATGCTCATTAAAAAAAAAATGCATTAATTAAATTTTGACTGAACTCCTTGGGGGAGAATAGTATCTCTCCTGCTCTGTTTTACCCACATTCTGCTATATATTTCATATTATAGCAGTCTCGGATGATGACGCAGCACATGTTCATTTTATGAACACTTTCACTGCAGATTTGACAAAACACCAAGAAGTTACCAATGTGAGATTTCTAAAGATAGCTACAGCACTCAACCCAAGGTTTAAGTATCTGAAGTGCCTTCCAAAATCTGAGAGGGATGGGGTGTGGAGCCTGCTTTCAGAAGTCTTAAAAGAGCAACACTCCGATGCGGAAACTACAGAACTCAAACCATCAAAAAAGAAAATCAACCTTCTCCTGGTGGTCTCTGACTCAGATAATGAAAATGTGTTGGTCTTCACTGCTTTGGATCATTATCAGGCAGAACCCATTATCAGCATGGTCACATGTTGCCTGGAATGGTAGTTGAAGATGAAGGGACATATGAATCTTCAGCGGACCTGGCACCTAAATATCTTGCAACGCGGGCTACAACAGTGCCATGTGAACATCTGTTCTCACTTTCAGGTGACATTGTAAACAAGAAATGGGCAGCATTATCTCTTGCAAATGTAAACAAACTTGTTTGTCTGAGTGACTGGCTGAACAAGAAGTAGGACTGAGTGGACTTGTCAGCTCTAAAGTTTTACATTGTTTTGGTTTTGAATGCATTTATTTTTTGTACATAATTATACATTTCTAAGTTCAACTTTGATGATAAAGATTGCATTACAGTACTTGTATGAGGTGAATTAAAAAATACTATTTCTTCTGTTTTTTACAGCATAAATATTTGTAATAAAAAATATAAAGGGAGCACTGTACACTTTGCATTCTGTGTTCCAATTGAAATCAATATATTTGAAAACAGAAAACATCCAAAAATATGTAAATGGTATTCTATTATTGTTTAACAGTGTGATGAATTGTGTAATTAATTAATATAAATTTTTTAATTGCACAATTAATCATGATTTTTTTTAATCGCTTGACAGCCTAGTTGTTTACTGTTTGTAGTAGTTCCTTTTTCCAGGTCTACTTCCTATAGTTATGACTCAGATTGGTTTGCTAAACTCATAATTCTATTTCTTTGTCCGGTTATTTCAGTGTATAGTTCCTTCCAATAACATTTTCACCCTTTCACAAAACTAAACCAATCAGAAAGCAAAAGTATCCTGGGCTAAGACACAATCTTGTACAGTTGTCTTGACAATAAGAATTTCATCTGTCAGATAGAAACCATTTGTAAGGCAAAGATATATTGTCAAGAAATACAGAGAAAACCAAAAAATCAGTAAGAGAACCAAGGAAAAAAGGACTACAGTGTATCAGGTGGATTTATATTATAATGATTTCTGAACTGTAGTTCATAAACACAAAATCTAGTTTTTTCTTGGAAAAAGGAAATGGATATTAAGGGCTGATAAGAACAAAAGATTCAAGACTCCAGGGGAAGCTGCAGTCAGCCTGTTGTCAACACACACTATAAACTATTACACGCTGATCATCAAATAATAACAAATACAGGACTGGAAAGGTCCTCAAGAGGTCATCTAGTCCATCCGTCCACGCTGAGGGAGGACCTAGACCATCCCTGACAAACATGTGTCTACCCTGTTCTGAAAAACCTCCAATGAAAAAGATTCCACAGCCTCCCTTGTTTAACTTAACTCTCCTTTTAATTTTTCTTAATCTCTAAAATCAATCACCCTGACTGCAGATTAAGCAGATTACTTCTTATCCTACTGTGGTGGACCTGGAGAACAATTGATCACCATCCTTTTTATAACATCCTTTAATGTGGTTCACTCACTGTTGGGGTGCCTCCTTGTGGCCAGGTCTGGGGATTAGCTCTTATCCAGTTTATCACCCCTTTCCATTGGTTGCTTGTACTACAATCTTTTTCTCTCTCTGGGCTTGGGTTGCTCCCTCTTTGTGACAGCCCTCTGGTAAAGTCACTATTTAGTCTTCCCCTTCCACGGTGTCAAAGTCCCACCAGACAAACTGTCCCTATGTCATGTCAGGCAATCTTCCAGTCCATGTCCAAGTCCAGTGCCACTTCCCCAGTGGCTGAAAGGGGAACCCAGGTCCACCCACTACTCGGGGTTCTACCTTAGTGAGCCTATGCCTAGCAACCACAGTCTACTCTGTCTCAGACACTGTTCCTGTTACTTCTCTATCTCCTGGCCCATCTCTGAATTTACATGCCTGAGCTTCCTCTGATCCCTATGGCTACTTTCTCCCCCTTGGCTTCTTGCCAGACTCTGTAGTCCAAGGCAGGATCCCAGTGCTTACTCTTCCCCCAAAGCTTCTCCTTATCCTTAGCCAACTTCCTTTCTCTCTAGGGAGTGACCACAGAGCTCCTCCCAACACCCCTGCTCCACTCTCAACTTCCCACCTTTATACAAGCCCACACTGCCCCTTCTCAGCTGGGCTTCATCTTCAGTTAGGCTTTACCCAAAAAAACAAAATGAGCAACACATAGTAAAAGAGGACCCAGAATTGTGAAGGAATATTTTCTTACCTAAGGATCAGAGCCTGAGGCACCATTGCCTTGAATCTTATTTACACCAAATCAGAGAGGTTGTGTTTTACACCCATTTTGCATTGCTACAAGTGACTATGCATTATAATAGTAAATTAGGTCCTCTATCATCAGGTATCAGAGACAAAGAGAGAGACAATTTCCCTGTCTGGCCAGAAATTATGTAAAACCTGTCTGTGGAATGGAGCTAAACATAATTCTTTCTAAAGGAAATCTAAATACATTATTTTCTGACACATACAGTTTTCCCTACTTTCAGTTTACCTCTTCATTTCCTATGTACCTATTTTAAGTGCACTCACTTTTAAGGATTCTTTGTGCTGTCTATCACAGATTTAATAAAAACATCCATTATTGAAAGCATTTCACACTACATGATAAAGGCATACAGACATCTTCAGGAAGGGGGAAAAAAAACCACATATTGCAGGGAATATTTTAAGACCCTTATACTGCCAGCACCATGCATATGCTTAATGTTAAACACATTAATAGTCCTATTACAGTCACTCGGACTACTAAAAGCCTTCTCGAGAAGTATGTGTTCAGCATTTGCAGGATCAGGGGATATGTCCCTGAACATTCTTCCTTACTCTACACAACATTCAGTTTCTCTATTATTAGTATGGGAAAATGTTTTTAAGAACAAAGAAATGCTGGAAAACAATTTAAAAAATTCTCTCAGAAAAAGCTTGCCTCAGTTGGAGTTACTGCAAGCTTGATTGTTTCTTTGAAAAAAAAAAAAAGGGGGGCCAATTCTGGGAGATAGGACTGGAATTTCAGGGCTCTCAAGTTTATAATTGAAGAAAAGAAACCTTTTAAATTATATTTTAAAAGTGCTTTATGAAACCTAAAAAAGTCAGTAAGGAAACAACTGAGCAATCAAGGATACACCAGTGAAATATCTGAAACATTCCAGTTTAGAAAATGGGTGAAACGAAGGGCGGTGGGGTATGGGGGGGGGGAATAAAAAAGGATTGAGGGCAAGATCGTTAAATTGGAAGACACAGCGCCTCAGCGCATGCCAACCAGAGCTCTCAGTAAGAGCTGGGCCAAGGGAATACTGTAACTGGTTATTTATTAGAGACTGAAGTGGGAATAAAAGAGTTAGGCAAAAAAAAAAAAATTTAAACTGAAGCAAATGGAGGGGGGGAAAAATACCTGGCAAGTAGCCAAGCAGAAAGCAAGGGAAAGCAAGACTGTACCAGGGGTGCTGACGTGGAACCAAGCATGAAACCCAAAAGGAGACACACACAGACCTTAAAGAACAAGAAAACCAGCTTCAGGGGAATTCATAGACCAGTAGAAATACCACATGACAAACTGCCTAAGGAGAAAGTGCACATACTTAAAGAGATGCTGATGCTTTTGGAGACAAAATGGGGGGGGGGGAGAGATAGAAAGTTCTGATTTTGAATCCCTGAAGGGAACATTAAGCTTAAAAATCTAGTCAGGCACAGTAAGGCAGAGCTCATTTGTACATTCTGTGGTTGGAACAAATATTCAGCACTGAAACAGATTACAACTATTAATAGTTTTAAAGTTAATTCTTTATAGAAATTTATAAGATTAGATGAAGTAGATGGAATGAGCTAAGTTGTTACTTTTAGGATTCCCAGACAGTATGAAATAAACTTTTCCCCAATGCTGTCCTGTCTCCCTGATGAAAGGACTGGCTAAACATAAATACTAAAGTAACCTTCCCACAGTGCCACAGTTTTACTTGCAGGATTTTTTTTATTATTACTATTTTATGTTTTCTGACTGTTGTGTTGGGAGCCTCTAGGTCTTCTGCAATTGCAGGTTCTTAGGTGACCTGCTTTACCATTTACACACAAATGGATGGTCCTCCCATCAAATGGAAAGAAAAGATGTGAGGTATCTCTGAAGAGGAGAGCCAAGAAAGGTCACTGTCTATCTGACTCCTGGTACTAGGTGTGTTCCCCAGAGATATGCTCTAAAAAACACTTCCTCACCCATTACAAAAATCCATTCAGGGTCTATACATTACAGTGTACTTTTGTGCCCACCTCCCCAACCATTGCAATATCTGAATGCCTTACAATCCTAAACATTTATTCTCTTGTGAGGTAGTGAAGTGCTATTATTCTGATTTTGTAGTTGGAGAACTGAGGCACAGAGAGAGTCTAGATGTCTTACCCAAGGTCATGGAAGAAGCCTGTGACAGAGCAAGGAACTGAACCTGGGTCTCCCACATCCTAAGGTACACCCTGACTACTGGACAATTCTTTCTCCCAGATTGCTAAATGAGGGTGAAGGGAAATGTCAAACATAGGTTTTTTTGTCTCTAACTCTGGAAATACATTTTAAAACAGGCACTTGTAGAGAAGAAAGTGTTGGGTACTCACTCATTGCCACAAATTATATCTGTTGCCTTTTAAAAAACAAAACACACCCAACCTAACCTAACACCACACTCTGCCTGCACTCTACGTGACTGTGCAGCTCCGGGAAGCTTAGCACTACTTTGGACAGTTATGTAAAGCTCTTCACAGATGAAGTTAAAAATAGAGTTTCACCTCTTCCTCAGCTTCCCGCCCACACCTGTAAATGAGGCCTGGTTTCTTGTCTCTGGTTCAGGCCTGCTTTGTTATTATTCTGAAAGTCTGTTCAATTGAAGTAAAGGAATAAAAGGTATTAAGAGTAAAACTAATAGAGCTTTCCAGGTTTGCTTTAGGCTATGGGTCATTCCAGGCTTTGGAGCAGCCTGGGATCTATAAAATAGAAGGCTGGCTAAAACCACCTTAACCCTACTCCTTTCAGCACCATCCAAGAAGTATGTATAGAATATGGTCTTTGACTTCTAGTCTCAGCTCAAAAGGGAGAGATTGCACAAGGCCAGTTATCCCATCCATAAAATGATGAGATTAATACTTGCCTATCTTCTAATATACAAAGTATGAGGGCATGCTCAATAATAAGAGTTATGAAGTACACCACCAGTCAGTGAAAGAATTGTTTCTTCCTTGCACCTTCCAGTGAACATTGTCCATAGCCAAAGGGCAAGTAGTATGATAAGTGGGACTGGAGAAAGAGGGTCAGGTTACAGGAGGAACCTAGTTTGCTGTGAGCTCAAGAACGCAAGCAGGTGGCTAAGCTACTACCAAATACATGCCTTTCAGCATGAAATGCAAACCTCTATTCCTACTTCGTTATGATCTCTCTTCTCCCTGTCTGCGGCATCACTGATTCCTAAGGAAACAGTGGGCCTGGGGGCAGCGGTGGCTGTTGCACCATTCCCCAGCCCTCCAGAATGCTAGCCCAATGCCTAAGAGCATGGTCTGCAAGGCATGTAGGAAGCTCTGAGTGACTGGAACATACTTTGTGTAAATGGAATGCTCAGAAATTTTAGCTGCATGATTAACAATCTCTATGTAATGTACCAATTATGATTTTCAAAGTCTTATAATTCAAAGCCACTTTGGATGGATTTTCATGGGGACTGCAAAACACAAACTTTCTGACTTCAGGACTAACCCCTCTACCATGCTTCAAATTCCTACGGCTAACCCTGAAGGTGCTAAAGGGTTTAATAAAAATAGGAATTTTTTGCTTAAAAAAAAATTTTGCAAAAGCTACCTATTTTTCCCTAATTTATTTCTTATAAATGGTTCGATCATTTTTGCTGAAACTCTCCCAAAACAGTTACACAGATAGAAAGCAAGCATGGAAAATTTTTGACCTGAAGGTTAAAATTTGGCAAAGTTATAAGCAACTGAAAACAGAGGCTGTTTAGCAAAAGTGTTTGTCAACCATAACTAAGCTTCACTATCAGCTCTGCTTATAATGAGGAAGATGTAGACTTGAAAGACAAAATTGCACAAATACCCCTGACTGCCTCTCCTGACATTTACTTATTTCAGAACGTAAAAAACACCTTACAAGAGGCATTCACACACACACAATTTTATAAATAGAATTATTGTGAAGGGCCATTGTCCACAACTCCAAACCTATTCAAAAAATCACTCCCAACACGGATATAAACTTATCAGGTCTGGCTGTAGTGGTAAGAGCCTTTCACTATTCTAACTAGCATATTTTTTATTTTTTTAATTCTGAATCCATTTTTATTTATGTAACATCTCCCCAATATCTCACACACACAAAAAGGAAAAACATAACAGGGACTGAGCACCTTGAAGGGAGGAAGTAGCTGTATCCAGTTACCAAACAGTCACGTTAGGGCTGCAGCTGCTTGGCTCTCACAAATTTTTAAAAGGCAGCGCCAGAAGGGGGATGATGGGGAAAAAGTTACTATAAAAGAAGGTGATCCTGCACCAAGGAGAATTAATAGGGCAAATAGATTGTGTTGCTGAGGGAAAATCTCCATCTGTGTTTCTTTAACCCAACTTTTCTCAATAACTGTGCAAATGACAGAGGAAATTCTTTGTCTCTATGAAGTTATCACATGACTGCAGGCCTCAATGATTGTTACTACCATAAGCAGTAATGTACTATCAAAAGAAATGTTCATTTTTTGTGATTAGGATGTACTGACTCAGAACATGCTGGATACTGTTTATATACATCTGTCATGTTACCACTCTCTTGCTGGTGTGCTGTTTCTCTAGTGTTTGTTTATCACCATTCGTTATCATTTGAACAGTTTACATTTGGCTCAATTTTTCGAATTATCTCTGCAACCAGAAGGCCTGGAGGCTTCTTTATTCTTATTTATTTATTTTAATCATACACTTTAAAACTTGATTTTAGTGCACAAGATACTACCCTTCACTGAACCAGCATAAATTCACCCTAGGAGGGTTAATAAAACTCACTAGTTTTCACAAATGGGCCAATTTAGTACCCAATTTTCAGCAATCTATACTCTCTGTCATCCATAGTGTTTATAAACATGTGCAACGAAAGCTCAGAGTTCTCAAAAGTTCAAGAAAAAAAAAAAGGAGGCCAAACTTTTAAGTCGTCACTCACCTTTTATTCTTCATTTTCTCAGCGGGTGTCTGATTAAGAACTAGGGAACTTGGCCCTGAGTGAGGAAATCCACAACTAGCCACCTTAAATGACTTCATCCCACACCAGTATCACTAGCCTTGTGGTCTCTGAGCACAAGAGCTCTCATTGTGCCTGAATCATGTATAAATGCACAGGATGGAAGGGTGTGCAGTGAGCTATATTTTCCCCTCATCCTCCTGCTGCAGGAGTTGGTCACAATCTCACTATCTATAGTTGGAGCTAGGGGTGTGATTCCCAACTTGCATAGACATAAGCTGGCTTTCATTGGAGTTAGAATACGACAAATGAAAGGGTTGCATGGGTAGTGGCAAGGAAAGGCATGGGCTAGCCTCCCCAAGTACAAACCCACCGACACCCTGTGGGTATATATTAGGGGTAGCTAGCTCTTGTTACTGCAGCTGCAATATGATTTTTAATGTGCTGGCTACTTGAGTTGAGTTAGTTTGACCTGTGTAAGACAAGCGAAATATTTCCAAAATATTCCTTTTTGAACGAGAATTGCCATTGTGGGTCCAAAATATGGGGGAGGCAATATAAGCAGTAGATGCCCCTCTGTATATGTCCTGAATCAGATAATCAGAAAGGGATGTAGAAAGCCATATTCTGTTAAAGAAAAGAAAATTAAGAGTGCAGTATGTTTAAGTTGTAATATTTTAATTCCAAAATGTTTCTGTAAACTGCATTCAATGTCTAGAAATTATCGGTATTAATTTACTTCTTTAAATTGACTTTTTTCCTGTTACTTCAATTCACTAAGAAAACTCCTTTAACTTTATAGTAGTCAAAGCAATAAATCAGAGCAGCCATTTCTTTACAAGTTTTTTCTGAGATTCTGATTACCATAAGGATTTCTTCATGACCTCATCGGGGTAGCAGCCAACAGGTAAAATGATCATTATATTTTGTGTAAGAGCAAACCCATTCAAGGGCATGCAAATAATCTGTTGTTGTGTACTGAAGAGTTGATGCCACATTCCATCTTATTACTATTTATTTTTGATTTAGCACCAGCAGCCTTGTGCCAAAGAAAAAGGCTGTTCCTGCCCGCAAAGAACTTACCGTTCAAATTCCTGACCCTGCAAGTATGTATTCACATGCTAAGCTTTAATAAGCATCTGAACAGTTCCACTGAAATCAGTGGGACTCTCTCACATCCTTAAAGTTAAGCATGTGCCTAAATATAATGCAGAACCGGGGCCGAAAAGATATAGAAAAGACAAGATAAACCAGGAAATCCAAAGGGGTAAACAAAATAACTATGCAAACAGTACCAAGTGATCTAGGAGTCAAAACTTATTTTTCCCTATGAAATGATCATATGTCGTACTGAAAGACAAAGAAAAACTGCTATTTCCCGTTCTTGGAATATTATTCAGAGATGCACAAAACTAAGTAGCGGGATCAATAAAGGGGAGTGTCATGGGGATGTGCTTCTCCAGCCAGGGCCGTAGCAACAAAGAACGTGGCCCCCTCCGAACGGTGGCCCCCTCCGAACATATGTCCGGGCGGGGCCCCTTACAATGCAGAAACTGGAATGCGGTATTTATTTTGCCACTTTTAGGGGCCCCCTTCCTTGCGGGGCCCCCTCCGGTCGGAGGGTACGGAGGGCGCTCGCTACGCCTCTGTCTCCAGCACACCCCCTTGTGCTCTGTCACAGCCCTGCAGGCACTTTGGGCACAGTGACCCTTTCACACTTTGCACAGAGTGCCCCGTTTCAGACGAGTAGATTAATTCATTCCCTCTTTTCATAGTCTGATTTATTTACTCATATTTAGCTGCTCAAGTTCACACTCACTCTGGGTCCATGTAAGAGTCCCAGTCAGTCTCCTGCTCTGTTCAGCAGGTCCCAATCTACCTCGCAGACCCCTGACAATCCTTCTGTCCCTCTCCTTAAGAGAGGAGCCTCCTAGCTCTCCTCCAGTGGAGCTGGAGTTGTACTTTAGGCCAGCTATAGAACCTCAAGAAGCTTCTCCTCCAGCTGGCCCTCCCCCAGTCAAGTCCTTCCACCTTGAAGCTGAGAGGGTTCAGCAGACAGACATTCTCAAACTGCTGTCTTCTCCCTTCTAACTCAGGGCTTTGCAGAAGCCTTCTTACTCCCTGCAGCGTCTACAGGCATCTGCCTTGTTATGAAGGAGGAGGCTGCATTTATTCTGGCTCCTTCTCCCGACTCATTTCTGTTGGCTGGGTGAGAGGGGAGCTCTGCCCCACCTCTCTGCAAGGCTCCAGGTCCCAGGCCCTTAAAGATTCAGTGACAGGATTCCTTCTGAGTGCGACTTCGTCCCAGGACCACTTTCCTCTCTCCCCATATCTGTGTATCTGTCCACCCCAAATGCTTAAAGGGCCACACCACATGACAGAGATGTGCTGGATGCTGGACACAACTACCCTTAAAGAGGCAGGTCACCCTGACACAAGGAGGCAATCAGTAGTCAAACTCCCGACCCAATGCCTTGAATAAATGAAGGCCTTGAGAGTAGGTAGAGAAAAATGGAATGCTCCCACAAAATGAGACTCCTTAACCAGTACACCAGCCTCAAAGCATTAAGATCTGTGTTTTCGAAGCCAGTTAGGGTCTGAACCTGCAAACACTTATGGCACATGCTTAACTTGCCTTCCATGGACTCACTCACATGCTTGAGTTAAGCACATGTCAGTGTTTGTAGGATTGGGGCCGTAGGTTTGTTTTGTTTTTACACACACACACACACACACACACACACTGTACAGTGGACGAGATGATTTGATTAGACTTACAGAAAATGACAGGCTTTTTTTAAAATGGAGAACTCATTAGTTCTTTGGAAATGACACCGATCATACAATAACTCACATTACTGCTACTGCATTGTGCCCTGTAAATTAGGTGAGGATTATGTTCACTACTGTTCCAAATCTGATCTTCATATTTAGAAGAGGATTTGAAAAATGAGAACCGAAGTTACACCAGCATCTTTTACTTTGACAAATATACTTTTCAGTTCTTTTCCAACATTGCTCAGAAACTCAGGTAAACTGGACAGTGAAGGAATTTTCATTATTTTATAGAAATGGGTCTGGATGAAAATACCACATCTGAACACTGATGCTTTGATGATTTCAAGTCTAGAACCACTTACTGAGGCTGACATACCTTTGTAAGGGACCATAGCAAAACCCTAGATCCAAGTATCTTCAAACTTCAGGGAAGTTTGGAGCTAGATTCATATCCAAACATCGTACCTGAAACCTATTTCTTATTATTGGCAATAGTCAGAAGCATGCTACTGGTTATCAAAGTAAATGTTTACATTACAGTTTAAATTGGTAGGGGTGTGGAGGAGTCAAAGGCCTGGTCTACACTAGGCTTTTATGTCGAATTTAGCGCCGTTACATCGATTTAACCCTGCACCCGTCCACACCACAAAGCTATTTAGTTTGACATAGAGCTCTCTTAAATTCGACTTCTGTACTCCTCCCCAACGAGAGGAGTAGCGGTAAATTCGACATGGCCATATCGAATTAGGCTAGGTGTGGATGGAAATCGACGCTAATAGCTCCGGGAGCTATCCCACAGTGCACCACTCTGTTGACGCTCTGGACAGCAGTCCGAGCTCGGATGCTCTGACCAGCCACACCCCGGGAAAATTTGAATTCCTTTTCCTGTCTGGGCAGTTTGAATCGCATTTTCTGTTTGGACATCGTGGCGAGCTCAGCAGCAGTGGCAACGATGCAGAGCTCTCCAGCAGAGGTGACCGTGCAATCCCAGAATAGAAAGAGGGCCCCAGCATGGACTGATCGGGAAGTCTTGGATCTCATCGCTGTGTGGGGAGATGAGTCCGTGCTTTCCGAGCTGCGCTCCAAAAGACGGAATGCAAAGACCTATGAGAAGATCTCTAAAGCCATGGCAGAGAGAGGATACAGCCGGGATGCAACGCAGTGCCGCGTGAAAATCAAGGAGCTGAGACAAGGCTACCAGAAGACCAAAGAGGCAAACGGACGCTCCGGATCCCAGCCCCACACATCCCGTTTCTACGAGGCACTGCATTCCATCCTAGGTGCGGCCGCCACCACTACCCCACCAGTGACCGTGGACTCTGAGGATGGGATATTGTCCACAGCCGGTTCCTCGGACATGTTAGCGGACGTGGAAGATGAGGAAGGAGATGAGGAGGACGAGGCAGTCGACAGCGCTTACAACGCTGATTTCCCCGACAGCCAGGAGCTCTTCATCACCCTCACAGAGATCCCCTACCACCCGTCCCCAGCCGTTATCCCAGACACAGATTCAGGGGAAGGATCAAGCAGTAAGTGTTTTAAATATCTAAACATTTATTTATAACAGAACAGGAACATTTAAAATATTAACAATGGGTAAAGTGCTTCAAAACATGTAAAGAGTAAAGTGCAACAAAACGGGAATATGTGCAAAGGGTATCATGATTAGTCTGTCTTTGGGCGCTTCAATATATAGTCCGAACTATTTTAAAAAAATTTCACAATGTCCGCTTCATGATTATACTGCCCAAGACGCTCCACTCTTTTGTCCCTCCAAGGGCACCTAAGCCAAAAACTGGTCAATGTATCCGGGGATAGAGGCGACATCCTCTGGGGAGAACTCCTCATAGGCCTCCTGCAGGTGTTTTTCCAGCCTCATGAGCAGGTTCCTGGGCAGGGAGAGCTTATTAGGCCCCCCGTGGTATGACACGTTTCCCTGCCACAACGCCAGCAGGTACTCAGGGATCATGGCCTTGCACAGCATAGCAGCAAATGGCCCCGGTTTCTGCAGGCTGTCCCGGAGCATCCGCTCCTTCTGGCTCTCCGAGACCCTCAGGAGGGTGATGTCTGCCATGACTCCCTGCTTTGAATTAGGTAGGGGAAAGTTAGTATTGGGACTGCTTGCCCGTTCCTTTACAGAACGGTAACCGCCGGTTTACAGCCACGCGGTTTACAGCCGCGAGGGGGTGGAACAGGGACAGAGTTCATGCTTGCAGGATTGCTGCCAGCAGAGACTCGCATTGCTTTCTATGTGAAAGGAGGCCAGTGCCACTCAAAGTTTTAAGCAGCCACAAGTCTACGGCTTACCATGTTTGCCAGCTAGACAAAGTCCGGTGTCCTGCCCCGCTCCTCAGCTCGCCACAGCAAGACCGCAGGCACTGTAGGCGAGGGCCGAAAATTCGACCTTGTCCTCAGTGCGCGTGTGATAGGTGCTCTGCATGGTCTTGTTCACAGAGAAAGACTATGTTCTCTGTTCACAGATACATTGATCTGTCTCAGGAATTCACTCCCTTTTTCCAATTCCCACAGCCACATCTGCCCAGAGGCTAGCGCACATTAGGAGGAGGAAGAAGAGGACACGGGAAGACATGTTTGCTGAACTAATGGGATGCTCCCGAGCACAGGCAGCCCAGCAGACACAGTGGAGGGAGAACTTGTCCCAAATGCACCGGGCAAACATGGAACGGGAGGAGAGGTGGCGACAGGAGGACCGGCAGGCGACTCAAACGCTGCTTGGACTAATGAGGGAGCAAACGGACACGCTCCGCCGCCTTGTGGATGTTCTGCAGGACCAGAGGCAGGAGGAGAGAGCCCCGCTGCAGTCTCTCTCTAACTGCCCTGCCCTGCCACCAAGTCCTATACCCCCCTCACCCAAAGTCCAAACACGGAGGGGCGGCAGGGGCCGTGAAAAATTTCACTCCACCCCTGCGGACTGCTCTACCACTAGAAGGCTCTCATCCCCCAAATTTGAAAAGTCCTTTCCTACTCGCCTCACACAAGACCCTGTCCAAGTTTCATCCCCCCGTTCCATGTGCGGTTGTTAATAAAAAATACGTTTCTGTTCATTACTGTTTCCATCCTCTTCTTTTGGAGGAGAGTCTGTCTGAAGGAGGGGGGAAGGGGCTTGGTAATTGGACAGGACAGTCACCTTTAGCCTGTCATTCCTGGAGTTTAGAAGCATCATTTGCATCACAACACTAAACCCGCCCCCCGCCACAGTCTGCGTCCCAGGTTTAAAACATTCCCGCGAAAACAGTAATAAAGACAACGGTGTCCATTAACAAAACAGAACAGATTTTATTTTTTGGGAAGGGGGTGAAGGGGGTATGTAACTGGAGAGGATAGTCGACGACAACTGGGTAAAGAAACGGGGGCAAGTTCAGCTTCTGTGTCCACAAACTTAAGTCACTGGGTACCCTGCTCAGTCTTGAAACTGGCTTTCAAAGCCTCCCGGATGCACAGTGCGTCCCGCTGGGCTCTTCTAATCGCCCGGCTGTCTGGCTGGGCGTAATCAGCAGCCAGGCTATTTGCCTCAACCTCCCACCCCGCCATAAAGGTCTCCCCCTTGTTCTCACAGAGATTGTGGAGCACACAGCAAGCTGCAATAACGATGGGGATATTGGTTTCGCTGAGATCACAGCGAGTCAGTAAGCTTCTCCATCTCCCCTTGAGACGGCCAAAAGCACACTCCACGACCATTCTGCACTTGCTCAGCCGGTAGTTGAAGAGTTCTTGTTCAGTGTCCAGGGCGCCAGTATAGGGCTTCATGAGCCAGGGCATTAGCGGGTAGGCTGGGTCCCCAAGGATCACTGTAGGCATCTCCACATCCCCAACAGTTATCTTGTGGTCCGGGAAGTAAATGCCTTCCTGCAGCCGTCTAAACAGACCAGAGTTCCTGAAAACCCGAGCATCATGAACCTTGCCCGGCCATCCGACGTTGATGTTGGTAAAACGTCCCCTCTGGTCCACCAGTGCTTGCAGCACCATTGAAAAGTATCCCTTTCTGTTAATATACTGGCTGGCCTGGTGGCCCGGTCTCAGGATAGGGATGTGAGTCCCATCTATAGCCCCACCGCAGTTTGGGAATCCCATCGCGGCGAAGCCATCTATGATGGCCTGCGCGTTTCCCAGGGTCACTACCTTTGACAGCAGTACCTTGACGATTGCCTTGGCTACTTGCAGGACAACAACCCCCACGGTAGATTTGCCCACGCCAAAGTGGTTCGCGACTGACCGGTAGCTGTCCGGCGTTGCAAGCTTCCAGAGGGCTATGGCCACTCGCTTCTGGACAGTCAGGGCTGCTCGCATGCGGGTGTCCTTGCGCTTCAGGGCAGGGGACAGCAACTCACAAAGTTCCAGGAAAGTCCCCTTCCGCATGCGAAAGTTTCGCAGCCACTGGGATTCATCCCAGACCTGAAGCACTATGCGGTCCCACAAGTCCGTGCTTGTTTCCCGGGCCCAGAATCGCCGTTCTACAATATCCACATGACCCATTGCCACCGTGATGTCCTGGGCGCTGGGGCTCGTGGTTTCTGACAGCTTTGTGCTACTCTCCGACTTCAGGCCCTCACGGCAGTGCCGTAGCCTCCTCGCCTGATTTCTCTGCATCTGCCTCAGGGAAAGGTCTATGATAAGCTGCGAGGCGTTGAGAACGGCCACAACTGCAGCGATGGTCGCAGCGGGATCCATGATCGCAGTGCTGTGGCATCCGCGCTGTCACTGATCAAAAAGTGCGCGAACTGATTTCCCGCCGGCGCTTTCAGGGAGGGAGGGAGGGCGGTAGTGACTGACGGATGACGACAGTTACCCAAAAGCACCCTCGCCACATTTTTTTACCCAGAAGGCATTGGCGGATCGACCCAGAATTCCAATGGGCGGCGGGGACTGCGGGAACTGTGGGATAGCTGCCCACAGTGCATTGCTTCCAATGTCGACGCTTTCCCCATTAGTGTGGACTCACAAAGTCGAATTACTGTCCTTAGTGTAGACACACACGTTCGACTTTCTAATATCGATTGCACATATTCGATTTAATTAAAATCGAACTACTCTCGTAGTGTAGACATACCCAAAGGAGAGGTTACTGGAGTGTCAGATTTGATCTTAAGATTCACACTCCACTTTCACTTCTTAAGGGATCCCTTTGGATATCACCAAGAGTCTACAGGAATTTAAAGTTCTTGAAACCAGGGGATTAAGTCTGGGCGCTCACAGTTTAACTGATATAAATTATATTTATCTGATTTAGTGGTAGTTATATGAGAAACTACGGAGCCTCCTCCTCTTTCTTAGTTATGACACATATTTTGTATCCACTTGCTCTGGTGAAGGATTTCATTATAACACACCTACAACTCCTAACAAAGCAAACAGTTAAGATACTTACCCAGGAAAATTACAATAGCAAAAGAAATCCAGAAGTACAAACCCCTAAAAGATAAAACTGTGCTAGCAAACTGATGTGAGAGTAAAGAAACCATTATTAGCATTGCTCAAATAGGAGTGTGGTGATGGGGGGAGGGGAAGAATGATAGGTGTACAGGTGGTTATGCTATATCCTACTTATTGTTGCCAGTTGAAAATTCACATTTTTGGAGGTCATAGTACTATTCCCACCCCTGCCCCAAATTTCAGACCTAGCAATTAGATATTCATCAATGTTCATCATGATCTACTTTACAATTCTCTTCTAATCCCAATGGCAAATGTGGTCACTTAACTAAAGTACATTATTTTTGCTTCTAGTGTTTTTTCTTGCCCCTCTCCATTCTCAAACCTGCTTCCAGAGCATACAGAAACGTACCAGACACCTACATCATGTTTAATAATGAAAATCCTTTATAGCAGCCAGTAACTAACTTGTGTTTTATACAACTGCTTCAAGAATACCTAAACGCTTCTTTAAATTGTATCCAGATACAACAGGCAAGGCACAAAACTATAGAGTGGTTTGCATCTATGCTAAAAACTATAACCAATGCCATGCTTCTCATTTGAGCTGGGAATGCAAGCTATAAATGCAGCCCCTTTTCCTATTTGTGAATTATCCCCAAAGAGCCTTAGTGTTTTGGAGTTGTGTGTGTTTGTTTTTTTTACAAATGTAATCATTCATAATTTGATAAACAGCTTGTGAGAACATAATTTTGCAATAAGTGAAATTCAGCCCCTGTGCAGAAGACTAGCACAAGACCTGACCCTGAAGCCACAAATAGGGCTTAAGTGGCAAATCAACTCTGCAGTGGTCCTCACCCTCATGTTTGCTTCAAGTATTCGTTAGTCACAATGTGATTGATCACTCAAGTCAAATGACAATGTTTCTGTTACCTAACCAGATGACTCCCAAGCCTACACAGAGCTTTCAACTTGGACTTCCTGAAAGTGACGAGTGTGAATATATTTGCATCGTGAATACAAATTTGCAGAAGAAAACATGATACTTTTCTTACAAACAGATTTGTCTGACTACTTGCAGACAGCAAAGAAATAGGTCACAAATATTATAAAGGAAATGCTGTTTTATTTGAATGCATTTTCAAACACTCATTTTTGTAGTATTGGTTCTGCTCTACTCTGATAAAAAACATTAAAAACTGCAAATAGTCAGCATAATATGGCTACTGGTTCAGCAAGGTATTTAAGCATGTTCCTATCTTTAAGCATGACTGGTTTAAGTGAAAATCAGTTATGCAGAATGATCAGCGAAGTCAATGGGACTTCTCATACTTAAGTTAGGCAATTGCAGAACTGGGGCCTAAATGAGCAGTTGGTAAATTACCTGACAAAAAATATTGTATGACTTGATTTTAGCTATAAATGCAGCTTTAGCTCTCAGTTATACCAATTTAAATATGGAGTAATTCTGATTTCAGTGGGACTCCTGCAAATTTACACCAGTGTAACAGAGCAGAATGTGGCTTTATATTATTGGAGGTCAAGCAGTATGGCAAGAAATACGAAACTTGGCTGAAATAAGCTGATTTGAAAGCCTCTATAAATGTTACCCAACATTCTTGTGAGAAAGAGAAACCTAGATTACACCCTCAAAGTTGTTCAGCATCTGCAACTGAGTTTTCTGCAGCATAAAGATGCTTGTAGAAATGGAATTTGAAAAGACCGGCAATATGGATTTCCCTATGCATTATATACAGATCGGTATATGAGGTACAAGTCTCCCTAAGAAAGATAATCATCTTATAACATTTAGTTGGTTAACTAAACCAACAGTTATTGTGTTTTTAAGTATCATGATTTATCAATAAGATCCCCAATCTGATTAATTCTAGCCTGATGCTAGTGCTACCAAAAAGATTTTTAAAAATCAATTATAACTAAAGAGCTTACCCAGATTGATGCAGCTGTGGCCCCTGGAAGCTTAACCTTGAAGTTCTGTCCTATTCAATGAATGGTTGAAGAGTGTCCTTTAAAATTAAATTTCCAGATAGTGACTTTGGTATTAGCATAGTAAGTAGAAGACTAATTGAGGAGGTTTTATATGTAGACAGGCTGACTTGCCTTGAGTTTTTAACTTTTACCAGGGAATTCATTCAGAATGCCATAGATTGCATTTCATACAGTATATAACTGAGAATGAATATATACATTATATCCATTCCTTAGAAATATATTCAGTATCCATCACATGAGCATTGGACACCTTTCAATATTAAAAATAGAGCTCTACTTTCTCAAGGGGAGCTAGTGCCTCACCTTCTTACCAGTAATGGCCCAAAGCTTTGCGCTCAATCCATGAATATCATGGGCCTATCTTGCAGGTGCCTGAAAACAGCTCTGCAAGCCACACCCCAGTTATCAAAACTGAATTAAACTCAACCAGAGGAGATAGTGCATGTATTCCCTCCTGCTCTAACACTGTTCTCTTGGAATATGACATACGTCAGTTCAAAATAATTTGATCTTATCTGTGAAGTCATCGAAAAACACCTCATAAATCAATATAGTAATTTTGGGCCAAATCCTGGGACTTGAGTCTAATCTCACACCAATTTTACACTGGTGTAATGCCATGGACTTCAATAGTGCAAGGCTATTCTTACCTATGTTACAGAAAGAGGACTGCTGTTGATGGTACCCAATTCATCTATTCAGGAGAGCCTTAGGGTTAGGCAATTAAGGAATTATCCTCCCCACAAGCTTTAGTTCAATACTTCTGTTGTGGGTTTGGCCCCTCTGCCATGAAGAAACTGTCACCCCTTCCCCATAGAAAAATGGAATATCTCCAAAATTACTAAAATACTAACTGGGGAGTATTTAATGCTAAAGATGCCACTTAAAAAATTACAACTAGAAAAATACAGTCCCCAAGTTTCTAGACGTCCAGTACAAAATTGGTGATTGCAGGAATTAATGGTCTGTTTTCACCAGTTTAAGATTCAGTTACACACTTCATAGACTTCTATGGTCTAGAACTGGCTAAACTCACAGAAGGTTATGTGGTTACTGTGATATAGTAGATACAAGGCCAAGGGTCTTAATTAGGTAAATAGTGTGCTTGTCTCACAACAGCTGCAATGTTTGAAATATGTGATTTCATTACGGAATGCTATTGTTTCAACAGAAGCAAGAGTAATAAGGCCAATAAGATCCTAAATATATTGTTCTTGTCCCGTTTGTGTGAGATTAGATTTTTCTCTCACTGCTGCCTTACGTTCCATAGTTATTTGCAGTGTTCTCTCATATATCCTGGGACAAACATGGCTTCAAGGTGGGCGATTCTCATCCAGCACACTAAATGCACCACCAACAACTATATGGATGACATGAGACAATCACTACACTCTTGAATGAACCCACACTGAAAACTGGTAAAAGACAAAAAATACCCTATCGCTGTGAGTGAACAATTTTTACAAAACTATCATTCCATAGCTGACCTCTCAGTTCTCATCCTCAAGGAAACCTGCACACCACCTTCAAAAGATGACCCTGATAGTTTAAATTCGTAATGTTGCTAGACACTAAAAATTATGGTCTTAATAAAGACACTGGATTTATGGCTTATTACAACAATCTGTAACCCACTAGCCTCCCGTTTTTGTCCTATGTCTGCGAGTGTGTCAATAAGCCACTTCCCCTTGAATAGTCCCTTAACAGGTGTGTTAACTTCTTCTGCTAAACAATCTGTCCCACCTAGTATTTAGCTGTGACACTCCCAGACCTGAAAAAGAGCTCTGTGTAGCTTGAAAGCTTGTTTCTTTCACAAACAGAAGCTGGTCCAGTAAAAGATATTATCTCACCCACCTTGTTGCTCTTATGTTCAATAGACCTCCCCCAAACCAAACAGAATCAATAATATTTTCTCTTTGTGCTACTACATGCAGCTCTGAGAATGCTGGGAAATAAAATGGGAGTAATATACTCTGAGATATCTATGGAAGAAAACAAATAAGTATCATTATTCTAATTAGCTGGTGAAGTAGTTAGTTTTTCTCCTGCTATAATTTTCTGAAACCGGGGTATTCTCTCCTTAACAAATATACAGCTATTGATACAGACATATGGAATACTAGCTCTACAAAAAAGGGGAGTGCTTTATAATTAATTAAAACATACCATCAAAGGTATCTCTTATGGCACAAGAACATCTTTGCTGTATGGGAGCCAGAACTAGGGTTTTGTTTCAAAGTTCTCTCACAGGACTGTACTTTTATACCATCAGGGATACCTCTGATGGTATGTATTAATTTATATTGGCAGTAAGCTTTGGAAGACAGCCATTAGCCAGTTTTGCAAGTACAGAGTGTGCAGCTACAGATGTTGTAGCAGCAGGTCTGGAAAATCAGGAACCTGGAAAAAAAAAAAAAGATATGGACTTGATCTTTTTAACCTTTATCTATAAATTTCTAAAATACACCCATCACACTACTCCCTGGATGAATATATAGTCTTAAAACTATATGAATACAGATTATTATTATTGTTATTAACAACATTAAACTAAATCACTCCAAAAATTAAACTAAAATTGCATAGAACTAGAATGCTAAAATCATTCCAGATTCTGGTATTTACAAAACTTCATTGATAACTTTTGTTTATTTAAAAGAAAAAAAATAGCATGCAGAAAAATCCCAGCATTAAAATTATGAAATCAAGTACTCGGAAGCAAGAAGCACAACTTGGCTTATTTAGTCAATCTCAATAAGAGAGTTCCCTTGGGAAATGGCATTGTTTCATAATTCCATTGTTGGTAATAGTATTAGGTTCCGTGTATGTTCTCTTCTGAATATATGTTGTAAAATAAGCCACCTTGTTTAAATTTAAGAAAATGCTTCATTTTGCATTCTTGTCCCAGATGTATTCTGTTTTTAGGCATATTAGCTGTGTTCCAGGCACATCACCTTTTTTGCCCCCCACCCTTTTTTGTTTTTGTTTTTTCATTTTTGTTTGAGAACCCAAAATAGAAGTATCTCTGAACATGCATCAGAGCATCAGACAGGGCCATTGAAAAGATGCTGTTGGGGATGAGGACCTAGGATTTCTTGAAGAGATATCCTAATAAATACATTTATTTTTTACCTCTGGCGCTTACTACTGAAAGATACCAGGGGAGTTAGAATTGCCATAATATTTTAATGCAAAGGTGAAAAGTATGATGTATACAATGGCATGATCTGGAGTAAGGAAAAATGAATTAGAGTCAGGGATGGATACAAAACAAAAGAACAGTGAAATGAAAACTCTACCAGGCATAGATAAGATTGAATGTTTATGGGATCCTACACTGAGGAGTGACCTTATTTAGGAATCCTATGTAGGGGCCTCTCCCAGTTACTGACCAATTATCCATAAAATCCATATCTGTTCCTGACCCGAATTAAAGTCAAAGATATAATTTAGACTAAAAATAACTTTTTTAAGACTCAGTTTATTCAGTCTAGATATCCAAAATTTGAAAATTAATTAATTTCAATTGTTCATACTCCACCCTAACCCAACTGAAACCAATTCCAATAAGAAATTATGTTAACTCTCATTATTATTAATGCATATCTTTTAATTAACCCACTGAATTGCCAGTCACATACTTCACCTTTTGGGATCTGGATTGTGAGTTTCAATGGTAGGGGCGAAATGTGTTTTGGAGTTGTTACCCCATCAGGTAGTGGCACAGGAAATAATATGATTTTGCAGTCTGAGAGTTATTAGTTTAAGTAGTGTAATGGCATCGATCTATACAGTGCCATGTGTAAGGAAAATGAAGCATAATGAAAATGAAGTCAAACAAGATAAAAATTTACTTTATTTTTGCAATCTTGCTCATGCAGACATAACTCTAAAATGGTAATGTGAATCCATTATACTTTGAAATGGAGTTTTGCATGTCCTGCTCTTCATTACTTTGGCCAACCCTCTCTCTTCCTACTCCCACACAGGCAAAAGTTACAGAAGGTCTTTAGAAGTTTAAACCAATATTAAATTCATTATTAGTCTCAAATTTGGAAGCTTTAATGTTAGAATTCATAGCTATCAATCCCACAGAGAAACAGTTCCTTTTAAAAGACTGCCAGCTCCATTCAGGGAATACTTAAATTGTGTTCTAGCTAATAATTTAACAGTTCAAAAACAGAACTTTGAAATGAATTATGATTTTAGAGCACACTAAGGACGTTTAAAAAGTTCTCCAAGGTACAAACAATAGACTTAGTGGTTGTTTAACACATTTCAAGATCATGCAGTTATGGATGGAAGCTTCAGATGGTTTAATTCTTAAAAGGTGAACAATAAGCTTTTATTTAATCATAAAAAATTAAAGCTAGAAGAGGCAGAACTGTTTTAGATCCCAACTCACTGAGGGAACATACATGTAAACTTACACTGCAAACACATTTACATTTTAAAGCAGAATGCTGTGGGGGCCAGACTACATCTGCAGGAACGCAAGATGGCTCAATGATCCACTGCCTGGGGCCAGGCACAACTGCTACAACTACACTCCCTGACTGTGTGTCTAACACTGTTGCCAGCACTAGAGTGTTCAAGTGGAAAAGCACCATTGTTCCTCCCCATTGAGCAGCGGAGCTGGGCCAGTGCAGAGGAGCACACATGCTGCACAATGTAAAAAGAGTGGTGGTGCACAACTCCAGAACTTCTGGTGAAATTCTAGCAGAGTCAGCCAGAATGCCCTTGGGGAGACTCACTGCTGCACGGCCTATATGTGTCCCTAAAGAAGGTTGTGGCTTCAAAGCTCCATTTAGACCTGTATTTCAAAATATGATCCTCTTTTGTTTGCTTGCCAAGTCCTGTGAGCTCAGTTCTGTGTTTCTCCTACAACAGATGGTCATAGAATCATAGGAATTAAAGATGAAAAACACCTATTTGGAAATTTTGTCCATCCTCTGCCAGTGCCAGATTGTTTCCTACAACACAGTCAGACTGGCTGGGTCACAGGCCAAAAATGTTACTCTACCAGGATAGATACCAATAGGCATGCAAGAATGTAATCTGCAGAATGAGTTTTAATGGGTTGTAATTCTGGTAGCACATGAGGTATCATGCCTTGAAAGTTGCACAGACCTTTTAGACCAGGCAAAAGACCAGAACATTTACCAGAAAAGAAAGGATGCCTACAGCATCCTAGGCTATGCCACATTTGCCCACATTTGCCCTAGCAATAGGGACTGGAAGAGTTGGGGAACCTTGATGGATGAGCATGAGGAGTAGAGAAGGCTCAGTACACTATGAACTCATAAGAGCTTACATTGTTGCCAACTCTTGCATTGTTATTATGTGTCTCCTAATAGTTGGTATTTTTCTTGAAGTCCCAGTTCTTGGAATCATGTGATTACATGAGAATTTCCACTTCTTTTTTAAGTTTCCAACTCTCACGGTTGTGGAGGCAAGCTGGAAAATGTTAACTGAGTGCACGACAAAGCCTCTAAAACCCAAAGGTCAGTAGACAGAATCCCCAAATGTATTAGACAAACAAATAAGTATCCATCACATAAGTTAAGCTAATTTCATGATTTCGGGGCCTGACTCATGATTTTTGAATTGATAATACTAAGCTTGGGTGAGCAGAGGTATTTGAAGCTGAGTGGGGCTGGAGTAGGCAAGGCAAGGGGAATCCTGTAGCCAGAGGCTGAGTGAGAAAGGAAGCTGGGGTGAGGAGGTGGAGTTGGGGCAGCCAAAAGTTGCTCTCCTACGTCTTCAGTGTTTTTAGGACTGAAACTAGGAGTTGGGGACAGCAATATTTGGGAAGTCAAGGCCTCAAGGTTCTAGGGAAAGATAAGGGAGATTCAGGCCCCCTCAGAAAGTTGCTTAAGCATTTAGCTGCCTGGTGTTAGCAATCCAAACCAGATATGATAATGGGCCCCTGCAGCACTAGATCTGACATAAGTCTTTGAATCCACACCCCAGCCCCCCTAAAAAATGTCAGGGCATGTGGGGATGGATCAAGTTTTCTAGTGTTATTCGTGTGTGAGCATTCAATTTGGTTCACATAGGTGATCACATTCAGTCCAATATTTATAGATCACATACCTATCACATATATTTTTGTTCCTCCCCATGGGGTTATTTTAAGAGGTGATTTATTTAGTTATTTTTGGTGGTTGTATAACACTGGCTGAGAAGGGTTGGCAGGTGAAAAATTGAATTTCCCAGGGAAGGATTGCATCCCCACTCTTTGCTGGGTATTGGTCAGAACACACTAATTGGATAAGTTGAAAGTTTCAGAGTGAAACAGGGGAAAATGTAACATGCTAATTATGGTTAGCTAGCAGTTGGCCACTAGATGTTCTGAGCCAGATAAAAGGAGAAACTGGGTAAGCAATAAGAAGTGTTTTCCTCACAGGCTAATAGGAACTAAAGTTTTCAGACTATACTTAGGCTTGGCAGAATTTGATTCTTATCTTTATCATTCCAATGGATAATGTTTATTGTTAAGCATTTTTTCCAATTTTTATGTATTTAAAGTTTCATAGTTGAGGTAAATTATGGGGGAGGGGAATGCCAGACAATAATAATTAAGTGACAGTAGATTCTGAGATTCATAAAGTTAAAGATTTATAAGTGTTAAAACAAACTGACAATATTACCTCAAAATATTAAATTTTTAATTAAGGATCATGATTTAATATAAGTTCTCAAGCAGCAGTTTTCTTACTTTTCCTTTTGCATGTATACAGTTAAATTGATGCTTGACATTTACCAATAAAAAAAAAATCCCAACAAGCCTAGATATACTGTAAAAACTGCAGATGAATGCACTCTGAATTTGTTTGGATTGGTTTATTTCACATGGGAAGTTTAGCTGTGGAATAGGGCAGTTGTTAATAAAGCAGAGTGAATGTGATGGGCTTTCTGCATTTCTTCTTACATTTAGTAAACCATATTGAATACTACCTTTGAAAATCACTTCTATTATCATCTCCCAGCATTTGCTAATGTGAGGTGCTACTCTTTCCTTCTCCCTTTCACTACATATTCATCTGAACTAAAGAGCTGACACTTATATCACCTGCCACCCATGGCAGCAAAAGACCATGCCTTATATTCACCTCTGCTGTCTAGGGTATTGATACCTAGGTTCATTTATGCTATCTTTGTTGAACTGAGATATGGGTTTGTTTGTCAAACAATATTTTGTATTGCTATGGGTACGCTGAGTAATGTGTTCTGGAAACTTAAAACCAGAATTGAGCAAATAGAGAAAAAAGTCTTCCATGAATATTTATTCATTTCTGTTTGACCATGCTTACAGCCTTTTTGTGTTTGACCTCTTGCAAACAAACCCACCCCAATGCCAGTATGCTGGATTTAAGAGATAACCAACCAAAGTGGGGAGTCCCCACCTTAATGAGAAGTGAAGAGCAGAATCCACTATGTTCAGCACTTGGATGCTAGACAGGAGCAATAGAAAAGAGTAAGATACATTAATATAGCTACACAATTTCTTGAGATACTTGATTAAATTTGAACAAATTATAAATACGATCCACTCACAAACTTTTAACAAACAGATTAAGGTGAGGTTTGAGAAAAATAGTCTCAATTATTTATTCAGCTCTAATTGGTATATTTAAGTTCTATTTTTTAAATGTTGTACTGTAATATCACCCTGAAATTTATTAAGCTTTGTGATTCTGGAACTTTTCTTGGGAGAGGGGAAATATTCTTGGCTTTGCTAGAAAAAATAATTTCCTATGCTCATTCAAGTTTTATCAGATGAGCAGGGCTGAAACACTGAGGATTTCATATTGTCTTCTGAACAACTATGGGCCTGAACTAGTTCAATAATACTTGAAGTCTTGTACTGAAGGCTATCAGGGGAACCTATTCAGTGTGAGCAAATCAGAGTAGAAGACACCAGCTACATTTATATGCAAGATTCAGAGCAAATACCACGAAGCGTACTCTGAAACCAGGAATAAAGCACCAAATGTTAGTTCAGGACTAGCCACTTATTTTATTTCAAGGTCAGATATTTCTTTCCTCCTTTTTAAACTTTGTGACAGGAGAGTGAATTTTTCATGACTTGAGGTGCTCAAGGAATGCAAGCCAAGAGGAACTATAAAAAGTATTGCTGCATCTAACCGGGGGCAAAGTGCCTGGAGGAGTACTGCAGGGCTCATGGCCAGTGATGGACCCTGTTTTGTTTTACATCTTTATAAATGATCTGGAGAAATGCAGAAAAATGCATTTGTTCAACTTACAGACACCACAAAGGAGGGGGGTGTAAACAGACAGGAAAATTCAAGCAAGTGGAAGGAATGCAAGAACAACAAAGACAAATCCCCTAAACAGTAGTATGCATATGCTTACTGCAAATTTGGGCAAGATGTAGCTTTAAGATAATTTGTATAGAATAGAATAGAGGTAACTAGAAAACAGCAGCTCTGCTTCTGGGCAATGATAGGAAACAAAACATTAGAAATGAGGTTGAAATGATATAATGCCTTGGCAAAACAAGGCAATGCTATCTTGGGCTACATACACTGAAGTATGACTCGAAGAAAACAAGTAGGGGACAGTCCCTGTGTGTTTCAGTGGAGTGAACCTATAAAGAACAGAGAAGGTAGTTCAGGGTATCATTGCCTTGTTTTGCCAATAGAGGAAACAGTCAAAACAAAAAATTAGGCTTGGTAACAGGAAAAATCTGAATAATAAGATCAGTTATTCTGTGGAATAGGCTTAGGCGCAGGCAGGGAGACAGACTGGGTAAAGCGATGACAAAGGTAGACTTAAAGAAGACTGATAGCACTAGGAAGAGTGAGTAGGTTTTGTTTTTAATCTTTGGGTTTTTGTTTAGTGAAACTTGTGATGGTATGAGGTGCCAGTTTGATTGCACTGGAAAAGTGAGCTCTGTATAACCACAGTTAAGTTCAAGCATAAGTAATACTTAGCAGAGCCCTCTGTATAGCACCCTGACAATGTGTCTCAGTCATAATCTAGAGGGAAAAGATTCCTCTCGTGTCCATTCAGTTATTGGCATCTTTGCTAAGGCTGACAGCAAAAAGTACTTGATTAATTATCATGCTTCTGTGATACGAACACCACTTTGCAAAGACTCGGATTGACAAAGTCACTGTTTACAAGCTTTGTATCAGTGTTAATGGTGGTAACTTTTGTCCAATTCTCATTCTAGGTTTGATTGAACTGGTGATAAAAAGACCTGAAGATATTGCCATTTTCCTGTTCCATCCAAGAGCACAAGAACCACTCTTACGTTTAGCAGGCCATTATTTAAAGTTACCATCTGGGAACAATATAAGATATGACCAAAGCAGTCATTAAAGACAGCAGCTTCACCCAGTACCACATATGCCTTCTTCCAGCAGATGTATCTGTGGAAATGCAACTGTGAAGAAAATGGTTTAAAATGTACTGTGCCCATCTAATTATAATTAGCTTTGCACATGTAGAAATCTAAATATGATACATATGGCTCCGAATCTCTACTCCTACGTGCATGCCCATGATAGTATTCAACCTTCACAGAATGTGTGTGTGATGAAAACGTGGAGCATCTGTCAGATGTTCCATAATTTAGTTAAATGATCAGGTCCATGAAGACAGAAGCTGTGCAAATTCTCTTACAAAGTTTGGCTAATCCACTTGAATCCTAACATGTAACTTTTTATTTGATGTTTCAATTGACTGATAGGTACCAATTAGGCACAAGCAAAGCAACTGTATGTTTGGGGCCTAGCAATCCAGCACAAGCTCTGCAACTTGTAGATTGGAGGGAGCAACAGAGCCAGTCCCACTGCTAGGGGAGTGTCAAAGACTGTCAAAGCTTCCAGAGCTCCCACCACTACCCTCTATTTGTATTTCATATTAATCTCCCTCATGCAAGTTAGTTTACAAACACTTACATTTTGAAGTTAAGTAAATAATAAATAAATAAATCATAAAAACACACACACAAAATAAAGCGGACTACAACAGAGACTTAACTAAAGGAATAAAGTCTGTATAGTACAAAATGCACATATGAATTAGAAACACTACTCAGCTAGATACTGTTTCACTGTACAATGGAAGGACCGCTGAATGAAATCATTCTTAACCATAAACATTTAACATACGTAACTAACCTTCACCCCAGTTGTTACTGGAAACTTGGAGCCATTATTCCTGAGTAAAATCACTTGTGTAAATACATTGAATTCAGATTCTGAATAAATGTATGAATTTAAGTGCAATACAGAGTAAAATTTCACCCTTAATAACTAGTTATAAAAATGATAGAAAAATATAATCAGAGGAAAAGAATTCAAGAATTTTGAGGATTGGCAAAAGTGAAATACTCTAACAAAGTATTCTGTTTGGTCTGGTTCTGCTCACTTTCTGCATGTTTGGATTGGATCAGGATAGATATAAATTAGCGCTAACGGAATACAAGTAGGTGGGACATGCAATCACCACTAGAATACTTACCCAGACAAAAGGCAACATTATGATACTTTTAATGGAAAACAGATCAGGTAATATGTAGTGTAATAGGAAATCTTTAGTTTTTCCTAATGTAGGTTCAAAAGTGCAGCTGTATTTTGCAAAGTAACAATCTACATTTTGCAAAGTAACTATTTTTTTGTTTTTCAAAATACAGCTGCACTTTGAAAAACAAAAAATAGTTACTTTGCAAAATGTAGATTTTTCCAAATAAATGTATCATCAGTTGCTTTTTATCCCAATAGTTGTAATAACAATGTTGTGCCTAAAACACCCACAGAATTGATGTGATATTAGAGTGGATGTCCTTTTCACAATCAATATTCCCTTTGGAGGGCATGATACTGAACTAACTGTAAAAATGTTGTAACACATTTTATTTACATGCTAAGAGACTGTTCTTGTAATATTGTGAATAAAGATTAGTCAGGATATTCAAAGTTATAATTTCCACAGCAAACATAGCTCATTAGCCTGCCCATAGGGGTACAATTCTACTGCTGTATGTGGGGATAACGTATATGCATATGAGGAAGGTAAGTTCTTGGGCAGAGGGCCTGTGTCTATGTGTTTGTACAGTGGCCAGCACAATGGGATTCTAGTCTTAATTGAAGCCTTCAGGCAGAAAGGTAATACTACTGATAATCTACTATTAATAATCGAGGGCCTGACTCAGTGCCTATTGAAATTAACAAGAGTCTATTACCTTCGATGGCCATCAGATAAGGTCCTTGTCACAATAAGTCAAGAAAAGTAAGAGTTAACATTCAGCAATGTTAACTCAGACATACTGCATAAACTGCATGTTTGATAAACAGTGATAGTTATACATTTAATCAAACAAGAAGCATGTATGTGCTAAGTAGCCAAGTTAACACTGCTGCTAGAATCTCAATTTTTTGCATTTCATGTATTTGTGACTAACTCTGCAGCCTTCATTTTGCCTTAATAGTTAATTGCATTTGATTATTTTTTTCTTTTAAAAAGGCCTAGGTAGATGAAAAAGGAAGAGAGAAAATCCATATCTGTTCAGTTGGAAGTTACAGCTTTGCAAGCAGATTTTATTAGCTCTTAAACTAAACAGCCCACGTTTAGTGAGCTACATGCATATGTCCAAAGGACAAGTCCAGCCTTACAAAAACTGTCAAGCACAGTGCTTACTATACATGATTTATCCCATTAAAATCAATGGGATTTTCCCCAGGGGTAAGCACTGCTGACAGCAATAAGTCCTGGCAAGATCAGGCCTACCCATGTTTACTTATGTAATGTAACTGTGACATGGAAGGAGATTTTCCAGTGTAGACTTTGAGGTACATTGATAGGAAATTCCATGTCATCCACATACAAAAGACACCTCAATACCACCATGTTATCTTCCCCTAACTGTATAACATAGATCTTAGCAGGACTGTGGAACAGAAACCTGTGGAACGCTACATGAGAGAGTTGCAAAGGTATATGAGCATTTACCCAAATGTTCCCTCTGGGTTCCCTTAAGAAAGATTTGGAATTCCATCCATCCCTGTTAGAGTCCACAGTAGAGCTGAATGATTTTTTTTTTCCAAATAGTAAATTCACTCAAATGCATTTTGAGGCACCAGAACTGTTTGCAAAATTTGACCCAAATTTTGCAAATAATTTTGCCCCGCAGAGTTTGAACCAAACCATTTTGAAACAAAACATTTTTACTTTGTTTCAAAACAATGTTTTGTTTCAAAATCCAGCTATATTAAACAAAAATATAAAGAGATGTGGGATAAAATCCTGGCCCCATTGGAATCAATAGGAGGTTTATTATTGACTTCAGTGGAGCCAGGATTTCATCCTTAATCTTCATCACCAGGAGATCAACCAACATATCAAGTACAATCATTATACTATACCCAGGCCTATAATCAACCAATATCCTGAAAAAACTCCAGGCAAGACCAATGAGATTGATATTGAACTTGAAAGTTTACCACACCTCAGTTTTCCTCTTCTTTATTAGCTGCTTGAGCTCTCCAGATCATTTGATCCTTATTCTCAAAATGTGTTCCTGAGAAACGCTTGGTTCTAATGACATAGGATGGGGCTTAAGGGACCCACAAAGTTTCATGAATTGTCATATACATATATTAAATCATTTCAATATCATCCTAACTAATAGCTCTGGTTCATTCATTGAAATAAATTATCAACTGAAGGTAGTTTTCTTTTAATAACTAACTGTGCTTACTACTCCTTATTGATTAGTCACCAAAGCCCTTGTTTGCTCCTTGACTGGATGATGAATGCTGTTCATGAGATACCTGTGATCACATACAGATATGGGTATTCCTATAAAGAACAAACATTTGTGCTAACATATTCATTAGCGCTAACAAATTCCTTTGCATAAATGTTAGCAAATCAATTTTAAAAATGGGCATAAATCATGTTCGAACTGACCAGCTTTTAAAAGTTCTAGCAGATGTTCATGTGTACTGTTTTCAAGGATTTAACAATATCTAAATGTGACTAAGATGTAGATATTGATCATTCACACAGTATTTTTGACATCACTACATTTACAAGTATATACACCGACTACAACTTTCCTTCATCTCTCTCTCTCTCTCTCATCACCACTTCCTTAATCTAAGGAATTGCCATGTACATTTTCTAAATAAAACATATTTGAAATGCTGGCAATTTAGTAGTTGTAGGGGCACCAAACATAACTTTTTAGAGACTTTTAAAAGTCAATCATACCACCGTTGATTGGCAGTTCAATGGCATATCAGCATCAATGTCTCAGTATAAAGCCACTGTCCATATATGAAGCTCAGTACCATATCATTAATTTTTAGAAGATGTATCTTAAGTACCATGTGTACAAAAGGTTAGCTCATATTTTGCAACTGCAATTTTGGCTGCTGGAAATAGCTGCACCCAATTTCTTAAAGAAAGGTCAGAAAAGAGCAATAAAGCTATGAAGAAACAGGTTCATTTTTCTATTAATGAACAGGACCTACCATCCTGACTTAGGAAAATATAGATGACTCACAAGGTAATAGGAATCCTGAAACTCAGGGATGCAGCCTGAATAAATGAGAATATCTAGTGGGAGTGGGAAAATAAACAATATTAAGTAGCTTCAGGAATGCTTTAAGTTGCTAAACTGTAGATTTGTACAGTCTACACAGAGCATAAAGGGGAAAAAAAGTCTTACTTTGGTAGTTTAAGTTCTCAAATTGTACTGTAGGCAATAAGGGTGTGCTGTTTAAAGAAAAGAAGGCAAGCTTAACTAATTTAAACCAATCCCCAACATAAAATCATTCCAGCATTCTTATGTGGATCATAAAGAAATGTGAGAATGTTAGAGTAATTGTAAATTTAAGTAACATTTATGGCCCCCTCTCAGAACTAACCCTAGATTTTATACTAATTAAAATATGTAAGAATAAACCCTGTGTTCTGATCACCTCAGCACAATAATCTAGTTTGTTCTGTCTATTCATATACCTAGCTGATAAGTGTAGAATAACTATTGGTTGCGATTTCCTGCCTTCCCCCCTCCAACCCTTTTCTTCAAGGATTTAGTGAATTGAGTAGCTTTTCAACCTCTGCCTTCAATTACAATTTCAAGTAACAGCAGGCAAACACCTCGAAGACTTGAAGTAGTAACCTTTCCTTTTAAATGTTCATTAACATAAGGCTAATAATGCAGTACCACAGGACAGTTGAATCCTTATGAAAGTTCATATGCTACAGCAGTGGTTGGCAACCTGCAGCCCGTCAGGGTAATCCGCTGGGTTATCCTGCTGCTTCCCGCAGCTCCCATTGGCCGGGAACGGCAAACTGCAACTACTGGGAGCTGCCAACAGCTGTGCCTGTGGATGGTCAATGTAAACAAACTGTCTCACGGCCCGCCAGTGGATTACCGCAGGTTGCCCACCACTGTGCTACAGCATACCTGGCCAAGCCAAAAGGACAATATTCAGTATTACAGTAGTGACATTGAAGGACCCTATTCATCACTTAGAAATGTAGCATGTAACTCAGATTTTTGTGTATTGAGAAGAGTGCCTATGAAATGATGATGCTAGCTCCTTATGCTCTCTTCTGGAGTATCACACAGATAGTGTTTATGTGGAAGAGGGGAGAGAAGAAAACAGGTGGGGGAAATGAACCCACTAAGAGGAGATTGCCTTTCTGAGACAATGTAAGTTGAGCTGTGTGAAATTTCAGATAAATATTTTATGGTTTTAAAAAGGGTAAACAGGATGACCTGAGTAATTATAGGCCTGTCAGCCTGATATCGATCCCAGGAAAGATAATGGAGCCACTGATATGGGACTTGACTAAAAAAGAATTAAAGGAAGGTAACATAATTAATGCCAATCAACATGAGTTTTTGGGCAATAGATCCTATCAAACTAACTTGACATTTTTTAAATAAGATTACAAGTTTGGTTGATAAAGGTAATAGTATTGATGTAAGATACTTAGACTTCTTTAAGGCATTTGATTTGGTACTGTGTGACATTTTGATTAAAAAACTAGAGCATAACATTAACATAGGACACAAGAAATGGATTTTAAACTGTCTGATAGGTCTCAAAATGTAACTGTAAATGGGGAATTATCATTGAGCAGGTGTTTCCAGTTAACATTTTTGTCAATGATCTGAGAGAAAAACAAAATCATTGATAAAGTTTGCAGATGATAGAAAAACTGAGGGTATGGGGGAGTGGTCAATAATTAAAAGGACAGGTCACTGGATTGCTTGATAAAACAGATTGTTTGCTTGCGCCCAGTTTAATACAGCTAAACATAATTCTGTACATCTAGAAACAAAGAATGTAAGCTGTACTCACAGGATGGCTGATTCTATGGTGGGAAGCAGTGACTCTGGAAAAAAAAATTGGGGTGTCATGGTGGATAATCAGCTGAACATGAGCCCCTAATGTGATGCTGTGGCCAAAAGACCTAATGTGATTCTGGGACGTATAAACAACGAAATCTGGCGTAGGAGTAGAGAGGTTATTTTACTTCTGTATTTAGCACTGATGCCCCAGTGCTAGAATACTGTGGTCAGTTCTGGTACCCACAGTTCAAGAAGAATGTTGATAAATTGGAGAAGGGTCAGAGAAGAGCCACAATAATGATTAAAGGATTAGAAAACACACCTTATAGTGGTAGACTCAAGGAGCTCAATCTTGTTAGCTTAATAAAGAGAAGGTTAAGGGGTAACTTGACTACAGTATCAACATGGGGAACAAATATTTAATAATGGGCTCTTCAGCCTAGCAGAGAAAGGTATAACATGATCCAATGGCTGACAAATGAAGCTAGACAAATTCAGACTGGAAATGGGGTGTTAATTTTTTAAACAGGAAGCATAAGTAATCATAGGAACAATATACAAACAGTCATGGTGGATTCTCCATCACGGACAATTTTTAAATCAAGATAGGATGTTTTTTTCTAAAGGATATGCTCTAGAAATTATTTTGGGGGAGTTCTCTGGCTTGTGTTATGCAGGAGGTCAGATTAGATTATCAAATTTGTCCCTTTTGGCCTTGCAATGCAAGAACCTTTTTGCTCTGCCACAGCACTTTAACTCTTCTATATGGACTTCACCCCCTCCCTGGTGTCCTTTATCCAACCACCCAGAAGTCTTTTTAAGCCTCTTCATGGGTCCTTTCACCAGCTTTTGCAGAAGTCCCTCCCAGGCTCTTGGACCAGAAGGACCTAAAGCTCCTGTACCTTTTCTTCTCTATAGGCACACCCACAGTCTCACACCTTCCCCCAGTTTCTTACTCATCTGCTTATATCCCTTCCCAGAGAGATCTACCAGTCCTTTCAGTCTTGACTCCCATCTACACCTTCCAGAAGCCCCTGTTCTTTGCTAAAACCAGGGTCAGAGCTGTGGCAAGCCTATAACCTGCCTTAAAAAGACCAGCAAATGTCTTGCTGATGAGTGGAGCTGGGTTTATAGCTATGCAGAGGAAGAGAGCCAAATTCTAAGTGTTCTAGTCCATGAGAGATCAAAATCTCCAATCACCAGTCTGACATGGGCCCTATGTTTCCTAGAACTATCATTTTGTTGTTGTGCTTTTCTTTGATCTTGTGACACATGTAAAGCGTCCAGACTGGTCTATTTGGTACCATAATTCACCTTCCATATCTCTAAAACTACTTATAAAATAAATAAATACTGAAATATCTAACTGATGAAGTGCCCCTCAAGATAAATGCATTATGCATTATTTCACTACCAGTGCAGTTGGTGGTTATATAGGAGACTACCATAAAGCAAGCCTCATATGTTTCTTCCCTTAGGTGAGCCTTTTTAAAGTTTTTCTCTAATGGTTTTCTCGGCTCCTGTGTACTTATGAATATTTCATTACAATATAGCATATTAAATCCACTTTGGCTGTGGTCTTTAAAATATGCTAATTATAAATGCAGTGTAAGCAGGGTAGGGGGAGAGGAAACCCTTTAAGGAGATTCTGATGTTCCCAGATATTTTATATTGCTGCCCAGTGTGTATAACACCAGGCTGCTTTGCAAGGAATTGTAATGGTACCCTTCACTGGAATTTTAACTCTTTCAGGTGGCAGGTGATCTTTGTTTGCCAAACCATGATTGCTTTTACTGCAGTATCAGGGTTTTCTATCACTAAAGATGACTTATTATTAATTCATGCTTTCTCTTTGTCTATATTCAGACAACACAGTTTCTAGAGCTGGTTGGGAAATGATTATTTTCCCTCCAATATGTTTCAACACGAACTATTTGTTGTTGAACATGTTCAAATTTTTATTAAAAAAAAAAAAAAAAGCCCAAAAATAAAAAAAAAAAAAAAAAAAAAAACACCCTTTAAATTGCTGTAAACAGAAGTTTGATACATTTTTTTGTTTGTTTTTCAAATGATCAGTTTTTCAGTGAAAACATCCATCAACATTTTAGTGAAAAATGAGGGTTCCCCACCTTCACCTCCTTCAGGAAAATGGCCTTTTAATTAAAAGGCCATTTTTGGTCAAAAATGTTTCAGTGGAAATTTTTCCAAATCCATTAAGAGTTTCCTAGGGGCCCTGGATGAGCTTCTTAAAACTGTTTCAAAATATTTAATAAATCAATGTAGGATTGTTAGTCTTGACTGCCAAAGTGGTAGAAAGTCCTGTTAGCATCAAACTTGGTTTGATGAGCTCTTATGAAAACAATAAATACAAATAACTGGTCCACAAAGCACACTAAGTACCTTACAGAGCAAATGAACACCTGGAAAAATCAGCATGAAAAACTGGGGGAAAAGAGAGATGAGGTCTCCTTTACCAGGAGAGGACTCCAACTCCTTCAGCATCTTCCACCCTGAGATGGTCCACCATCACTTCTCATTGATTTGAGAATGTTAAGAGAGCTGAAGTTATTCACTTCAAAACGAGCAAAAGTGAGTATGGTTGTTAATGCCAGTCCTGACTGGAGCTGCGTAAAAAAACAACCAACACACCCACCCAACTCCTCCCCCTCCCAATCACTCACACACACAAACACAGAGTTGCAGATGTTCACACAAACATCTTCTAGATATGAATATGATGCTTGAAAACAGAAGAGAAATAACTTGTATAACAGATTATTACCTAATTTTGATAAAACAGAGTATTGCCACAATAAAAGTATTTATTTATGATTAACCAAAACCTTGGATTGTAAGTGCTTCAGGGCAGGGATCATCTTGTACCTACTGTGTCCTGACCTCTAGGCACTGCCACAATAAAAAAAAAGCAAATTTACTAAGAGATTTTTTTTCAAGTGCAAGTAATACTAAAATATAAAATAAGGGGAAATGATGAAGTATTGTGAACATTCTTGTATCTTAAACCACAGACATACATGAGTTTAACAGCAACTATCAGCACCATATGGAAGTGAAAAACTGCACAGTGAGTTTTAGATAAGCAGAATATAATCACCTGAAGTGCAATTTGATCATGAAACTGAGGTTACTATCCCATCCCTTGTGGAGAGTTTCAAACTGATGTAGCTTCTTAAATTATTGAATCTGAATCTACAAATGTTGCATAGGGCATCAACAAGTCTCTGCCATGCCGGTCTATCCTGGGCCATTCTTTGCATGGTCCTCCCCATGGCTATTTTATCTCCAACAAGTGTAAATAACACAGACTTTTTCTACTAATTAACTCAGTTAAAACACAGTTCTAGTGATGACCCTGTTTGTCAAACACAGGGCTGTGTTTTAATTAGAATCTTAGAATTTCAGTACTTATAAATGTCAATCTATACAGACATAGAAGACCTATCTTCAATAGTCACACAGCAATTAGATACCACGGTGATACTCTAGGTGCCATAGAAAAGCCTAAAGTAGTTTAGATACACAGGCAGAGTCAAATAAGCAGTTAAAAATAAATTTAGGAGAAATGAATCGGAGAAAGGATCAGTTTGACATGATGAGAAATATTCAAGCTTTAAGAATCTAACAATGCAGGGAAAGTGTTCAGCTGTTTAAAGGACTTAGCACTCAAAGCAAAGCAAAAATCATGTTTCTCAATAACAAGTACAGAATGAAAGAAGTAATGTGCCCAGTATGGAGTCTGACGAATAAGGTTTCTGATCTGCTGTTATTAAGAACTACAGTACTATTTAACACACTAGGAATTAAATTAAAATAGAATCTGCAAAAGGGATTACTATTCCACAGCTCCTTCCACAGATTCTTAATGCCAGTTCTACCTAGACTTCCAATTTCAGTGCAGGATAAAAGAACCTTAAAAGCAACTTGATGGATATTATAGTCAATTCAGCTGCAGTCTCGTCTTTTAGATTTCCAGCCATTTCAATATGATTGGAGACAAATAATGTGGACCTCAGTACCCAGCATATTAATGAAGCACTGAACCCACACTGGCTTCTTCTTGGATGCAGTGAGAGTACCTAAGGTCAAATTGCTAGTCTTAATCATTATACATTTTATAGCTCCCTGTGTGAATATAGGACCTTACAACAGATGAAATGTGTCAGATATATAACTATATAACAATTCCTATCCTAAGTAGCTTGCAATCTAATGGCACATGCATGTGCTGTACGTAACAATGCCATCTAGAGAAGAGATTGATGTGAGGTTTTTATAGCAGGAAAGCAGGCTTTCAGTGTTGTTCTGGGAAGGCGAAGTGGGAGGCATGAGGTACATTATATGGAGGATTGCCTCCCAGTTAGTGAGACACATGAAACCTAGCAGACGATTGTGTAGTGGGCAAAGCATACAAAGAGAGATGTAAGAAGAGAAGCTTCAGTGGAGAGTATGGAGTGAGTGGGTGTGTAAGAGACAATGAGGGCAAATATAAAGTCACAGAGAGCTTTGAAAGTGAAGTGAAGTCAGGGTACAGAGAAGCTGTGCAAGAGCAGGTTGAGATACAGTTACATGCTGCAGAGTGACAACCGATGCCTACCAGTATATCTAGGGCTGTCTCTGCCAGTGTTGTCATTCAAATGCTGTCACTGTTGAATGTGAAATGGTAGGGAAGCTCATGTTCAATCCATCTGATTCCCTGGAGGTATTCTCTGTGGCTTGATGGAAGGAGTAAGACAGCCCCTCACTCCACCCCACCACACAAAACTGGAGCTAAACCAGACTAGCCAGCAGTCCTCTAGAGATATTGGAGAGAAGGGAGAGAAGTCCAGGATAATATAAGGTTAGGGAGCCAGACCAGTTGGGGTCAGAGGGAATATTCTATGTGGGGGAAGAGGGATGGTGGTAAGACTGCAGTTTACAACACTGAAGTCTCTATCTAATGAGACATTAATAATTTCATCAAAACCATAATAAGAATTAGGCATTTCCTTCCAGGAGTTCAAGAGTCATGTCTTGGAGATTTTAATATTCAGAATTCTGTGGGACAGAAAAATTAATGAAAATGGGACAACAGAAATTGGAAACTGAATAGATAAAATCCTGGCACTAAACCAAATTCAAGTTATTTACAGATCAACATCACTATAGTTTCCCAAACTGATAATATTTTTAGTTGTGATTGCTTTTCACTCATTCCCATTTATTCCTTAAATTTAAATTAATGGAGATATACCTATCTCCTAGAACTGGAAGGGACCTTGAAAGGTCATTGAGTCCAGCCCCCTTCCTTCACTAGCAGGACGAAGTACTGATTTTGCCCCAGATCCCTAAGTGGCCCCCTCAAGGATTGAACTCACAACTCTGGGTTTAGCAGGCCAATGCTCAAACCACTGAGCTATCCCTCCCCCCTTGTTAAAGAAATTGTTGATATAGGAGAGCGTTAGATTTGAGAACAGAAAAAAAAGCTGATTTATGTTTTTTCCCCCCCTTTAACTTCTTGGAAGTTTATAATTCAGATTTTTTTCCACAATGTGAAACTTTGTCAAAGTATTTACAGGTTTAAAAGCAACTAATTTGGCTCTTGTTAAATCAGGTAGGAAGAAAAGCTTCTATTTCCCTGATGAAACATGCATTGTTATACAGTGGTCAAAGTTAAAGGGAAGGCTTTGAGTAAGGCTAGACCTTCCTTAAAGTTTTTGGATTTGGGAGATAATAAAAGGAAGTAGGAAAGCTTAGGCTTAGAGCATTATTAGAAGATCTAAGAAATCCTGCTGGCTAAACTTCGGTAGCACTATTAATAAAGATGCTTCTGTAGGTAAGATCTGGAAAAAGATTAAAAGGATCAATGGATGAAGGGAAGGTTTTATACTGTACCTAATTCAAAGGTGAAACATATACAGAAAGCTAACGTAAAAGGAAGACATTTTTCTAATATTAACAGTGGTAACACTAAAGCTGATTTTCTCACAGTTGGAAAACGTTTGCTATTTTATATTTAATTTTATTCTTAAAGCTCAGTAGGAGGATCATTTGTATTATGTCAGATGCAGTTACATTTAAAGAGATTTTCCCTGATTTCCCAGTTTCTTCTCCAGTTATGGATAATTTGGTTTGCAAGTATTTTAAATATACACAATATAAATCCATAGACCTAATTTTCAAATTAATTTAAAATACCAAGCCTATTGGTTTACTAGCCAATGATGGGACAGCTTCAATGTTTTAGGCCTAAGCATGAACTGTTCAGATTAAAGTCTATAGTTTTCAAGTAAATGAAGTCTGAGAGCTGAACCATATTTTAGTGTTACAGGTTCCGTCCAATTCATTAGCATCTCCATTTGCTTGAAAACATATTAATACTATGCCTAAAGAATCAAAAAGGAAAGAGTGTTCCCTGCCATTCCATTGGCTAGGCAACTTCTGCTTTTCTGTTCAACTGTGTTCATTTGGTTACCTCATCCTTCCCCACCCAATTTCTCTGCTTTGTTCTCCAGTTATATTCAGACTGTCATGTAGTTTGTAAGCTTCTTTGTTACATGTTACAGTGCCTAATACCATGGAGCCCTGAATCTTGACTGCAGTTCCTTGGCATTACTGTAATACAAACAGTAAGAACAAGTGTCGTAACTGGTCTGTTTCTTTTATGTTTTGTTTGTTATGAGGTGCAAGAACTCCTATGGGATTTGCAGAGTGGTGTAAGGAACATAAGTAGACGGCAAGTGGGCCAGTCCTGTGTCCAAAGTATAAAATCTTACCAGGTAGAAACTAGGCAAGACCCAAAATGGAAGACAGACATACTGAGTACGGTAGTGGATCATGCAAACCACAGCTCAGTGGCTGTAGCTCAGTTGAATTAATATTTGTGTACTACACAAACGCTCTAAATAACACCCCCCCTCATTCATTAAAAAAGGGAAATGTTAGCATCCCTGCTATTGCAGGCCTAAAATTACTACCCATCCCCCTTAAAAACAAAAGTGCAGCCAAGAAAAGATCTCTCTCTTCTTTTGAGAGTATCAACAGCAATACCAACAAAACAATAATCTGCCAAAACAGTCATCCTGTGAAGCAAAAGGAGAGTCATTGACAGCACAGCTGCTCATCTTTGCCTTCCCTGATTCCCTACTGCCTGATATCACAGAGAAGATCAAAGAGGTGAAGTGCATGGGAGTAGGGATGCCTCCTCCTGATATAAGAGGCTAAGGAGATAAAAGATTGAAAAATACTGCTTCTCAAATGAAGTTAACACTTTCTCCATACTCACAGAGAACAGAAGATGAGAAAGGGAGAGATGTGAGAGAAAAACATACTCGCCTTTCTGCTCTCAAGGGTTAAAAGATCATTTTGGATTAAAGGTTTTTAAACTCAGTTACCTGGATTCACCATCAAAAGGAGTCCATCAAATATTGTGTCCAAAGCATAAAGTTTAAGACCCTGAACGAATAGAATCATTTTGAATGGCAACTGATATTATAGGCTCCCTCAAACCATATCATCCTGAACAATGATAATTGTTATCAAAGGAGATAAATTCACCTTATGCTTGAGTGCTTACATGTAACACACTGAATATTTTAACATTTTGAGCACATAATTTTGGAACTCCCTTGTGGCATCTAATACACATCTAGTACTTCAAAAGCCACCACAACAAAAACTCTGCAAAGGGGAAGTTCATTCCTGTGTCAAGAGCCAACACAAGACCTACTTAAACCACCACAATAAAGCTCAAACAGAATGTAAGAGGTGGATAGGTCTTGTGTTGGCTGAGGGTGAATATGTTTCTTTATGCTAAACGATCCATACCCTGAGAAGGTCTTGTTTTCTTTCTCCTGTTCACCATTTCAACAGAAAAACTGGCCCCGGTTATTTAAAAAAAGATGATAACATGGAAGTGTTGTAGACTCACCATCCTGGAGCACCCCTTTGTCGCATGTTTCAACAACTCTGCCTCGCTGTCTTTCTCAGGAGTTCTGTGATCTGCTGATGATGAGGCCTTCTAGCCATGTCACACTGTAGTTCCACCCTTTATGGGAGTATCAATGTCACAAACAAATAATGTCTGACAAAATAATGGTAGTCAGCACAATATCATTGACCTCTCCTGGTCTTCAGTCTCACACTTCTTTCAGAGCAGTAGCTCCCCGGGGCTTCTCCATAGACTCCCTCAGCAAAACTCAGACACCAGATAAAAATACAAACTAAGCAACTTCAACCCATCTTAGGTTCTCCCAAGTTCTCTGCTCTCCTACAGAAGACTGACCCACAAAGTGCTGTCTCTGGACTCTTGTTCCTTTTTTCAAGGCCCACCACAGAAGTTAATTCCAGTCCTGTAGCTTTCCCACAGTTCTCCCTCTGCCTGGCTCCTGTCAGGCCCTTTCCATACAAAGGGAATTCCAAACCATTTCTCTACTAGGTCTTCTTCTCCCAACTGTTTTAAACTTCTTCCTTTTAACAAGTGGGACTAATATGGCTCTCAGGCTCTAGTAACCCCAATGAAATGTGCACTCATACTCTTCAGAGTATACAATCAATGGAGATGATAGATATCTAAGAATGGGATCTACAAAAGTTAGCATGCTAAGCAGGGAGCCACCTAAACTAACCACTGAGACATGCTGATGAGAGGGGTGTGTCCTAAGCCCCAGCTTTCTCACAGAGTTCAACACCTAAATCTGATCTGTGGGGAGGTATCTATTGCTGCTTGTGAGCCACAACCAGAAACCTCTGTCCTGGGCTCAGGCAGCTTAGGCACCTAAACTGTTTCTTGCAAGAATGAGATAGGAACTTGCATAACTCCACACAAAACAGCTGGCAGAATAGGGGAGGCTCTTCCTTCTAACTTTAACTCAGTGGTTAGGATACTCAGCTGGTATGTGGGAGACCTCATTTGAATTCCCCCTCTCTGGCTGATGTAGAGAAGTGATTTGAACAAAGTTTCCCCACCTGTCAGGGGAGTGCCCTACCTACTGGAATATCAAGTGATTCTCACCCCTTCTCTGGCTCAATTAAAATGGCAGATTCAACAAGAGAGACTGAGGGCATATCTACACGACAAAATTGACCCATATCAGAATATCCCATTGTCATGTAGTTTGAGCACTCACATGATAGACAGGGAATCCCTGTTCAAATCACTTCTTGCCAGGCAGGGGGAAAATTGAGGGTGGGTCTCCCCCATCTTGGGTAAATACCCAAGCCATTGTGCTAAAGGCCTCCTCCATTTTGTGAGGAGTTAGGCAGGCTCAGAGAAAGCCTAGCGAATCAAGCCTAGTAGGCAAGATAGGCATCCTAAACTCCTGAAGGTGAGTTTAGGTGTGAGATAGGCATTTGAATGCCCACCTGAGGCAGCAGTGTGCATATCCACAAGCAGAAATTTAGGTGCCCAGGGAACTTTTATAGCAAAAATGTAGGCTCCAAGTGAGTTTAAATGCCTAGAGGATTACACAGTAGCCAAGGGTAGGTTTGTGGATTGCAATGATGCCTAAAACTGAGACTTAGCCACCTGAGTCCCTTTGTGGAACTGGCCAAGAACTTCATCACACTCCTTCTTACTGGAGTCTTCCTGTCAATTGCAATGGAAGTACATTTCATGAGTAAAAGTCTGCAGAGTTAAATTGCCAGGCTGAAATCCTGGTATTACTAAAGTCACTGGCAACACCCTCTTTGACTTCAATGACACCCTAGATCATTAAGTAGGAGGGAAATACAAGATACTTGTATTATGAATAAAGGCAGGAAGGGATTCTGCTATTGTTGAGTACAAACACCACCACAATTTAATGAAAATTTCAGCTAATTATTTAAACAAGATGGGAGTTAGTTGTGACCTTACAATCAGGTGGACTAGAAAAAAAATGAATATTCTCCTAAAAATCCCATGTTTATACTAATAGCTCCAAGTACTAATCCCCAGGATACACACACACACAATTACCTAAAACATATCTCCACTTTCATACAATATGGGAATGTAGCCAAATAAAACTATTATACATTTATTTGCAACCTCATTTAAATTTGTCCAAGTAGACACAAATATGAGATCAAATGGCTGCAGCTTTTGGAGAAGTCTTTTTCTTAACATTCCTTAATGTAATTACTGTCCGATTACAAGGAGCAGTACATTTTACTATTCGGTTCTGCTTCTGCATTATATACCATGAGAGAGATATAATTCAGTGTTCTGTGTGGTCTGGCATTCCTGCAGTTTTTAAAGCAAAGGTGGCATAGCCAAAAAAAAGCATTTCTGCATTCCTCTTTATAACACATTTGCTATTTATGACTTTAATCTCTTTTCAAGAACTGACAGGCTCATCCATATCCAAATCAGCAGGAAAAATAAGAGTTATTCCTCTAGGTATACTAGAAAATGTACGAACAACCCATCTGAATTAGGCATTCCCAAACCCATTAATCTGGAACAGCTTGCCCATTTGTTCCATGCCTTTATAATTAATGAATAGATTACCTCTTCTGTTACTTTACTGAAATAACCAAAACTGACAGATTCTTTAATTAATGAAGCTAATTTAAGAGGATTAGTCTTAAAAAAAAAAATCTTACCCTATGATTCTGCAACAAATTTATCCTCAGATTTGTCATGAACAACTCTCCAAGATTTAGCCCTAGGTACAAGATTATCACATATTTGAGACAAAGGTGTTAGTTCTCTCATGAGCTCTTTTAGCTTTTTTTTCCCTTTGAACTAATGAGTGGCCAAATAGCACCTTCCTCTCACACCAAAATTCCTAGTCATCTGATTCTACAGGTGTGTGAGATGTAGCATTTGTATTTTTCATTTAGGTATTTACATTTTGCAGTTTACTAAGGCAGCCAAGATAACCTAATAGACCTCAAGTTCTTTAATGCTGCTCACACAGCAAATACAAGGAATAAGAAAATGGGAGAAGAAAAGGGTGAGAGATAGGGAACAGAAAGGAGAGGAAGTGAAGGATCCTCCTCTTTCTTCTCATAAGAGCCATGAATATCTATGGTGCTGTAGAAATAATTAATAAGCACTCTCATTGCCACTCTCTTTTGATTATCGCTTAATCTCTTTGCCACATTTTCCCAATTTGTAAGTGATAATTACCACCCTAACATGGGTGTTGAGGATTGACTAATCAGCTAATGTTTGTAGAGAACAGAGAAGATGGAAAATGCTATGTATCTTCTAAGTATCCTTAATATTTTGATTTCAGCTATTACATTCACAAAATGTTAGCGCTTTCCATAAAACAAGTTTGAAGCTCTGATTTTCAATAGTTCAGTCAATTACAGTTTCTCTGTTTTTACTAGAGGCCTGCAAATCAAAAACAAACAGATATCCTTATGTTTTCTCCCATGTAAAAATTTGTAATGGTATTGCACGCTCTTCATCTTGAGCTGTGCACTTTTATAGACATCTTCAGTGTTTGAAATATTTTTAAGGCTAGATATAACAGATTTAATATTTTGAGTTTTTGATAATATTGAGGTGGAGTTGTAGTATATTTCAACCACCCTCTTTATATGTGACATGACTCACTTCCACTCCAATTTACATATATCACTGAGCACACTTACATATACAATCAGTCTTGCACCAGTTCATTTACCCAGATAAACATTTTTCTCTCTCTTTATTGTGGTAAAGGATATTTGAGAAGATTTTGTGATTCTTTGGCTTATTAATATTCATGACAGTTTTGCAAGACTGAATTTTTACACATATACATACACATAGCCCAGTTGTGCAAACACTGGGAGATACATTGCTTACCACCATAACTACACCCAACAGTAAGGCTCTGATGTAGCAAAGCAGTTAAGCCTGTTTGCAGGATAGGGGCCCTACTAAAAACATACAAAGTTGTGACTTGCCCTTATGATGATAGAGTAGGGATTAAGAGTTGGGGGGGCAGGAGTAAATAAGGGGATCTGCACTTATTGCTGGAGTGACCTGTCTGGATCCTCCACTCCCCAGGACACACGCCAGGGGACAACAGACTGTGAAGCTACCACTTGCCCCTGTGTATGTAGGCTGGGACTCGGCAGAGAAGAATGGAGCTTTGGCTCTGCCCACAAGGTGTCAGCCAGCAGTGCTGAGTCAGAGTGAGTGAGGGGTAATATGCTGACTCCCGGAAAGGGCTGTAGCAAATTATTCTTCCTTCTCAACCCTGCCAGTAGCAATGAGGAAGTCAGGGGTTGTGGACTGTCTGAGCATCTGAGACTCAGTTGCAGTTTGTTCACTGCACTGTTCTTGGAGTGGGGCACCTAGATGCCACCCCAAATGGCAGGATGTAAAGTCCCAACCTAGCCCTTTAAAAAAAAACTATTTAGCTGTTACTCTCTATGGGCTAATTAATCAGAAGACTTTTTCTCTAAGTGAACTCAAAGACCTGATTGAGGATAGGTACCTGGGAAATATCCTGAGAGATGGACTAGCAGCAGCGGTCTATGGCAAGTAATAAAAAGGGATTTTGTAGTTACATATATGAATCATAGATGTGCCAAAAATATTGAGAGATTCACTGGGACAGGAATTAAAGACTGTAAGCATTAACTTTGAACTCCTTGTCTTTTCTTGGTTAGTGTCACCACCTTAAAGTTATTGAAACATTGTTTTTTAGATTTAATATTTACAATGTGAAAATTATGGCATTTTAGCTACAAGGGACCTAATCACAAAAGCCAAATGTCAGATTGTTATTTCTGCCATTTCATTGGGGAAAATATGAGCCTTTACTTGAGATGCTGTTCAGAAAAGCTGAACACTGGCTTCCTAATAGTAGTCATTTGCATTTTATATAACTGAGTTAGTGTACTTTGTTTTGGTTTTCTTGAGACACTGAATTAAAGATCTTTACTTGCATAAAACAAAACCCATAGTTGTTGACATTGGAGGGCAGGGAGGGGGAATTAACATGCAGTCACAGTGCCAGCCTGTGAAATGCCCCAGTTTCTTGGGCTTTGATACTGCTAACAGTATGGATTGCTCTAAACCAGTAGGTGGTGATTATTCACCCTGTATGCACACTGACTTTAGCCAGGTGGGGCTATGTATGCACTCTTCTTCTAAGCAAAGATAGGGTTACCATGGTGAGCTACTTGGATTACTAGCCACTACCAGTGTTATGTGGAATTGTTATAAATGAAACAATATTCCTCAAAGAAATGTATACCTGCTATTTTTATTCAGAGGCTCCTTTGGCTGGCTGAACCCATTGATCAAATCACTCCTTGGACCAAGCTATTGGCAGTATTAGAATTCTACTTGTATTTACTTACTGTGGTTCAAGGCAGCCAAATGCATATATTACAAGTATAGTAAACACAATCTTTTTAAAGGGACTGGTGATTCTGGGTGCCATTAAGTTGCTTGCTTTTTCAAGAAGGGCTATGGGGAGGTGCACTGCTTAGCTCATTCAGAAAATCAGCCCAGTAGGTGGTCTCTAGCTGCGTAGCCAAAAACTAAGGTAGCTAAAATCACAGGTCCCTTTTGAAAATCTTGGCCTTGGTTTTTATTTCACATGTATTTATTGGATTGTTGAAAAGACTTATCAGCCAATAACAGGTGAAAGAGGTTAACTAGAAGTTCATTAGAACATGGAGGCAGTGGGAGGGTTGCTGAAGAGGAAAAGCCCATGGAAATAATGAAGTGAGGCTGCAAGAGGATTTTTCTTAGCAGAGGTGGGGTAGGGCAAGGGCAGCTATGTTAATCACTCTGCATTCAAGTGAAAACTTTTAAAACCCAGAGGACTTATCTACATGGTGTGTAGTGTCCACTGGGGTGTAAATTCTAATGTGCACCAGCGTGTTGCACACAAACTGTCCATGTAGACACTGCTGGTGCACTCTAACATTTTCCTTGTTTGCATTGCTATAGTCTCCTCTCTAACAGTACTACTTCAATGTGCACTAGGAAACTTTTGGTGCATGCCAGCAGGGTCCACACGGACAGTTCATGTATGACACACTGGTGCACACTATAATTTATACCCAGGTGGTATGCACTAATGCACTGGGTAGACTGGGTAGACACTGCCAATGTTACTATTGTGACAACATCAGGATTGTCAAAGACGGAGGTAAAAGTTGCCTTTCTTTCTCTGCTATAACTAGGCTTGGGAGGATTGATTTTTTTATTGGTAAATGTCAGTAAATGATGATTTCACCGCACACAGACAAAGCAACAACAAGGAAATATTTCCATCAATAATCATTGAAGTTTACAGAGAAGCAAAAGTAAGAAAAATGCTGCTTGAGAACATAGTTTGATTGAAGGACAGTTACTTTGTATATTTTGACATGTGATGTTGATATTTTGAATCTCAACATCTAGTGTCTTTAATTATTGTCTGATTCCCCTATGGTTTCCCACAAGTGGGAAGGAGGGAGGGGAATTATTTCAGCTCAGTGCTAATGTGGACACGAGAACGAATGGATATAAACTGGCCGTGGGGAAATTTAGGCTTGAAATTAGACGAAGGTTTCTAACCGTCAGAGGGGTGAAATTTTGGAACAGCCTTCTGAGGGAAACGGTGGGGGCGAAAGACCTCTCTGGCTTCAAGATTAGGCTAGATAAGTTTATGGAGGGAATGGTTTGATGGGATAACGTGATTTTAATCAATTAGGCAATAACGGCCATCGCTGGTAAAATGAGGGTCTGGCTAGAGAATCTTGCCTGTATGCTCGGGGTTCTGCTGATCGCCATATTTGGGGTCGGGAAGGAATTTTCCTCCAGGGTAGATTGGCAGTGGCCCTGGAGGTTTTTCGCCTTCCTCCGCAGCATAGGGCAGGGGTCGCAAGCTGGAAGATTCTCTGCAACTTGAAGTCTTTAGATCACGATCTGGAGACTTCAACAGCAGAGTTAAGGGAAAGTGGGGGGGTCAGCATTTGTGGCCTGCATCATGCGGGAGGTCAGACTAGATGACCATATTGGTCCCTTCTGACCTTAAAGTCTATGAGTCTATGAGTCTATAAGTGTGAAAATGTAAAAAAACACTAAACAAAGTGTTTTAAACCCATAATTTTGCACAATTGTGAAAATGTAAGTTGATAATTTTAAAAATGCTTAAAAATAAACAGATGATATCCAACAAAATTATTTAAAAAATAAAATTGAATTCTATTGAGCCCAGCTAATAATGATATTTTGGGTGGGAGTTTCAAAAGAAACTAAGCTAATGGCATCAATAGTACCCCAGCAACCTTGACTAGAATGTTTGAACAAAATAAAGAAATATTTGAGCAAAATTGTCTCCAATACTTCAACAATCACAATAATTACTGTAATGACTGCAGAAAAAAACAGAGCCTATTTTCCTGAGTCTTGGAGTACCACAGGATTAAAGGTGAGTTGCACACAAATTGATTTTTGATGGTTCTTGTCCAGTAATTAACTTCAATAATGGCCTGTGACTGTCAATAACATTTGGTATCAATTGTCACTATGTACTGCCTCTAAAGGATACCACTGCATGTATAAACTGACTCACATGTGACACTAGGACAGCAGGTGATATTCAAGGGGGGAAAAACAGCACAAAGAAGAACTAACCAGAGGTTTACATAATGGTACTTTGTGATGCTAGATCAGGGGTAGGCAACGTTTGGCACGCGGCTCGCCAGGGTAAGCACCCTGGCGGGCCGGGCCAGTTTTATTTACCTGCTGACGCGGCAGGTTCGGCCGATCGCGGCCCCCACTGGCCACGATTCGCCGTCCCGGGCCAATGGGGGCGGCGAGAAGCGGCGCGGGTGAGCGATGTGCTGGCCGCGGCTTCCCGCCGCCCCCATTGGTCTGGGACAGCGAACCGCGGCCAGTGAGGGCCGCGATCGGCCGAACCTGCCGCGTCAGCAGGTAAATAAAACTAGCCCGGCCCACCAGGGTGCTTACCCTGGCGAGCCGCGTGCCGAACGTTGCCGACCCCTGTGCTAGATAATCAAATTGGAACTGTCACAGAATCATTGGCCTTTTAAGGCGTAGATGGATCCAGCCACACCTGATAATGATTAGCTGTTTCTCAGCTGTGGCTGCACTACCTGATGGGGAGTACCTGGCCCTTTTGAAAGCTTTGGAAAAGCTCACAGGGACAGAAGAACTGGTGTGGTGTTTGGATCAGAGGCGAGGACAGAGACAGGTGAAAGGACTCCAGGGAGAGCAGCCCTGAGAGTTAGTGCTCTATAAGAGAATGGGAGGAACTGAATTGTGCCCAGGAGGAGCTTTTATTTGGATTTTATTACCCTGGAAGGGGTGGACTCTTATGTAACTCTCTTTAAATGGCTAAGTCACTTCAGAACAGGAAGATTGCTGAAGCTTTAAAGAACTGCTGTTATCTTGTCTCTAATAGCAAAGATATTGGGTGGGGATGCTTGGGCAGAAGTTCCCATGGGCAAACATGGCAGGAGAAACTATGACAGCAAAAATCCATTCTGAGGGAAAAGCAATTACTTTACAAATTGCAGCCAGCAAATGGCTTCTGCCAGCACATTCCTGTGACTTGGTTGACTCCCACTGACTTCATCAGACTTGATTGCGTCATCGTGCCTATGTAGTAATAATTCTGCATAATACCAATACTTCTGCATGAATCAAACCAGTTTTGAAAAATGTACCACTACAAATAATCTAAGGCAGGGATTTTCAAAAGAGCCTTAGAGAGTTAGGTGCCTAATTCTCTTAGACTTCTTTGATAATCCCAGGCCAAATCTTTTGTCTAAATTGTAATTGTGCTCAGATGCATAATCTGAGTTGGTATTACCATATATTAAAGATGATTCTTGTTCCATAATGGTCTGTTATGGAGTCAACCATTGTGTTCCCTTACACTCCTCCAGTGACCTAAAGGAAGGTTCTGTAGGTCGTTACCAATCCTTTAAGACAGTAGCTCTCAAACTATCATCTGCAGATCATAGGAGGTCCGCAGAAAGCTCCTAAGTTTTCTACACAAGACAATTTCTGTAACTACAAGCCTTCAAACAGTGATACTTCCTGGTAATTGTAACTTAATGCAGGACGCTATTATGGTTTTCAGATGTTTTTTTGACCCACTAAACTCCAAACTCGTCTCTCTCTGCACTCTGAACACTAGGTTCATAACGTTTTCAGGTGAAAATTCATCAGTGATCAAACTTAGAAATGGGACAAATATATAGGACAGAACCAAACTAAAGTGTCATGGAAAGATTAAGGAAGTAAGAGCTGCAGCCAATGAGAGGGAGACTCATTATTAAAAAGCCTGACACCCAGCAATTGGAAATAAAATATGTAATAAAGCAGCTGCAGCATCATATCCAACTTAACAGATATCTGATTTAATTAGAATTTGGAGGAGAGCATTTACTTTTTTTTGTATCATCATTTAAAATTACATACAAAAAAGTAACTGATAAGTCTTACTTCCATTGTAGAGGGGGGAAAAAATCTGCAATAGGTTTTGATGCCTTCATTATGAGATTATCTATTCCAAGAACATTATCAATTATTATTATGAACATCATTAGCATGTTTCATAGTGTATTCATTTGTTTCTTCCTCCTTCTGGAATGTTGATCAAACATTAAATTCACTATAAACCCACCAAACACACATTCTTAGTTTAATCTTAGAGCATCAGTGTTATAAAGTTTAGTAAACCCACTATAAAAATACTAAATTGTTGTTGACAGTTGTTGCTGTTTAAATTTAGAAAACAACTTTGGATTTCTCTTGGTTCATGATGTTAGAGTTAAATTTCAGCATATACTTAAGGATTTTAAAAACTTTTTTCACTGCTGTCTTGACCTTTCATGAAATATATATTCTTCTGCCTATTTATATAATTTTAAAATAATTATGTCATCTCCTAAATCCAAACAACAATATATAGACATGATTTTCAAAAGTGAGTGCCTTAAATTAGGCTCCTAATCCATATTTAGGCATCTAAATAAAACCTTGTGTTGACTAGGATTTAAAACACGCCTTGTCTATACTAGAAAGTTCTACTGCTTTAATTTTATCTGCATACTTAAAGCAGAACAACACCCACCCTCACCCTGTGTGAACACTTATACTGGTATGAGCATCAACCTAGCTATTTCTGTATGGGAAGAGGAGTAACTATTCTGTTGAAGGGGAATACCCATATAGTTGCATCGACACTAGCAGTTGTAACAGTATAATTAATCAACATAGTTAACTGTGTATAGACCAGGCCTGAGTGTCTTGATTTCCAAATATGCTGAGCATGCCTCAGGATTCAGTGGGAATGCTGGGTCCTCAGCACTTTTGAAGATTGGGCCATTGCTTTAATTTAAATATGGAGTTATGAACCATAACTTTAGACACTCAGTTTTGGAAATCTTAGCCGTCCTCATTTAGCAGGAATGTTAGTCTAAGTATGTGAAAATTTTTACATATCATTTTTAGAGTAGCACAGAAACTACCAAGAGGACTTTGTGTTCTCAATAGGATGGACACATTACTGGGGGAAATGGATTGGGGCGTGTTTGTTTATTTTTAGAGTGAGAATTGTCTAAATAACTTACATTCTTAGGGAATGATCCTGCATTACTTGGGCACCCAGAACTTCTATATAAGGAATTCAGACTTATTACCCAGTTTTGAATTTTAAAAAATTTTAAATTTTAAAAAATACCTTGAATATTACCCACCAATTAGCTTTGTTTCTAAAATTATGAAAAGTTACTATATAAATATGTACTATTATTCAATTATTTTTGACCCAGTTCATTCTGGTTCCAAATTGCATTTACAATACAGATTGGGCTGAGAAAATAAGAAATCAATCCTTAAACCATTATGTAGATGAAGGAGGAATGATGGGCAAAAGTCATCAAGGAAAAATACCAAAATAACTTCACACAGAAAATCAAAATAAGAGTACACACATACCAGTAAAAGACTGACTATGCGGTAGATTCAAATTCCTGTGTTGGAGACTGGAGATAATTTGTAAAGAGAAAGCTTTATGCTATTCATAAAATGTAGAATTATTGGAACTGGGTAAAAATCTATAATGCTATAGTGGTAGTTATCTAGTTCTCTCTCACAGAAGACTTTGAAATTATATCACAAAATTTATTCACTGCAGACCATAAAAGACTATCTGGATATCTGTATCTCCTAAAAGTTGGGCAAGATACCCAAGATGACAGAGGCTTAAACAAAGCTTGGAGGACTACAGGAGATAAAATAACAATGGAAGAGTCAAGCAGAGAAGATGCTGATAGTATATAGAACAGACAACTGGACAATTTACGGACTTGACATTGAATAGAACTGACATTGACAGAAGCTACTAACAAGTAGCCAATCATTGTGGACAATATCACTGGACTTGAAAAGATAGGAATCATGATTGTTGGGGCACTATTGGCAGCTTCACCATCCAGATTTTCCAGTCCCCTGGCTGTCCAAGATGGAGACAAGAAGAGACAAAATAGAAGAAAACAGAATACTGGAGCTTCAGAACTAAGGAGAGCTCTATGCACAATCAGGAATTGCAGCTGGTAACCAAAAATGATCATTAAGACCCCAAGTCAAAGCACTCAAGCACATGAGTTACTGAATTAGGGGCAAAAATAGGAATGACTTCTGAAGAGATGATAAAGAAGAAAAGGCCTAAATCTATCTTCTTTATTAAAAAAGAAGCGGGTTTGGGAGTAGTAGCGTATTATTGGAGAGTTGGTTAATGTTGTTTAGCTCAGTAAAAAGCTGTAGGAGATGGACCTTGGATCAATGCTATAAACACAGGCGGCTCTAGGCACCAACGCTCCAAGCATGTGCCTGAGGTGGCAAGCCGTGGGGGGAGCCCTGACGGTCCCTGTGAGGGCGGCCGTCAGGCAGCCTTCGGCGGCATGCCTGCGGGAGGTGCGCCAGTCCCACGGCTTCGGCGGCAATTCAGCGGCGGGTACGCTGAAGCCGTGGGACCGGCGGACCTCCCGCAGGCACGCCGCCAAAGGCAGCCTGCCTGCTGTGCTTGGGGTGGCAAAAAAGCTAGAGCCGCCCCTGGCTATAAATGGCTTTGTTTTCTCCTCAATATGAAACAAATGTGCAATGCCTAGCAGCCCACTAGCTAACTATGCAGAATCTGAACTCTTCTCTCTAGCTAAGTAATATAATCTGTGTTTCTCCACAGCTGAATGTCTTAGCATTTTTCTATTAATACACAGAAGAAGCACAGAGAGAGGAGGCCAGAAAAGAAGACATGCAATGGATTCTGGCAAAGGAATTAAGAGGTGCAATGTGTATGCTGAGGCTGTTAGTAGAGGAAGCAAGGAATAATTAGTAGTCTGAAAAGATATTTTATTCCTTTTGTGAAAAAGTGCTGCAGTTTTATCTTTTAGACTGGTCTATTTATGCTATAAATATATGCTCTAGCATTAATTGAGCAAAACTCTCAATATTATATCTAAAAAGATTAAGGTGAATGTATGGAAACATGTATATGTTACTGTCTACGTTTCTGGCTGCAAGTTTTCTTTTTGGATGGTTCTAAATTTCATGTTGGCTCTTCCTATGACAACACAAGACACTGGAGAAATGTCTGCCCGTTTTACTGGTAACTGCAGAGCTGAAAAATAAGCAGTGTGAAGGACTGGGGGGTGGAAGGCGAAAATGGTAAGAAAGCATATTTTAGAACTGGATGAAAGATAGAAGTCATTGCAAGATGGTAGAACTAATGGGTCCCACTAAACTTCAGATAGCTGAATGAGCATGCTGCTGGATAGCCATTAGTGAATCTAGGCTGATAATTGTTACTTTGAGAAAGCCATCTGGTAAGTACCATGGAAGCAAAACTGAATGCCTTGAGGCACTTGTTGAAGCACATAGGCAGTATCAAGTAAGAGACAAAACTATAACTTGGGAAATAGATTGCATTTCAGAATAAATGAGCTAGACCGAATGGATCATTTCTATTCATGCTTCTATGTTGCAAGCATATCAGCATTGCCTTTCTTCAAGAACTTCTATTTAAAGAAATACTAAAAGGGCCACATTATGCAGCCCTCATTCAAGCTGAGTAATACTATACAACTAAGTAATAAAGTAAGGTATTATTCAATGTGAGTAAGAGCAGCAGCTGGTTAAAGTGATTCAGGAAGCTGAAAATATCTAACAATCACCAGGTCAATACTGATAATCAGATTTATTCAATATGGAGCTAAAGTGTCAGAAGAAAGATCAAGGCATCAGCTCAGTTCCACCATCCTTTATCCACACTGAGCAGTACTTTGTGAGTCCTTTAGTCTTCAATTGGGCTTACTCATCACATGTAAGAAAGTAGAATATGGCTCAATGATTTTAAGCTTAAAATTTTTCTGTGTATGCATTATTTTACAGTTACTAATACTGGAAATGTTAAAAGGACACCTTAAGACCACTTTTGTTTAGCCTATTGTGAAGAATCAAATTGCACAAGTATGTCAGTATAACAAAGTTTCCAGTGTCTCTAAAATCTTTCAGTTCTAAAAAATGAAACCCTTAGAAATGGGGTTTTTCATTGTCAGATTGGTAAACTTCCCTCAGAAAACAAACCCAAACAATCTAACATTTAAAAAAAATTGATCTCAGGTTTCTATCCAAAACTGGAAATTTTTGATTTTTCTATCAATGATGTCACACCCATGTCCAGTGTTCACTAACTGCATGGATTTTACTACTTGCATTGAAACGGGGTATCCTAGCCCTTTAAGACTAGAAAGGGCCAGAAGACCCCAGAGACTTGGAATTAACAAAGCCCCTGGGAAATGACCTTGTAGCAGGAAGAGTGGAAGCGGTCCTGAGGAATGAATAGCTGCATGGGAAAACCAGGACACTGTCCCTTTAAGGGCGTGGGACTAGGAATCCTGTAGTGTAGAGTGTGTCTGAGCTCCCCTCTCTCCCAAACAATCGGGGGAAGCTTTCTGAAGGAGGATAGTATGGATCCATCATGCTGCCCTCTCTCTCAGAGGAGGAAGCCCACTGACAGGGTGTGAAGGAAGACAGAGCCAGAAGGCTGAGCTCCCACTGGGAAGGACAGTAGCCATAGCTCCATGAAGACCAGTATGAGACAGAATAATTGCTCCGTGTGCAGCAGAAGAGCCAGAGATGAATATGAACACTTGTGCTGCTGTAGTGGACTTTATTTTGAGGACCTTGATTCAGCTATTAATCCAGCCAGGTAGTGATTTTTGGTAATTCCGAGAAAGACTGTGGGGAGTTCCTAAGGGGCCCTGAAGACAGGGTGGACGGGGGGGGGGGGGAGGAGAACAGTGTAAGGGCACTGGAGAGGCACCTCTGGCCAGAAGGGCGGCACTCAGTAAATGGCAACCCCACTACATTCAAGTATAAAAGACTTTAAAAATATACCCTTTATGAATGTATAATCAGTGACACACACATCTGTCAACTTAATGCAGTTTATAATGTTTTACTCATGTTAATACATGTATAAGCTCTGTTGCATAACTGCAATAAGGCATAACAGGAATTGCTCTTAGGGCGATTATTGCTCTTCTGAGTGCTAGACTGAGCTATTAAACTAAACCCAGAAAAAAGTCAGTGTGCAGCAGCACCAACCCCGGAGGAGCTCAGGGAAAGAACTGTGCTTCAGAAGACCAGTCCTTTGCTGCTTTCCCTCACTGCTCTGAGTGGGGACTAAGGGTTATCTATACTGCAATAAAAGGTGTGATTGCAGCTCAGGTAGACATACCCTCACTAGCTTTAATCCAGGTACTGTGGCTAAAAATAGCAGTGAAGATGCAATGGTCTATGGTTTTCTTTTGTACCCAGGTTCCTAGCCTGCACTGGAGTCCATGTCACCATGTCTTCACTGAAGTTGTTCGTAATGCTAGCTAGATTAAAGTTAGCATGGATGTGCCTACTCATGCTGCAATACCCATGCCTGCTTGGTGTGGCACTCTGTCCCCCTCTAGTGGCAGCTAGACCAGCTAGAGATTGATGATCCTGCTACAGTGCTGGCTAAGAGAGATGGATCTTTTAGCTCATGCAGTAGAGCAGGGGTAGGCAACCTTTCAGAAGTGGTGTGCCGAGTCTTCATTTATTCACTTTAATTTAAGGTTTCGCATGCCGGTAATACATGTTAACATTTTTTAGAAGGTGTCTCTCTCTAAGTCTATATTATATAACTAAACTATTGTTGTATGTAAAGTAAACAAGGTTTTCAAAATGTTTAAGAAGCTTCATTTAAAATTAAATTAAAATGCTGATCTTACGCCGCCAGCCTGCTCAGCCCGCTTCCAGCCTGGGGTTCTGTTCACCTAGGCCTGCAGCGGGCTGAGCAGGGCCTGTGGCCGGGACGCCAGCTGGCAAGGGGCCGGCAGCCGGGACCCCAGACCTGGGGAGGGGTTCAGGGGTCAGGGCAGAGGGTGCAGGGCAGAAGGCTGGGGTTGTGGGGGGATTCAGGGGTCAGGGCAGAAGGCTGGTGGGTGTGGGGGTGCAGGGCAGAAGACTGGATGTGTGGGGGGTTCAGGGGTAAAGGCAGAGGGCTGGGGGGGGTGTGGGGATACAGGGCAGAAGGCTGGGTGTTGGGGGGGACTCGAGGTCAGGGCAGAGGGCTGGGTATTGGGGGCAACCCGAGGTCAGGGCAAAGGGCTGGGGTGTGTGTGGAGGTGCAGGGCAGAAGGTTGGGTGTGGGGGAGGTCAGGGCAGAGGACTGGGGTGTGTGTGAAGGTGCAGGGCAGAAGGCTGGGTGTTGGGGGCGACTCAAGGTCAGGGCAGAGGGCTGGGGTGTGTGTGGAGGTGCAGGGCAGAAGGCTGGGTGTTGGGGGTGACTCGAGGTCAGGGCAGAGGGCTGGGGGGGTGTGGAGGTGCAGGGCAGAAGGCTGGGTGTGGGGGGGTTCAGGGCAGCGGGCTGGGGTGCTCAGCTCATTGGGGTGCTCCCAGTCCCCTGCCCTGAGCCACTCATGGCAGGGGGCTGGAAGGGATATGCCCTGTTCCACCCCCTTCCCTCAGGCTCCATCCTTACCTCTCTCTGCCTGCTCTATGGAGCAGCGAGCACACTGCCACTCGGCTCGGCTCGGCTCCCCCTCGCAAGGGCGGTCACCGGCAGGGAGAGGGAGGGGGATGAGGAGGGGCCGGAATGCACCAAGCTGTGGGAAGAAGCGGGGGAGGAGGGAAGCTTGGCTGCCACAGGACCAAGCTTCTGCCTCCTGCCCCCGCAGGGGAGAGCGGTGGGCGGGGGGGCTGAGTGGGGTGGGGGGCCAGGACCCCCCCCCC